>NC_135237.1:159518527-159824777 GCF_051348905.1 Ranitomeya variabilis | reverse complement strand
CTAGTGTTGTTGCCTGCTTGTGAATGGTGGAAGCTACCTAGCGCCTGACAGTGCTACTCTGCACATCCAGCACACAATTCAGCGTCTATCAGCAGCGACAGCCAGTGCGTAGCCGTCCACTTATTGCGCTTTCCTGGCCCTGGTTAGGGTGGTTAGTGGCGTCCGCCAGAGCGGCATTGTACACACTCTTGTGCGATAAATAATTATTATTAGCTCAGTTCTATCCCTGACACCACAGTAACGGTGTCGAGCAAAAGAGGTCTAGAGGAACTCTTTCCCCATGTCTTGGGACAGAGTTCTGTGACCCTTTACTTGTGCTCTCTGTGCGATATCGTGGCCCTGTGAGGTAACAGGGTTCGCTTCCTTCATACTGGGTGAAGCTAACCCGTGTGTATTCACATTATACCGCCATCTAGTCCGCCATTATCGAGCAGCAGGTGTCCTTTCTGCATGGTGGACCCCAGACTGCGAACGCACCTCATATCCTCTCTAATTGTTATTTGGTGCGTTCCGCCAGTTGTAACACTTTCCTGTATAATGACTTGTATATAAGACAAAATTAAATAGAGAAAAAAAAAGGCCACTCCCACCCCTTTAGTTACCCTAAAAGGTTAATGGCCAAAATGTACAAATGGACAGACAAAACAATGAATATATTACGTGCTAGTGTTCAAATTCAACAGTGCTCATAATAAAAGATTGGTTTGGTCTCTCCAGATTCTCTTTTCTCACTTCTCTTCTCAGTCATATGTTCACCATATTGGAGCAGAGGGTGGGGGAGCATTAACAGTGGGGGAGAGATTCCGTTTGGAGGGTTCATCAGGGGGGATTTGTTCAATGTGTAAATGTAATATGGGCTCTTGCAGTGGCAAGTAGTACCCTGCAAACTCACAGGTTATGTAATTGCCCCTGCATGGGGGAAAAAAGGTCTGGCAGGGACTGGTCCATATCCCACCCTGATAAACCCTCCGAACGGAGGGGAAAACAAGCTGGGAGGCTACACAACCACAATAGATAATTTTTGAACAGGTCCATATTTGAGTACTGCCCTTATTAGGGCAAAAGCAATGAAGGGGCACAACACGAAGTATTAAAGGATTGGAGTAACTTATTCATTGTTTTGTCTGTTCCTCTTGCGTGCAGAACTATCACATGAACTTCACTCCCTGGATTTTGTGGTCATCAAGCCAGCAGAGAAGGGATTGAACATTGTGATCTGGCTGAATCAAAAATATGAAAGAGAGGCTTTTCGCTAGTTGAAAAATAAGGACACATATCAAGTACTCTATCAGAATCAGAATCTTATCCAACTTTTCACTGCTAAACTTTAGCAAATTGTATTCAATGCCCAAGAGTCAGGCATTGTCCCAAAGAAGATTATGGATGGACTGTTGCCTAAGTCCCCAAAAATTGCCACTTTTTACCTTCTGCCAAAGGAATACAAGGACACTGTGAATCACCCCTTCCAGTTGACCCATTGTCTCTGGTATAGGAGGGCTTTGTTATAACAACTGTAAATTTATTGGCTACTATTTAAAACTATTGGTAGAGACACTCCCCTCCATTGTCAGAGACACGACCGATATACTCACCAAGGTCTATCTCGAGGCCAACATGATGTTTGTCACAATTGTCAACGAGTCATTATATATATCAGTTCAACATGTTGATAGCCTCAGGGAGACCCGCTTCATCCATGAGACAGCCAACTGGAATGGACATTTTTCAGATTTCATACTTAAATTCATTCTCACACATAATTATTTTGTGTTTAAAGACAGGTTTTTTTTACAAATTCAAGGGACTGCTATGAGTGTGACGTGCTCCGTCATACGCAAACCTGTTTCTTGGCTTTTGGGAGAGGCAGATTTTCCAGGGAGACGGAGCACATGCCTCAGACTCGGTCATAGACTGGTTTCATTATATTGCTGATGTCCTTATTATTTGGGAGGGTGACGAAGCCAGCCTATCAGTATTTATGTGGCAACTCAGCAACAATCCGTTCAATCTCAGCATTGAAGCTGGATTGACTTCCTGGATATTAGTCTGGTGTCAGGAAGGACAGGTCTATTGAGACAGACTTATCGAAAAGAAACATCGGTTAACTCTCTAAAACATGTCTCCTCGGCACACACCTATCCAGTGATTAAGGTCATCCCAGTTGGCCAATTTCTCAGGAACAGGTTGGTCTGTTTCACTGAGGCCCGCTTTGAGGGACAATACGCCACTCTTGCTGAGAGGTTTAAAGCCAGGGGTTACAGTGGCCGTTGCATCAAGGTTGGCTACAGACAGGCCATGTCAATGAAGAGGGATGACCTGCTTACACAGTCTAAGAGAAAGGCACAAAAGGAAAATTTTGACCTGAGCTTCCTCTGTACCTCTAACTGCCACTGGGATCGGATCCGTGAAATTCTGAACAAACACTGAATGGTCTTATGAACGATACTGTACAGGCAGCTGATGTACCACTAGCCCCACGCATGACACAACGCATTGGGAGAAACCTGAGGGACCACCTGGTAAGAAGCCACTATGTGGCAAAACAGAAACCACTCTTTATTTCAGGTGGCTCCAAACATGATTGTTTCCCTTGTGATACATGCGTGGCGTGCCCCAACATTCTCAGTTGCAGGACCTTTACATCATGTGATGGGAGCAGGGAATAAGAGTTTTGTGACTTTATCTCATGCAACATCACACATGTGATTTATTATGCTACATGTCCCTGCTCCTTTATTTATATTAGCCTAACATCTAGAGAGTTAAAAGCAAGAATTTGTGAACAGTTGTGAACTGTTACAGCTAGGGGGCGCTGTATGTGCTCTGCAGAATGTGCATGGAAGCATAGTGAGGCCATGAGGGCGTACTACAGACACAGGTGTGGCTGTAATTAGTATAGTGAAGCAGTGACTGATTAAAAAGCCCTGTAGTAGTGGGGGAGGTGTGTCAGTGTGTTCTTGGAAGCAGACAGGGCAGTTGTCTGCAGAGCTCTCTCTGTGTAGAGTAACACAGAGGCTAAAGGAACCAGAGAGACTGACACCCTGCATCTTGGGCTGTCTTATGTGTACTCGGCTGCACTCCAGAGGATAAAGAGTGCAGTGCGCTGAGTGAGTACTTAGACTCGTTACCGGCGTGCGGTCACCCAGGGAAACTGGACAGAGGGAAGTTCGGCCTGTGTATTGACTGCGTCATATAGCCATGCATTATTAATGGACTGTATGAAGAAGCCGTATGCTATATTGACTGTGTGAAGTAACACAATAAAAGAACGTTTTGTATGAACTTGTTTGGGTCACTGCTGTTTCACTGTGTATGGTCCTACCGCTGCATCACAACATGTACGCAACATTTTGGCTACCAGAGAAGTGTCTGATGTATCGACACTCAGAACCTTACCAAGACATTTTAATTTCATGGATCAAATCCCAGTGGCTTGAAGGTTAGAGACATTGACAAGATCCATGGTAGTGTCAGGGGTGGCAATCTGACACAGATCCTGGCTCAATGTGAGTGCAGGTGGATTGTCACCCTTGACACCATGTCCCCAAGAGGACTTAATGAAAAACTCAGGTTTGTCTCTTTTCTGTAATATGTCCCTATCTGCACTCAATTTTTGAATGGCCTTTTCTTAACAATCCTTTCAAGGCTGCGGTTATGCCGGTTGCTTGTGCACCTTTTTCTACTGCATTTTCCTTCTACTCTACTTTCCATTAATATGCTTGGATACAGCACTCTGTCAACAGCCAGCTTCTTTAACAATGGCCTTTTTTGGCTTACTCTATTTGTGGAGTGTGTCAATGACTGCCTTCTGGACACCTGTCAAGTCAACAGTCATCCCCATGATTGTGGAGCCTACTGAAAATGACTAAGGCTAAGGAGCCTTTTAAAATGCTGAGAAAGCCTTTGCAGGTGTTTTTTTTAATTATTCTTATTTACTGAGATAATGACTTGACTTTTCATTGGCTGTAAGATAATAATCAACATTAACAGAAATAAACACTTGAAATAGATCATTCTGTTTGACTCTACATAATATATGAGTTTCACTTTTTGCATTGAGAAACTGAAATAATTAACTTTTTGATGATATTCTAATTTTGTGAGAAGCGCTTGTATATTATCAGGCTGACATTACTGCCGCAACCTCTGCCCCCACCCAGAAACAAAACTTCATGAGGGACATCTGTTATAGGCACTGGGCTGGTCTTTGCTCTACTGAGCATGTGTCAGTTGTCAATTCCAATGGATGCTTGGTAAGATCTTGTCACTGTGCACTGTTCTTCTCAGTGCACAGTGACAATGCGCTCGCTCTGGCTCTGATCAGAAATGATGAGCCAGCAACAGAGTGCACTGTTCAAGAGAACAAGAGAGCAGAAACCAGCACAACATCCACAAGTGGCGTCACTTTCTTGATTGACAATTGGTGGCTCTTTAATGAATGTATTTTTTTAATTTGAAAAAAATTATCTTAATTAATGTAAGCATAGAGCTGTTAAGTCATTAGAGCAGTTATAAATGTCATGTTATATGCACTCCTGTGACTATTACATGTCATGACATTCAGTTCTGTGTCTATAATTTAAAAAATTGAGTTCTAATACCTTGTGGTGTGAAACTTATTATTGTCATTTTGGTTTTGTCTCCAGGCTTGGAACACTATCTTTCTGAGTAAACAGACTAAATGGTCCATTCATTCCAGAATTATTGGTCTCTCAGCAATTAGTAAGAGTCTTGACACTCAGTCGTTAGGGTTTTCAATAAACACTATTTTCATTTTTCAGCTGGACAAGTCACATCACGTTTTAGAATGTGTTACTTTAAGTAAACAGGATCTAGGGGACGGAACTTATTGCAAAATGTTTTCGTTTCTATCTGGGTGAAATGTTTGTATAAATACGCTTTTTTGTTTTCTTTTGGCCTACTTTATGTGCAGATGTCTTGCATAGTTTTACTTTACAGCTGTAGCTGGTATTTCAGAAATATTTCGGCAAGTTATATGTATGTGAAAATCTACACTCACAGTGAAGGGAGATTAGAGGTTATTTGAGGCTAAAAATATAATCCAGTTTATGTTGCATATTTATATGACTCTTGCAGGTATAGTGGTAACCTGTGGGTAAATTGTATTTATTCAGAGTTTACAGTGTTATTGGAGGAGCGGATGCAGGGAGAAAATAAAGTTTTATTCTTCCCCTGGCCACTCACTTGTAGTCATCGGTGCTGTGCAAGGGGTCTTACACTCAATACACACTGAGCGTTCTGTGATCACTCACAGCGTGACATCAATGTTTTTCACAGGTGGATGAATAAATAAATTAAAAATCTTCTCATATATTTTTCAGTGTTAAATTCATTGAGCCCACAGATGCTATCCGTGTGATCTAAGTGTCTTTCACAAACTGACACACTTGTATTGGCCCTTGCCATACGTGCTACCAGAAAAAAACAGACGTGAGTTTTGCACAGACACATTGTCATGTAAAAACACGGTCATGTGAAGGTCACCATAGATTACAATGGGTACATGTTGTATCCATGATTAAAACAGATAGAACACATTCGTGCAACACAAATTTGTGAATGAGGCCTAAGAAAAACATGGTTAAAACAGATGTTTACCTGCAAATTACCACAATATCTACAAGCAAATAGTTTTTATGTAGCTGACAGGTTCTCACTAAAATCTTAGTTCTTTCAATTTAAGTGTGAACTATATTGCTAATGTATCACTGCCAAGGACATATGGTACATCCTGAATTCAAACAATTGTGGCAGCTAGAATAATAGAACTAGGGCTTAAATCTTGAAATATTGAAAACTCAGAATCGCAATATCATGAAGCAGCATGAAAAGTGTATGTGTGTATTAGAGGGGTCACTGAGCTTGTCAAGCTGAAGGTTAGATCCAACTTGTAGCCTTAATACACCTGTTGCCACTAGAGTTGAGCGACTTTTACTTTTTTCGGATCGAGTCGGGTTTCGCAAAACCCGACTTTGTTAAAAGTCGGGTCGGGTGATATCGGCCGATTATTGCAAAAAGTCGGGGGCCGACTGAAACACGAAACCCAATGCAAGTCAATGGGGAATCAAAGTTGGCAGTGAGTGGAGGACAGGAAAACACCTACAGTGCCCATTTTAATGCCAAAAACATCAGTTCTTATTACTGAAGCTTGTCAATCTTAATTTACTTTATAATAATAGTTAGGCATTGAAAACTGGGGGTCATTTGGCTAAAGTTGTGGGGGTAGGGCTGGCTCAAGTTTTTCGTGAGCCCAGGAAACGCGGAATACATCACGGTGGTGGAGCAGGGAGAGGTAAGTATTTCAACTTTGCAAGTGCTGTGATCCTGAGCAAGCAGTGGGGGCCCACTCATTGGCATTGGCACTGGCACAGGGCCCCTCATAGTATGGCGATGTGTTTGACGGCGGGTGGCGCCTCCCACCGGCAGAGACACTTTTGCATACTATGAGGGGCCCTGTGCCAGTGACATCGCCAACGAGTATGCCCCACCACCTGATGAAGGAACCTGCACTTTCATCTGCACCTTCCTCTTTGTCCCCGTGTAAGGTGGTATAGTATGCGGGAAGGGGAACCTGACTTTACACAGCCAGAATCTGACCCTGCTGAGAGTGCAAGGGGAATGTAGTGGTCTGGGTCAATGTACCAGCAGACTCATCTAGCAGTGGCTGGGCAATGGGCAGGATGAGGAGGAAACACAGATATACAGTTATATGAAAAAGTTTGGGCACCCCTATTAATCTTAAGCTTGCAGGGGAATGCCCTGTAGTTACCTCGAGTCGCGGTGATGCGCCCTCTGCTGGATGTCCACATATGAACTCTAGCGCGGGAACTTTTCGCAGGCTAGAGTTCATATAAGGACATCCTGCAGGGGGCGCATCACGGCGACAGGGCCGGCGTTTGGCACAGGCAGACCAGGCAGACGCCTGGGGCCCCCACCTACAAAGGGGGCCCCCTGAATCTGCAACCCCTGTATGAAGTGCCCAGAGGGTGTACAGCAGTGAAGCAGCAGTCCCAGAGCATCTCTCCCAAACCCCCCTTGAGACCCCCTCAGTGCAGTGATTTACTCATGTGGTCCGGAACTCTGTGCTGTTTGCTGTAGGATCAGGTTTCACAGTCACATACAGCAGCCGTCAGCATGGGCTCTGACCACTAAATCACTGCTTGTAATCTGACAGGGCGACCTCCTGTCACTAATGTCTGGATGACACAAGACAGGAATATTGTCTGCTGAATCAGGGCATTTATTATATAGGAATAAATGAATTCCCATGTGAAATAATAAGGGTAAACCATACACATATATAGTACAGGTGTGCATAGGAATCAGCGTTTTGGTGCATTTTTTTTTTTTGCAGCCAAAGCCTGCTCTCTTGGCAGTAAAAACACTTCTTTCAAAACACCCATTTTTTAGGGTATGTGCAGAGGATCCGGAAATGGCAGCCCTTTGGATGCAGCGGACATGTGCTGCGTCCATAGTGCTGCCATGTTTTGAACACAGGTGATTCCGCATGTGTTCATTGAACCGTGCAAAATCACCGCGTCCTATACATTGCATGGGTGAGATTTCTCTTGTGGAGACTCGCATCTGCACCAGATAAATTGGCATTCTGCGGTCTGAGCAGGTGAGGTGCGGGTGTCAGTGTACGCATAGTAGAGATGGAATTTCTTGAAATCCCATCCACTATACTGTAACATCTGGCCACTGCGGGTTGGACGCTGCACAAGTACACAGCAGCCGACCTGCAGCGTTTTCTGATTGTGGACAAACACCCTTAGAGCTTTTGCTGTTTGTTTGTTTTTACAGTATGCATTTTGTCTACAGTACATGTTTAATAAAGTTAGTTTTATTCACCAAAAACGTAGTGAAAAACAACGTTGCAACATTTGCAACATTTTTAAACTTTTTCATTGCTTTCTACGGGTGAAAAAAAATTGCTGAAAGCGATACGCTGCAGATTTAAAAAAAGGCTGCAGTTGTGAAATTCAGTCAGGAGAAAATAAAAGGGTGTGCAGGAGATTTCTGAAAATCTCAGTTTTTGCTTGTGCTGTGAAATGCTGTAAACTTTTTATTTGCAGAAGAAAAGGCTGCAAAAATTCTACATATGAACATGGCGAAAAGTTGTTTTTCAAAGTGCCAGCAAAACATAGGAGATTTCCGAAATCTCCTACAGGCTCTTGTTTGTTTTCTGACTGGATTTCAGAACTGTAGCGCTTTTTAAATCTGTAGCGTGTCACTTCTTTCAGTGTATTTTCACCCGTAGAAAGCAATGAAAGAATAATAAAGTTGCAGATATTGCAACGGCATTTTTCACTGCAATTTTTTGAGTGGTTTTGGTGAATTAAACTATTAGGTCTCATTCACATGTTCAGTATTTCACATCAGTATTTGTAATGCAGAAACAGCAGTGGAACAATGATGCTATGTGCACACATTGCAGAATCTGCCGTGGATTTTTCCACGCAGATTCCAAAAAATCTGATTTATGGCGGAATTACCCCGTTTTTTGTGCGTTTTTCAACAGCGTTTTTACACCTGCGGATTCCTATTATGGAGCAGGTGTAAAACGCTGCGGAATCTGCACAAAGAATTGACATGCTGCAGAAAATACAACACAGCGTTTCTGCGTGGTATTTTCCGCAGCATGTGTACGGCGGATTTTGTTTTCCATACGTTTACATGGTGCTGTACAACACATGGAAAACTGCTGCAGATCCACAGCCAAATCCGCAACATGTGCACATACCCTGAGAAACATGTCACCACTAGTGTTGAGCGATACCGTCCGATACTTGAAAGTATCGGTATCGGAAAGTATCGGCCGATACCGGCAAAGTATCGGATCCAATCCGATACCGATACCCGATACCAATACAAGTCAATGGGACTCAAGTATCGGACGGTATTCCTGATGGTTCTCAGGGTCTGAAGGAGAGGAAACTCTCCTTCAGGCCCTGGGAACCATATTAATGTGTAAAAGAAAGAATTAAAATAAAAAATATTGCTATACTCACCTCTCCGACGCAGCCTGAACCTCAGCGAGGGAACCGGCAGCGTTGTTTGCTTAAAATTCGCGCTTTTCTTTCCTTACGTGAAGTCCCGGCTTGTGATTGGTCGCGTGCCGCCCATGTGGCTGCGACGCAACCAATCACAGCAAGCCGTGACGTAATTTCAGGTCATTCAGTATTTTAAAATTACGCTCCGGCTTTGTGATTGGTTGCGTCGCAGTCACATGGGCGACGCAACCAATCACAGCAAGCCGTGACGTAATTTCAGGTCCTTAAGGATTTTAAAATTACGTCCCGGCTTTGTGATTGGTTGCGTCGCAGTCACATGGGCGACGCAACCAATCACAAGCCGTGACGTCACGGGAGGCTGGACACGCGCGCATTTTAAAATGAGCGCGTGTCCAGCCTCCCGTGACATCCCGGCTTGTGATTGGTTGCCTCGCGGTCAACCAATCACAAGCCGGGAGGCTGGACACGTGCGCATTTTAAAATGAGTGCGTGTCCAGCCTCCCGTGACGTCCCGGCTTGTGATTGGTTGCCTCGCGGTCAACCAATCACAAGCCGGGAGGCTGGACACGCGCGCATTTTAAATTGCTGGTTTCGAATTTCCCTCTCAATCTCTGTTCTTTCTCCGTCGGATTATTACCGGCCCCTCTGCTGTAGCGGCGGTCGCTGTGTATACCGGTGGGGGCAGCTCTACCCCGCTGATAATACCGGGTCCTGTCCTTCCAGCTGTCTGCCCCCAAACACGGCCTCCCGTGACGTCCCGGCTTGTGATTGGTTGCGTCGCGGTCAACCAATCACAAGCCGGGAGGCTGGACACGCGCGCATTTTAAAATTTTTAAAATGCGCGCGTGTCCAGCCTCCCGGCTTGTGATTGGTTGACCGCGACGCAACCAATCACAAGCCGGGACGTCACGGGAGGCTGGACAAGCGCGCATTTTAAAATGCGCGCGTGTCCAGCCTCCCGTGACGTCACGGCTTGTGATTGGTTGCGTCGCCCATGTGACTGCGACGCAACCAATCACAAAGCCGGGACGTAATTTTAAAATCCTTAAGGGCCTGAAATTACGTCACGGCTTGCTGTGATTGGTTGCGTCGCCCATGTGACTGCGACGCAACCAATCACAAAGCCGGGACGTAATTTTAAAATCCTTAAGGACCTGAAATTACGTCACGGCTTGCTGTGATTGGTTGCGTCGCCCATGTGACTGCGACGCAACCAATCACAAGCCGGGACTTCACGTAAAGGAAAGAAAAGCGCGAATTTTAAACAAAGAGCGCTGCCGCTTCCCTCGGTAAGGTGCAGGCTGCGTCGGAGAGGTGAGTATAGCAATATTTTTTATTTTAATTCTCTCTTTTACACATTTTTACATTAATGTTGTTTCGATACCGATACCCGATACCACAAAAGTATCGGATCTCGGTATCGGAATTCCGATACCCGCAAGTATCGGCCGATACCCGATACTTGCGGTATCGGAATGCTCAACACTAGTCACCACTTCTGTATTTCTCACCTTCCTGGTTTTGGCTTACACATACTGATGTGAAATACCGACCAAATACTGATCGTATGAATGTGGTCTTAAACATACTGTAGACAAAGCAAACATCCTCACTCCAAAAAAAAAGCTGAAAAAAGTGTGAAGAACACCACAAAACAAGCTGAAAAACAGGTGTTTTGAATGCAACATTTTTACTGCTAATAGAAAAGGTTTTGGCTACTGAAAAAAATGCTGCATGTGAACATAGTCTTAGTCTGAAACACTATGTCTATCTGTGCTGTTACATAGGACTGCAGGTGACATTTACTACATTATCTGTTCTCAGAGAGTTAGCACTGTTTTATCTGAAGAGTTAAAAAAACAATTAAGGGGGGGGGGGTTGGGGACAACTCTTTGTCTTGGGCCCCCAATCTTTTCTGACCCTAGCAACGCCCCTGTGTACAGCTAATAGAGGTAGACCCGTTGGCCGATATAAGGCCCCTAAATATGGGGGCCACAGTGCAATGTTATCATTTGGGGCCCCCACTTCAAATTTTAAAAAAATAATTAAGGGGGGGTTGGGGGCAACGCTTTGTCTTGGGGCTTGGGGTCCCCATCTTTTCTGACCCTAGCAATGCCCCTGCGTACAGCTAATAGTGGCAGACCTATTGGCCGATATAAGGCCCCTAAATATGGGGGACACAGTGTGAGCACTGGCTCCAGGCCACTGCACCAACTGTATCCGCACCCTGCTCATGTAATGTAATCTAAATGTTTGTGTGATTTTACAATGTTAGCATTTGGGGCCCCAGTTTAAATTTTTGCCTAGGGCCCCACTTTGTCTAAAACCAGCCCTGCACGGCGACTCAAGGTAACTACAGGACTCCTGCACTCCATTCATTCCCTGTCTTTTTACAATTACGAGCACAGCTGCTTTAGCAGAGTTCCTGGGTGTAAAATGCTTTAACCCCTTCAGATGGATTTACATTGTGGGACTTGACCAGAACGACGGAAGGTATGGGATATTGTTGTTTTTTATTTTTCCTTTTTTACAGAACGAGGGTCTTCAGGTGGATTAAGAGTCTAATAAAATATTAAAACACTCTGTGTCTTTATTTCATTAAAGTACTTTGTAATAATGTGTGTGTTTTTTTAACCATTTCGTACTATTGGATTAATAATAGGTGTCATAATTGACGCCTCTCCATTATTAATCTGGCTTAATGTCACCTTACAATAGCAAGGTGACATTAACCCTTCATTACCCCATATCCCACCACTACACCGGAGTGGGAAGAGAGTGGCCAAGTGCCACAATAGGCGCATCTTCCAGATGTGCCTTTTCTGGGATGGCTGGGGGCAGATATCTGCCCTCAGTCACTGGCTTTACCACTCTGATGGAGAAAATTGCGCGGGAGGCCACACCAATTTTTTCCGCGATTTAACCCTTTAATTTAATAGCTAGAGGGCCCAAATTTTGCACAAACACACTACTAACATTAGTAGTGTGGAATATGCAAAAAAAAAGGGATATGAGGTGGTTTACTGTATGTAGACCATGTCTCATATCATGTCGGGTTTGGGAAGGAGAGAGCAAAAGCCGGAAATTGAATTACCGGCTTTTATGATATCTAGCGCTGTCTGAAATATATATATATATATATATATATATATATATATATGTGTGTCTCAATGACATATATATATATATATATATATATATACAGATACTGTATATATGTTTTAACGAACATTTGAGCACATAAATCCATTAGATGTCGGTTTTGCAAGCCTGCGAGAAAATATCGCAGTACGGATGCCATACGGATTACACACGAAGGATGACAGGCGCAAAATACGCTGCCACACCCTGCCTACAGATGACATACGGACCACTATTTTGGGAACATTTCTGCATATTACGGCCGTAAAAAACGGACCGTATTTTCATACGCTGAGTGTGACACCGGCCTAAGGAAATGGAAGAACACAGGTACAGTTCTTGTTAAGGCCAGAAGTGGCAGGCCAAGAAAAACATCAGAAAGGCAGAGAAGAAGAATGGTGAGATCAGTCAAGGACAATCCTCAGACCACCTCCAGAGAGCTGCAGCATCAACTTGCTGCAGATGGTGTCACTGTGCATCGGTCAATTGTACAACGCACTTTGCACAAGGAGAAGCTGTATGGGAGAGTGATGCAAAAGAAGCCGTTTCTGCAAGCACGCCATAAACAGAGTCGGCTGAGGTATGCAAAAGCACATTTGGAGAAGCCAATTTCTTTTTGGAAGAAGGTCCTGTGGACTGATGAAACCAAGATTGAGTTGTTTGGTCATACAAAAAGGCGTTATGCATGGCGGCAAAAAAACACAGCATTCCAAGAAAAACACTTGCTACCCACAGTAAAATTTGGTGGAGGCTCCATCATGCTTTGGGGCTGTGTGGCCAATGCCGGCACCAGGAATCTTGTTGAAGTTGAGGGACGCATGGATTCCTCTCAGTATCAGCAGATTCTTGACAATAATATTCATGAATCAGTGACAAAGTTGAAGTTACACAGGGGATGGATCTTTCAGCAAGACAATGATCCAAAACACCGCTCCAAATCTACTCAGGCATTCATGCAGAGGAACAATTACACTGTTCTGGAATGGCCATCCCAGTCCCCAGACCTGAATATCATTGAACATCTGTGGGATCATTTGAAGAGGGCTGTCCATGCTCGGCGACCATCAAACTTAACTGAACTGGAATTGTTTTGTAGAGAGGAATGGTCAAAAATACCTTCATCCAGGATCCAGGAACTCAATAAAAGCTACAGGAAGCGACTAGAGGCTGTTATTTTTGCAAAAGGAGGATCTACGAAATATTAATGTCACTTTTCTGGTGAGGTGCCCATACTTATGCACCTGTCAAATTTTGTTTGAATGCAGATTGCACATTTTCTGTTAGTACAATAAACCTCATTTCAAGGCAGAAACATTACTGTGTCCTACAGTTACTAGATATATGAAACTGAAATAGCTGTTGCAAAAAAAACAATTTTTATAAAACATTAAGCTTAAGATTAATAGGGGTGCCCAAACTTTTCCATATAAATGTAGGCCCAAATAATAAAGTGGGCTAAATGCAGTTCAAAATTGGTAACAGGACTAACCAGGCGGCATTGCTTTGTTCAGTGGAGGACAACTGTAATGAGAGGCTGACACAGTGAGTAGGCCCAAATAAGTAAGTAGGCTAAATGCAGTTCAAAATTGGTAACAGGACTAAACAGGCGGCATTGCTTTGTTCAGTGGAGGACAACTGTAATGAGAGGCTGACACAGTGAGTAGGCCCAAATAAGTAAGTAGGCTAAATGCAGTTCAAAATTGGTAACAGGACTAACCAGGCGGCATTGCTTTGTTCAGCAGAGGACAACTGTAAGGAGAGGCTGACACAGTGAGTAGGCCCAAATAAGTAAGTAGGCTAAATGCAGTTCAAAATTGGTAACAGGACTAACCAGGCGGCATTGCTTTGCTCAGCGGAGGACAACTGTAATGAGAAGCTGACACAGTGAGTAGGCCCAAATAAGTAAGCAGGCTAAATGCAGTTCAAAATTGGTAACAGGACTAAACAGGCTGCATTGCTTTGTTCAGCGGAGGACAACTGTAATGAGAAGCTGACACAGTGCGTAGGCCCAAATAAGCAGGCTAAATGCAGTTCAAAATTGGTAACAGGACTAACCAGGCGGCAATGCTTTGTTCAGCGGAGGACAACTGTAAGGAGAGGCTGACACAGTGAGTAGGCCCAAATAAGTAAGTAGGCTAATGCAGTTCAAAATTGGTAACAGGACTAAACTGGCGGCATTGCTTTGTTCAGCGGAGGACAACTGTAATGAGAAGCTGACACAGTGAGTAGGCCCAAACAAGTAAGTAGGCTAAATGCAGTTCAAAATTGGTAACAGGACTAACCAGGCGGCGTTGCTTTGTTCAGCAGAGGACAACTGTAAGGAGAGGCTGACACAGTGAGTAGGCCCAAATAAGTAAGTAGGCTAAATGCAGTTCAAAATTGGTAACAGGACTAACCAGGTGGCATTGCTTTGTTAAGTGGAGGACAACTGTAATGAGAAGCTGACACAGTGAGTAGGCCCAAATAAGTAAGTAGGCTAAATGCAGTTCAAAATTGGTAACAGGAGTAACCAGGCGGCATTGCTTTGTTCAGCAGAGGACAACTGTAAGGAGAGGCTGACACAGTGAGTAGGCCCAAAAAAGTAAGTATGCTAAATGCAGTACAAAATTGGTAACAGGACTAACCAGGCGGCATTCCTTTGTTCAGCAGAGGACAACTGTAAGGAGAGGCTGACACAGTGAGTAGGCCCAAAAAAGTAAGTAGGCTAAATGCAGTACAAAATTGGTAACAGGACTAACCAGGCGGCATTCCTTTGTTCAGCGGAGGACAACTGTAATGAGAAGCTGACACAGTGAGTAGGCCCAAATAAGTAAGTAGGCTAAATGCAGTTCAAAAATGGTAACAGGACTAACCAGGTGGCATTGCTTTGTTAAGTGGATGACAACTGTAATGAGAAGCTGACACAGTGAGTAGGCCCAAATAAGTAAGTAGGCTAAATGAAGTTCAAAAATGGTAACAGGACTAACCAGGCGGCATTGCTTTGTTCAGCGGAGGACAACTGTAATGAGAGGATGACACAGTGAGTAGGCCCAAATAAGAAAGTAGGCTACATGCAGTTCAAAATTGGTAACAGGACTAAACTGGCGGCATTGCTTTGTTCAGGGGAGGACTACTGTAATGAGAAGCTGACACAGTGATTAGGCCCAAATAAGTAAGTAGGCTAAATGCAGTTCAAAATTGGTAACAGGACTAACCAGGCGGCATTGCATTGTTCAGCAGAGGACAACTGTAAGGAGAGGCTGACACAGTGAGTAGGCCCAAATACGTAAGTAGGCTAAATGCAGTTCAAAATTGGTAACAGGACTAACCAAGTGGCATTGCTTTGTTCAGCAGAGGACAACTGTAAGGAGAGGCTGACACAGTGAGTAGGCCCAAATAAGTAAGTAGGCTAAATGGAGTTCAAAATTGGTAACAGGACTAACCAGGCGGCATTGCTTTGTTCAGCGGAGGACAACTGTAAGGAGAGTCTGACACAGTGAGTAGGCCCAAATAAGTAAGTAGGCTAAATGCAGTTCAAAAATGGTAACAGGACTAACCAGGTGGCATTGCTTTGTTAAGTGGAGGACAACTGTAATGACAAGCTGACACAGTTAGTAGGCCCAAATAAGTAAGTAGGTTAAATGCAGTTCAAAATTGGTAACAGGACTAACCAGGCGGCATTGCATTGTTCAGCGGAGGACAACTGTAAGGAGAGGCTGACACAGTGAGTAGGCCCAAATAAGTAAGTAGGCTAAATGCAGTTCAAAATTGGTAACAGTACTAAACTGGCGGCATTGCTTTGTTCAGCGGAGGACAACTGTAAGGAGAGGCTGACACAGTGAGTAGGCCCAAATAAGTAAGTAGGCCCAAATAAGTAAGTAGGCCAAATGCAGTTCAAAATTGGTAACAGGACTAACCAGGTGGCATTGCTTTGTTCAGCAGAGGACAACTATAAGGAGAGGCTGACACAGTGAGTAGGCCCAAAGAAGTAAGTAGGCTAAATGCAGTTCAAAATTGGTAACAGTACTAAACTGGCGGCATTGCTTTGTTCAGCGGAGGACAACTGTAAGGAGAGGCTGACAGAGTGAGTAGGCCCAAATAAGTAAGTAGGCCCAAATAAGTAAGTAGGCCAAATGCAGTTCAAAATTGGTAACAGGACTAACCAGGTGGCATTGCTTTGTTCAGCAGAGGACAACTGTAAGGAGAGGCTGACACAGTGAGTAGGCCCAAAGAAGTAAGTAGGCTAAATGCAGTTCAAAAATGGTAACAGGACTAACCAGGTGGCATTGCTTTGTTAAGTGGAGGACAACTGTAAAGAGAAGCTGACACATTACGTAGGCCCAAATACAAAAGTAGGCTAAATGTCTGCCAATTTTTTTTTAATAAATAAACAGGTGGCATAGCTAGGTACAGGGGTGGGCTCCTCTGCTGAGTAGCAGACAGTGGTAGTAAGCGCAAAGTATTAACTGGTCTAAATGGAGGCCAAGGCCCCTGTATATTTTAACTATCATCTATCATTTCAACAAATTTGTATTGGCAGTGCCATTGAAGGATTTAACAGCACAGACTACACAGTGGTGGAGCAGGGAGAGGTAAGTATTGCAAGTGGTAGAGCACTGTTCGAGCTGGGGGAACACTCTCTCGTGGGTGGCAGTACTGGCACAGGGCCCCTCATATTACGACGGTGTGTCTGACGTTGGTTGTGCACCACCACCGTCAGAGACACTTCATTGTACTATGAGGGACCTGTGCCAGTGCCGTCTCTCAAGAGTGGGCACACCCACCTGTCCAGGCCAACGGCACTCGCACGGGTGCTTGCGCCAGGAGGTGACCACGGCCCTGTGGGGGGAGTCAGCCCATTTAGGGAGGTATAAAAATGGCCTATGGTGGACATTGAGCAGCTGCAAATGGAGGAATTGGAGAAGTCAGTAAGAGGAGGCCAAAAGCAAGACAATTTTCAGGCAAGCTACATGTCAGCAGGGGAAGGTGGGGCCAAATAATTTGAAATCCATGATTGGTTCATTTTAATGAAGGTTAGATCATCAACATTTCGGGTAGCCAGATGTGTCCTTTTTTCGGTCAGTATTGAACCAGCAGCACTGAATACTCTTTCTGATAGCACACTAGCAGCAGGGCATGCGAGCTCCTGTAATGCATATTCTGCCAATTCAGGCTAGGTGTCTATTTTAGGTGCCCAGTAATCAAAGGTGAATGACCTGTGAGGGAGAACATCGATAAGGGTGGAAAAGTAGTTCATAACCATACTGGAAAAATGCTGTCTCCTGTCACTTTGAATCGATGCAGCAGTACCTGTCGTGTCAGCGGTCGTTGCCAAATCAATCCACAACCTGGTCATAAAACCCCTCTGTCCAACGCCACTTCGGATTTGCACCTCTAACACCTCTGCCATGTTGCCCACTACGGCTCGTGTGAGAACCATCACCGCCACTGTGTGCTGGGAATGCCTGAACCAAACGGTCTACAAGAGTTGCTTGTTTGGTAGCCAATATTTGCTCAAGGTTCTCATGTGGCATGATATTTTGTAATTTTCCTTTATATTGTGGATCCAGGAGGCAGGACAACCAGTAATCGTCATCGGTAATCATTTTGATAATGCGTGAGTCCCTTTTTAGGATGCGCAAGGCATACTCAGCCATGTGGGCCAATGTTCCAGGTGACAATTCACTGCTTGTGCTGGGTTGAGGAGCACTTTCTTGCAAATCAACATCACTTGTGTCCTGCAAAAACCCTGTACCTGACCTTGCAACGCCATCAGTTTCTATTGCCCCCTGAGAAGCATCCTCCTCCCATAAATATTCATCCCCATCATCCTCCTCCTCTTCGTCTGCCACCTCGTCCAGGAGAGTTCCCTGAGCTGACAATGGCTGACTTTCATCAAGGCTTCCCTCCTCTTCGGCTGCAGACCCCTGCTCCTTAATGTGCATCAAACTTTGCATCAGCAGACGCATTAGTGGGATGCTCATGCTTATGATGGCGTCGTCTGCACTTACCAGCAGTGTGCATTCTTCAAAACACTGAAGGACCTGACAGAGGTCTTGCAGCTTCGCCCACTGCACACCAGACAACTCCATGTCTGCCATCCAACTGCCTGCCCGTGTATGTGTATCCTCTGAAAAATAAATTACAGCACGCCTCTGTTTGCCCAGCCTCTGAAGCATGAGCAGTGTGGAGTTCCACCTTGTTGCAATGTCGATTATTAGGCAGTGCTGGGGAATATTCAGCGATCGCTGATGGTTCAGCATATGGCTGGAGTGTACGGGCGACCGGCGGATGTGCGAGCAAAGTCTTCGCACCTTCAGGAGCAGGGCTGGTAGCCCCGGATAATTTTTGAGGAAGCACTGCACCACCAGGTTCAAGGTGTGATCCAGGCAAGGTATGTGTTTCAGTTCTTAAAGGGCTATGGCAGCCATAAAATTCCTTCCGTTATCACTGACTACCTTGCCTGCCTCAAGATGTACACTGCCCAGCCATGACTGAGTTTCTTGCTGCAAGTACTCGGCCAGTACTTCCGCGGTGTGTCTGTTGTCGCCCAAACACTTCATTTGTAACACAGCCTGCTGACACTTACCACTAGCTGTTCGATAATGGGACACCTCGTGTGCAACACTGGCAGCTGCGGATGGAGTGTTCGTGCGACTGTGCTCTGTGGACGAGCTTTTGCTTCTGGAGGAGGAGGAGGAGGAGGGGTGGCGAATGCCTACAGCCAATTGTTTCCTAGACCGTGGGCTAGGCAGAACTGTCCCACTATGGCTGTCCCCAGTGGACCCTGCATCCACCACATTAACCCAGTGCGCCATGATGGACACGTAACGTTCCTGGCCATGCCTACTGGTCCATGCATCTGTTGTGAGGTGCACCTTTCCACTGACTGATTGCCTCAGTGCATGGACAATGCAGTCTTTGACATGCTGGTGGAGGGCTGGGATGGCTTTTCTCGCAAAGAAGTGCCGACTGGGTCGGTCATAGCGTGGTACTGCATAGGCCATCAGGTCTTTGAAAGCTTCGCTTTCAACCAACCTGTAGGGCATCATCTCTAACGAGATTAGTCTAGCAATGTGGGTGTTCAAACCCTGTGTACGCGGATGAGAGGATGAGTACTTTCTTTTCCTAATGAGAGTCTTTTGTAGGGTGAGCTGAACTGGAGAGCTGCATATGGTGGAACTAGCGGTGTTGGTGGTGGACATGGCAGATTGAGAGAGGGTTGGTGATGGTATTATTAATGTTGGCCTACATACAGTGTTTCCTACCAATAACCTTGTGATTCCCTGACTGCTTTGGCCTTGCGACGATACCTCCACATTTGCTGCTGGTGGTGTCCTAACCGTTGGGCTTACAGTGAGGGAAGCAATGTAGCGTTGCTGACTACCTTCATTCTGAACAGGTGCACCAACGGTACGTAACGTTTGTTCCTTAGTCCAGGCTTGCAAGTGCATGCTGGTTAAATGTTTACCCATGCACGTTGTATTTAAATTTTGAAGATTCTTCCCTCTGCTAAAGGTCTTTGAGCATTTCTTACAGATAACTTTTGACTGATCATTCGGATCTTGGTTAAAAAATTGCCACACTGCACTCTTCCTACTATTGAATACCTTTTCAGGCATAGCACGCTGTGCTACTTTCACCAGATGGCTGTCCTAAAACTGTTTTTGACACACATTTTTGGCCTGATACGGGCCTGCTAGATGACAGCTGTTGCGATGTAGATGGCTGCAGCGGATCATCCACCTCCACTTCTGAGCTACTGGCAGCGGCACCCTCTTCCCCAATGGCTGCCAATCTGGGTCAACAACTGGTTCATCTATCACCTCCTCTTCAATGTCATGTGCACCTTCCTCTGTGTCACCGTGTGAGGTGCTATAGCGTTCGGGACGGGGCACCATAGTCTCATCAGGGTCAGATTCTGGCTGAGTACACTGCGAGGGCAATGTAGTGATCTGAGTCAATGGAACAGCATAATAATCTAGCTGTGGCTGTGCATCAGTGCACTCCATGTCCGATTCATCTTGTAATGGGCAGTTAACAATTTCCCTTTCTAACCCAGGCACGGTATGTGCAAAGAGCTCCATGGAGTAACCTGTAGTGTCGCCTGACGCTTCCTTCACTTTTGGTTTGGGTGAAGGACACAAGGAAACGTCTTGTTCCTGACCAGGAGCATCCACTGACGACTCGCTGCTTTTATATTTGGAACTTTCTGAAGAGGAGGCGAAAGAACTAGAGGCTGAGTCAGCAAGGAAAGCCAAAACTTTTTCCTGCTGCTCCGGCTTTAAAAGCGGTTTTCCTACTCCAAGATAAAGGAGCCTTCGAGGCGTTGCATAGCCAGACGATGACGCTGGCTCAACACCTCCAGCCTTAGGTGCTATTTTGCTTTTCCCACTACTACAAGATGCTCCACCACCACCACCACCATCAGTACCAGCTGGCAACGACCGCCCACAGCCTCTTCCACCAGACTTCCTCATTTTGGGGAAAATGTTACCAAAATAACAACCGTTATATGGTACTGTAAAACCAGGTAGAAGGTGTATATAAACTTATTGAGAATTTAAATATCCCTTTTTATTTTGGGGAGACTGAACCAAAACTCAGGCCCAGTGTATAACACAACACAATGTAAGTGGCAGAACGTGGCTGGCTGATATACGACAAACTAACAGAACTGACGTATATCCACTTTGTGACAATTTGAATCTCCCTTTTTTTGGGGAGAGACTGCACCGCAACTCAGGCCCAGTGTATAACACAACACAATGTAAGTGGCAGAACGTGGCTGGCTGATATACGACAAACTAACAGAACTGACGTATATCCACTTCGTGACAATTTGAAACACCCTTTTTTGGGGGGGAGACTGCACCACAACTGAGGCCCAGTGTGTAACACAACACAATGTAAGTGGCAGAACGTGGCTGGCTGATATACGACAAACTAACAGAACTGACGTATATCCACTTCGTGACAATTTGAACCACCCTTTTTTGGGGGGGAGACTGCACCGCAACTCAGGACCAGTGTATAACCGAACACAATGTAAGTGGCAGAACGTGGCTGGCTGATATACGACAAACTAACAGAACTGATGTACATCCACTTTGTGACAATTTGAATCTCCCTTTTTTGGGGGGGAGACTGCACCACAACTCAGGCCCAGTGTATAACACAACACAATGTAAGTGGCAGAACGTGGCTGGCTGATATACGACAAACTAACAGAACTGACATATGTCCACTTTGTAACAATTTGAATCTCCCTTTTTTTGGGGGGAGACTGCACCGCAACTCAGGCCCAGTGTATAACCCAACACAATGTAAGTGGCAGAATGTGGCTGGCTGATATACGACAAACTAACAGAACTGATGTATATCCACTTTGTGACAATTTGAATCTCCCTTTTTTGGGGGGGAGACTGCACCGCAACTCAGGCCCAGTGTATAACACAACACAATGTAAGTGGCAGAACGTGGCTGGCTGATATACGACAAGCTAACAGAACTGACGTATATCCACTTTGTGACAATATGAATCTCCCTTTTTTTGGGGGGGAGACAGCACCACAACTCAGGCCCAGTGTGTAACACAACACAATGTAAGTGGCAGAAAGTGGCTGGAAGATATCTGAAAAAATCCAAGGACTGTAGTACAATTTCAATCTCCCTACAATGATCTCAGGACAAGTATGGCAGCAATACAAAGGACTGCTGCACACAAAAGTGTAGACAAATAAAAAAGATAACTGCAGAAAGGATCAACAGGATTTTTGCTTTTAAAAAAGCAGTTGGTTTGCACAGCAGCATGCAAACAGCAAAGCAGCTATCAGGGAGCCTTATAAGGCAGCCTAATAAGCTACAGAGCTGATGCACAAAAAAATAGCCTCCACTGTCCCTGCAAAAAAAGTTGGTGTTGGACAGTGGAAATCGCTACAGCACAAGCGGTTTGGGGGTTAATCTTCCCTCCCTAACTATATCCCTTCTTCTGATGAAGCTGCAGCAACCTCTCCCTATGCTGAGATCGGCAGAAGTAAGATGGTGGGGACCGAGACCTATGTCATCACGCTGCCCACACTCTGCGTCCTCCTTCATTGGCTGAGAAATGGCGCTGAATGCGTCATACGAAACGCGACTTTGGTGCGAAGATCGCCGACCTCAAAGCCGATCCCACACTAGGATCGGGTCGGGTTTCATGAAACCCCACTTTGCCGAAAGTCGGCGATTTTTGAATTTGTCCGATCCGTTTTGCTCAACCCTAGTTGCCACTTTTGACTGTCAGGACATAACTAGTAAACCAAACAGTTGTAAACCAAACCGTTGAAGTGGTAACACGTGAAACGGCTGTCATCCTTTCCAGCGCTCCCCACATTCCTCTATAAGCCTGAATCCCGCACTCAAATGCCTGCACCATTGGTGAAATAAAGGATTTTTGAGAAATACTGCATTTTTTTTCTCTTTTACCAAGCATTAGACTCATATGTTTATTATGTGCTGACTCGCACCACAAACCGTTTGCATAGCTGATAATATTCAGTTAAATAAAAGGCCATTTCACTTCTATTATGGACTCATATCATCTCTGGTGCAGTTCACTTTTCTCTTGTATGGACAAACCAGAGAGTAACTTTCATCAGCATTGCTGGGTCTCTTAATTGACTTGCTAGCAGATACACGCAATACTCTGCAGAAACACAGAGAAGACACTTTGGCCTGATTGATTAAGACTGGCGTTGTGCACACCAGTCTTAATGAAGGCACTGTTGGAGTAAGATGTGTCTAATTCTTTAAGAGGACCACACCATTTAATGAATTAGGCCCATCTGTTAACTGGAGCATGTTGCTGCCAGAAGTATACAAGGACAGGGACTGGAGTATATTTCTAGAGTAAGTTACGCCACTAAGTGTCATGATTCCGTATGGGGATTCGATCCGCTGACCTGTTATTCCGTGGTCAGTTCCTCTGTTTGCTGAAGTAATAGCATTTTCTTCCCTGTCCAAATGCTGATGGTTCCAATTGTCTTTGTTCCTCCTTCTTGGTTTGTCACTTTCCAGGTGTTTTCCATTTTCTCTTTTTAGTCTGTTCTATTACATTTTGGGTTGCATTTTGAATCTTTATCCTTCACTGCACTTCCTTGCTGGCTACCTCTAGGTGGACTAGGGTTTATTAGTTCAGCTAAGGAGTTTACTTGCATGATAAACACAAGTGGCATTTTTGCAGTGAGTCTGTTTGTTTTCTTTCCCATTTCCTCTTCCTTTCTTTAGGTTTCTAGGAGGTTATTATTGCTCCCTTTATTTTGGGCTTTATTTATCTTTCCCTCTCTACTTTGTATGACTGTGTTTTAATTTTCTCACCCTGGATTTTCATATCTTCCTGCACATTTTCCTCTCCTCGTGTTGGCAGTATGTTGTGGCCTCCCTCTGGTTGGTCAGAAGGTATGAGAACACCCTCGATGGCCTTTTAGAGAGCCAGGTCTGAGGTGATGTTTTTGTATTGTTGCACTAAGATATCTCTAGTCTGTACAGAAACAAGTTGAGTGTAGGTGTGCCGTCTCAATGTAGTAGGGCTTCTCTTTTTCCATTACCCATTAGTGAGTGTGTGCTATGATTATAGGAATAAGGTGTCATAACTTTACATGAATCTGCCAGGTGGGCTTAGTCATGTCAAATTCTGCCTAAACTGGCCTGTGAACACCAAAAGTAACAATATTTTTGCAAAACCTTTTAGTTGTGCAACAATATTGTGACTTATTAAGTTGTTTTATCCCAGAATTCTGGTGCAAGCAGCTTAATGAATTGTGTCCTTAAAGGAAATCTATCATATAAAATAATGATATTAAGCTGCAGATATGGGGTTAATCTGCAGGTTAATAGTGTTCTGACACAGTGTGGTGCCCTTCACTGAGAGCACTGCTGACATAACGAAATTAACGTTAATCCTCCTGGAAGGTTCATTCTTCCAGTCATAGTGGTGGTGCAGGCACGGTTTCAGTCACCGCTCAGTGTTTAGAGAGCAGTGGCTGTAACTGCGCCCCCGGCTGTTGACAGCGGGCTATCAAAACCGTAATAACACACGAATCACAATCAATACAGAAATACATCACAAGAACCACAATCAGTACAGAAATACATCACCTGACTCACCATCAGTATAGAAATACAACATCACAACCTCCATCAGTACATGAATAAATCACCAGAGCCACCATCAGTACAGAAATACAGCACCAAGTTCAGAACAGTGATGAATTGCAATGTCAGGTCAGACCCATATGCAATTGTATTACATGAACCTACGACTCTGAGTATATCCTTAACAATATTAAGGAGATGCTGAAATATGTTGTTATCAGCCATCATCAGACTGCGGACCATACAGGAACCACAGAACTGATGAGAGGCAGGCAGTATCACAAAAACAATTCACTTCTAAGTACCTTTGATACGCATATGGGCTCATATGGTTAGGTGAATCCTTTAAGCTCGTTGACTGGGTGGGCACATGGGTAATGGGCATCAGTGCAGCAGCCAAATGGAGCATGCAGAATACAGTCACGTAGAATTCAAACTAGAAGTATAATAAAGTCCTGGAAACCACAAATAGATAGCAGAGTTACTGAGGACCTCGGGCAGATAGTATAGTTACTGAACAGCTTAGGCAGATAGCAGAGTTACTGAAGTATGTTGGCAAACAGGAGACATCATGGAGACGCAAACAGGCAGCAGACAAAATTCAAAAGGAACAAGAAAGTGTAATACCTTCAAAGCTGCAGACAGCCATGAAGTTGTCCTGGAAACCGTAGGCAGGTTGATACTGGAAACAGCTGGCAAGTAAGTAGCGATCCTGGAAAATGCAGACAGGTGGATAGCTGGAACTGAAAGCCATACACAGCCAGGAAGATGTCCTGGAAATCTTAGGCAGGTAAGTAGCAATAGTGGAAACTGCAGAGATGTAGGTTGCGAGGTTACTGAAGACTGCAGACAAGTGATTTAGGGACTGGTAACCAGAGACAAAAAGGAGACGTCCTGATGAGTGTGGACTATAACTGTGCAGAGCAGACTAAGAGAGTTAATACAAGCCTTACAGCAATATCAAGGGTGTGTCTCTATGCTCTCTAGGCTTTGGAAATACAACACATGGCTCACACTGGGTGTGATAGATCTCACAGGGGAAGGGGGGCATCGACTTTGCTCACCTCGGGGGAGGGAAGAGAAGGACCCAGTAGGAATCGGCTCTCTGGCACCACCACTTGCCTCAGGTCAGTCAGGGAACTGCACCGAGGGCAAATAGTCACCGGAAAGGCTTCCCTTATAGGAATGAGTTAGTGAGGCGCTCCCAGTGGGGGGGGATATATATCACCAGTCCAGCCTAGGAATATATATCTAAACCTACCGGCCGTCACTGCCAGAGTTCCTCACTAAAACAGTACGTATTCTGCCACCGGTTCCTGATTTAAAATAAGCCCCATCCGACAGCAGGCTTAGATCGTGTCAGGAACCAATCCTGGGGTAGTGTATAATAACCAATGAAGCATGCGGATATGGGGATTCGTGGATCAAGATAAAAGAGCAGCCCAAGATTAATTTTATATTTAATTGCCGAGGAGGCGCACTAGAAAATACAGCTATACATGCAAGAGCAAATATATACAGTCAGGAATATAGTACAAGGCTAGGGTATAGCTAGGTTGCAATTCCTGTGTTATGTAGCATGTGACCACAGGGAGACGCTAATGGATCACAGGTCCAAATCTTAGTTACAGGCTGTCCGGGCTGTGTCAGCAAACGTATCCTCCGGCCATCAGAAAACAACAGTCCAAAATGAGGGGCTGCCTTATATCTCCTAGGCTGCTACCTCACACATCTGCTCCCACCTGTGGGTGGTGCAGCCTCTCTCCTCCCATGTCTGAGAAAATGATTTTCTGCCTAGAACTGTGGCTGGCCCATAACTTTGTGCCCGAAGCTCTGAATGGGTTGGTTGTACCGCCAATGGATTCCGCTGGATTTTATCTGTGCATAGAGACTAAATATGACTACCATATGTAATTACTGTTATCTTTGCTTTATAACTCCATTATCCAGAGTGCTACAGGTGGCTAAATAATATGGGCACGTGGGGAATGGAACATTTATTCAGAATATGTGCTCGGCTCATCTTAGAGATATTGCATTCTGTTATTATAGGTCATTTTCCAGATTCCATACGTCAGTCTGCTGTGACATGTACCATGTGCTTAGTCACACAAAGAGGTTCAGGTTGCTGTAGCTGCAGAAGAGTTCGCACCCTAGTGTTAAGAGCTTCAAAAAGCTTGAGTTAATTAAAGGTAAACACTGCATTGCATTTTATGGCCTTGGGGGACACCAAGGGAGGGGGCACATTTCGGAGTGGAGAGACATTTATTATGTCCCTCACACTGGGCTACTTGCAAAACCCAATGTTTAGCACTAGAAAATCAAACGGACCTGGACATAGGCATAAGAACCTTATAGGTGATGTCATCTCTGATTGAAAGTCACTCTCCTTTTGTTATCCATCTTGTCCAGATGCCAGAACACAGCGGTTTGGATACAGTGAAAATAAGCTGCATCCGAAACGCTGCGATTTTTTGTTTGTGGGCACATAGCCTAATAGATAACTGTAAAAGCTTTTTTTTCGGTTTGAATTTGAATACTGCCTTCATGCTTTATCCATGTGTGCTTCGCTTTTTGAAATGTGATAACCTTTTTTCTGGAATTGGAATGTAGAGAGAACAGCTGCCATGTTTTTGGCAAGGTCTGTATAAAAACGAAAACTGCAGCATTCACTAGTTAAGTCTAATTTATGGACAAGACTTGCTCATTGAACTCAATGGGTGAGCAGAAAAACAGGGACACAGGAACCTGAATTGGATCTGTTTTGTAGATGTGAACTAGCAATATCATATTGATATGATATACGTATGGGTGTGATTTTAGTAAATGCAGAATACCATATGATTAAAAAATGGTCCAATTTTTCAGGATTAAAAATTGTCATTTTTTCATATTCTCCTCTGAACTCATTATTAAGAGAATGAAAACTTTGTTGTGTATTCTGAAGCCTTATTAAATTTCTACGTATTTATAGCAGGTTTAATGCAGGTTGGTCAGTTTACATTTCCAAAGATATCATAGTTGCTTATATGATCTGTTCAATTTCACATTGCAGCCTTTACCTTACTAAGTGGACAAAGCTTTATCTGTATTAAGGGAACACTAAGTTTGTAGTACAAAGGTTGCAGAATATATAACAAATATTTTTTATTTCAAAATCATTACTTCATTTTTTTGGTGAGTCTTCTGCGTACAATTGCAAGATAGTGATAAATATTGGAAATATGTTACATGAAAAAAGGTTTCATATTGTGCTGAAAAAGAGTACATCACACAATATTTTAGTGATTTGTTCTGGACATAAAATCTATACCCTATTAAATGGTTGAGTATTTCTTGAATAAGATATGATTGATTGAATGCATGTATCTTTACAGACACACTTCCCAAGTAGAGTATGGAGCTATCCATCACTAATGCAGTACAAGTTCATGACACATGCAATGACAGCAAAATCGTGCAGTCGCCACTCGCAAATATTTCACAAATCTCCCAAATAAATTTTATCATATTATATTAGTTATAAATGGTCAAGAAATAAAACTTTTGTAAAATACCTGCATGTTTATCTGTTATGATTTTACTCTATTGCTGATCAGGCATTTCAGGTTTTATCACACATGCCCTTTTAATGACCTTTAAAAAGTTTTCTCATTCGGATATAGAAATAATTTTTGCCTCTGTTTTGCGCAATACATGGGACCAAATTTTTACATCATTTTTAGATTCCTTTGGGTTTATTTTTACTAATTTCATGGGAAAATGTAAAGATATATAGGAAACTAGATGGTTGCCCGATTCTAACGCATCGGGTATTCTAGAATATGTATGTAGTTTATTTATGAAGTTTTCAGAATAATGCAATTTATACTCAGGATTCGGCCGGCCAGGCGCGACCAATTAGTGAAGTGTGGTTCAAATTCCACGCCAACTCGCAGCCAGACTGCGCCAGTCGCTGATTGGTCATGCACGGCCGCGAACAATCAGTGAAGCCAGGGTCTGCTCCAGGTTTTTGAGGGCCCCAGGCGAAAGAGTCTCAGTGGGCCCCCCTCTTTAACACATACCATGATTCATGATGCACAGATACAGCAGACAAATATAGCACAGCCAAGTAGCATACAGCCCACATAGTATATAACACAGCCCACATAGTATATAACACAGCCCAGGTAGTATATAACACAGCCCACGTAGTATATAGCACAGCCCACGTGGTATATTGCCCAGCCATGTATTATATAGCACAGCCCACGCAGTGTATTACACAGCCCACGTAGTATATAGCACAGCCCACGTAGTATATTGCCCAGCCACGTAGTATATAGCACAGCCCCCATAGTATATAGCACAGACACGTAGTATATTGCCCAACCACGTAATATATTGCACAGCCACATAACATATTGCACAGCCATGTAATATATTGCACAGCCACATAGTATATAGCACAGAGGCATAGTATATAACACAGCCCATGCAGTATATAACACAGGCCATGTAATATACAGCACAGTGATGTAGTATATTGCCCAGCCACGTAATATATACCACAGCCACGTAGTAATATAGCACAGAGATGTAGTATATAACACAGCCCATGCAGTATCTAACACAGCCCACGTAGTATATAGCAATGTGGGCACCATATCCCTGTTAAAAAAATAATTAAAATAAAAAATAGTTATATACTCACCATCTGTCGACCCCCAGATCCAGCCCAGGCGTTTACCGATGCTCCTCGCGATGCTCCGGTCCCAAGAATGCATTGCGGTCTCGCAAAATGATGACGTAGCGGTCTTGCGAGACCGCTACGTCATCATCTCGCGAGACCGCAATGCATGGACCGGAGCGTTGCAAGGAGCAGCGGGAAAGGCGACGGAAGGTGAGAATATAATGATTTTTTATTTTGTTTATTATATTTTTAACATTAGATCTTTTTACTATTAATGCTGCATAGGCAGCATCAATAGTAAAAAGTTGGTCACACAGGGTTAATAGCAGCATTAACTAGCTGCGTTACACCGCGGCATAACGCGGTGTAACGCAGCCATTAACCCTGTGTGAGCGCTGACTGGAGGGGGCACTGACAGAGAGTAGGAAAGGGCAAATTCGCGGCCGGACTGTGCCCGTCGCTGATTGGTCAGCAACGCAGGATTTCCGTGTCAGACTGACAAACAGACAGACAGACAGATGGAAGTGCCCCTTAGACGATTATATATATAGATGTGTTCATATATGTATATTTTTAAGATTTCTTTTATTTTTCATTCTTTTTACAACCATAAAAATAAATAATTGAAATGATTATTTATTCTACCAAATATTGTGCCGAAAAACAAAAATTCTTAGTACAGTGAAATAATGAAAAAAAATCTGCAATTCCTCAATTCTTTTTGAGGGGGTGTTAATTTTAACTTTGTATGGTAAAAATTACATATCAACATGATATTTAGGGTAGTATAATTATGATGATACAAAACTTGTATATATTTTCTTTTTTATTTAAGGGGAATCTGTCAGCAGATTTTTGCTACGTCATCTGAGAGCAGCCTGATGTTGGGAAAGTGACCCTAAATCCAACAATGTATTGTGTGCAACTGTTATGACACAATCAGAGTTTTTAGTTTTTAGATATAGAATGCAGCAGAGCTGAGAAAGCTAACCCTGCCCACACAAGAATATCTATAGACAGTGAGGTGCTTATCACAGAAGGGATGCGGAATCAGACAGGGGCACACTCAGTCATCTAGTCAAAGCAATGTTAATCACAAGGTGACAAAACCGTCAATCTAAGCAAACATCACACAGTCGGACAGTGTGACACATCATTGAGTTCAGTGTTTTAACCCCTACCTCATGCTGTCCTCAGATTACATAGCAAAAACCTGCTGACACGTTCCCTTTAAGATATGAAGAAATGGGAACTTTGTAAAAAAAAAATTGGTCTGTGACAAGATTTTATGAGACCAATAATTTTATCAAGATCTATGAGTTCTTGATTTTTGCTGCTTGGTAAACTGATATTTTTATTGACATCATTTTGGAGTATATACACTGCTTTAATCACATTTTTTAGAACGGAATAGCCACTGAAAAATGGCAATTCTGAATTTATTTTCTCTTTATGCTGATCACCTTATGGGTTGATTAATTTTATGTTTTGCGTGATTAGACGTTACTAGCATGGCAATACCAAACATGTTTATTGTTTTATTATTTTATATCCTTAAATTTCAGCTAGGAAAAGAGGGGTCATGCAACATATTTTAAATTTTTTTCTTATAAAATCAATTCTTGAGCCGTCTCCATTCACCTGCACCTGAAACAGGCATACGATTGCATCTTACAAGAGAAAAGGGTTACAAAAATGCCCACAGCCAAAAATATAGTCAAATATCTAGCTATATAGCCACTAATTTACTTCCCACAATCCCCAATCTTTCACTTCTGGTGTACTGTTTTCCATAGCTACAGATGTAAAGTACCCTATGTGAACTCCACGTGACTGCTGTGGTTTAATACTGCATACTGCTGAAGATAATGATTGTCTGCAGTGTTCCCATGGGTTGTAAGGGAATTGACTTCTGCAGCTAAGTAGTGTTGAGTGATACCGTCCGATACTTGAAAGTATCGGTATCGGATAGTATCGGCCGATTCCCGAAAAGTATCGGATATCGCCGATACCCGATACCAATACAAGTCAATGGGACACCAAGTATCGGAAGGTATCCTGATGGTTCCCAGGGTCTGAAGGAGAGGAAACTCTCCTTCAGGCCCTGGGATCCATATTAATGTGTAAAATAAAGAATTAAAATAAAAAAATATTGATATACTCACCTCTCCGGAGGCCCCTGCACCTCACCGCTGTTAACCGGCAGCCTTTTTTGCTTAAAATGAGCGCATTCAGGGCCTTCCATGACATCTCGGCTTCTGATTGGTCGCGTGCCGCTCATGTGACCGCCGGGCGACCAATCACAAGCCGTGACGTCATTCTCAGGTCCTAAATTCCTGAATGACGTCACGGCTTGTGATTGGTCGCGTGGCGGTCACATGAGCGGCACGTGACCAATCAGAAGCCGTGACGTCATGGAAGGTGCTGAACGCGCTCATTTTAAGCAAAGCAGGCTGCCGGTTACTACCAGGGTGCGTCAGAGGGTGAGTATATCCCTATTTTTTATTTTAATTCTTTATTTTTTACATGGATATGGATCCCAGGGCCTGAAGGAGAGTCTCCTCTCCTTCAGACCCTGGGAACCATACACTGGGAACTTCCGATTCTGATTCCCGATACCACAAAAGTATCGGATCTCGGTATCGGAATTATCGGAATTCCGATACCGCAAGTATCGGCCGATACCCGATACTTGCGGTATCGGAATGCTCAACACTAGGGTTGAGCGAAACGGGTCGGCAATTTTCAGAAGTCGCCGACTTTTGGCAAAGTCGGGTTTCATGAAACCCGACCCGACCCCTGTGTGGGGTCGGCCATGAAGTCGGCGATCTTCTGAATCTGGAATCGGAATTCCGATACCGATTCCCGATATGTTTAAGATATCGGGAATTGGTATCGGAATTCAGATTTAAGTGTAAAATAAAGAATTAAAATAAAAAATATCGCTATACTTACCCTCTGACGGGCCCTGGTACTAACCGGGAACCTTCCTTCCTTAGAATCAGCCTTCCAGGACCTACTGGTGACGTCGCGGTGACGTCGCGGCTTGTGATTGGTCGCGCGGCCGCCCATGTGACCGCTCGCGCGGCCAATCACAAGCCGCGACGTCACCGTGACGTCACCGAAGGTCCTGGAAGGGCTGATTCTTAGGAAGGAAGGCTGCCGGAACGAAGCCGAGGGTGAGTATATTCCTATTAGGTATATACTCACCCTCGGACACGCCCTGCTTCTTTCCGGCAGCCTTCCTTCCTAAGAATCAGCCCTTCCAGGACCTTCGGTGACGTCACGGTGACGTCGCGGCTTGTGATTGGTTGTGCGAGCGGTCACATGGGCGGCCGCGCGACCAATCACAAGCCGCGACGTCACCGCGACGTCACCGCTAGGTCCTGGAAGGCTGATTCTAAGGAAGGAAGGTTCCCGGTTAGTACCAGGGCCCGTCAGAGGGTAAGTATAGCGATATTTTTTATTTTAATTCTTTATTTTACACTTAAATATGGATCCCAGGGCCTGAAGGAGAGTTTCCGCTCCTTCAGACCCTGGGAACCATTGGAAAATGCACTGCATTGGGTTTCGAGTTTTGGCCGACCCCGACCCCGACTTTTTTATAGGATCGGCCGATTTCACTCGACCCGACTTTTGAAAAAGTCGGGTTTCGTGAAACCCGACCCGATCCTATAAAAGTAAAGGTCGCTCAACCCTACTCAACACTACAGCTAAGTTAAACAGAAGTGTGGGATTGTCATAATAATGCTGAAATAAGGGAGTAAATGGGGGAGTGTGAGTTTTTGTATACTTATTTATTTATCTACTTACTATTTACCAATCTTTTCAGATTATAAGACGCACTTTTTCCCAAAAAGATTTTTTTGTAAAATTGGGATGCGTTTTATAATGCAAATTGTAGTTGCGGTGGAGCTTACCAGCTGCCGTGGAGCAGGGACCCAGGGTCGCTGTTGCCCGAACAACTGGCGGTGGAGGCTTCGCCCCAGACTTGCTGCCACCGAACACCTCATCCTACCAGCCTGAAGCTTGCAGCATCTCCTGCCTGCGCCAGCAGCGTCCCTGCCATTTGGGACTCCGCTCCACCACTGCTGCCCTCAAAGTGAATTATAACATGCAACATTTTGTTACAAAAGCATTTTTTACTATTTTCTTCCCCAAAATTTTGGGGGGTTTAATAAACAGGTGCGTCTTATAATCCACAAAATACGGTATTTACTTGCTATATTCGTGGCTGTGGAAAGCTTTTTAAAAATCTTTGAAAACCCCCTTAGGGTATGTGTCCACGTTCAGGATTGCATCAGGATTTGGTCAGGATTTTTCATCAGTATTTGTAAGCCAAAACCAGGAGTGGGTGATAAAAGTGGAGCATATGTTTCTATTATACTTTTCCTCTAATTGTTCCACTCCTGGTTTTGGCTTACAAATACTGATGAAAAATCCTGACCAAATCCTGATGCAATCCTGAACGTGGACACATACCCTTAGTCAGGTGGCTCTGTCAATGGTTGCCTGGTAGCTCTAAAATAGCTACCACAAACAGGCTTGTCGCAAGCTACTGTGTTTCCTAGAACCCTGAGCTCACCTTTAAAGCTGCAAGCTGGCAAGAAGGATAGTCAGGTATCCAGGTCAAAACCAAGAGGGCAACAAAAGTAAAAAAGTCATCAGGCAGGTGAAATGTCAATAACAAGCTGAGATCAAAGCAGGGAAACACAAATGCCAAACAAGAGCAAAAGACACAGACCAAACCAGGGAAGCACAAAGCTATATCTGGCAGCTTCCAGCAGTAAGTAGGGTGTGGTGCTCTCCAACTGGCAGCAGGGAGCTGATAACTACAGCTGGACAGCATACACATGTATACTGTCAGACTGGACAGCACTGCAGGCCCCAGCCACACAAATCTAAAGGTACCTTCACACTAGGTGACTTTACAACGATAACGATAGCGATCCGTGCTGTTGCAGCGTCCTGGATAGCGATATCGTTGTGTTTGACACGCAGCAGCGATCTGGATCCTGCTGTGATATCGCTGGTCGTTGCTGAAAGTTCAGAACTTTATTTGGTCGTCAGATCGGCGTGTATCGTCATGTTTGACAGCAAAAGCAACGATGCCAGCAATGTTTTACAATGGTAACCAGGGTAAATATCGGGTTACTAAGCGCAGGGCCACGCTTAGTAACCCGATATTTACCCTGGTTACCATTGTAAAAGTAAAAAAAAACCCAGTACATACTCACCCTCTGATGTCTGTCACGTCCCCCGGCGTCCGCGCTGCTGCTCAGAGCTTCCTGCACTGAATGTGTCAGTGCCAGCCGGAAAGCAAAGCACAGCGGTGACGTCACCGCTCTGCTGTTAGGGCCGGCGCTCACACAGTGCAGGGAAGCGGACGCCGGGGGACGCGAATGTAAGTATGTACTGTTTGTTTTTTTGCATTTACACTGGTAACCAGGGTAAACATCGGGTTACTAAGCGCGGCCCTGCGCTTAGTAACCCGATGTTTACCCTGGTTACCCGGGGACCTCGGCATCGTTGGTCGCTGGAGAGCGGTCTGTGTGACAGCTCTCCAGCGACCAAACAGCGACGCTGCAGCGATCGGCATCGTTGTCGATATCGCTGCAGCGTCGCTTAGTGTGAAGGTACCTTAAGTGGCTGGATAAAGCCTGTGCCTTCCAGAGATTCTGATTTCAGCGTCTTTTTATCACCATAACCGCCCACAGAGTGAATGTGGTGGCACCCGGCGACAGAAGCAGAAGTCACAGGAGTAGGTTCGGGTGCAGATGTGACACCTTTTAAGCCTACAGCAAGATTTTATTAATCAAAACCTTTGTCACATATGTGCATTCACTTAAAAAAATCATATGATGTTGTTGCTTCCTGGAAAAACTTTGGTGCAGGTGCTGGCAACTGAAATTGACTTAACTCTTCTTAGCTTTTTGCTGTTTTTTGCCGCTAATTACATTACATGCATTCATGGTGCTTCACAGTTATCACTTTCAAGTAAGATTTCCAGAAAAGAAAATGGGTTTCTATGTATTGCTTCCTCTTTTCAACAATCTGGGGTCTGGGGTACGAGAATGTCAGAAACTCATATTTGGAGCACATTATTGCTCTATTGACAGTCAAAAGGTGCAAACATCAAAGTTCAGCTACAAGAAGATGTTCAGTATTCTGAAAAGTAACAATGACTTTAGGTGACTTTTTGGAATATGGCTAGAGATTAGCAGACCCGTGGATGTTCGAGTTTGTCACGTTAGGCCAAACTACAGTTGAAAGTTTGGTTCGGTATCCTAACTTGACCCCAACCCCAAACCCAATAGAAGTCAAGGGGATCCAAACTTCGGTGCTTTAAAATGGCTGTAAAATGGTCATATTAAAGTCTAGGGGGCTGCAAAAGAAAGCTAAATGGGGGTAAGAGCAGGACAATTGCCAAACGTGGATAGGGAAATGACTTAAAATAACAAAATTAAAAAAGATAAAAAATAATAATCTTGAACCAGGAGGCGGAAGGTTCGCAGTGGAGGAGGAGGTTAAGGTGGTGATGTAAGTGGAAGAGGCATAGGAAACTGTTTTTGTGGGGGGGGTTTATTGATTTTTGGGGAGTACTCTGAAAACAGGCAGTGTAATAATCTGCTGGCCACTCTCTGTATACAGGCTATGTGATACTCAGTACTTTTTTCGGGTTGAAAACAATGTGGAGAGCATCAAATAGGGGACATGGCCATGTTGCTGGTGGTGTAGCTGCTACAGGGGGAGAGAGTCTGTGGTCCATCTGTGCCTGCTACCCTCCTAAATGAGACACCTTCCTCTGGTGCAAGCAGGCAGCAGCATTGTCACGATCCATGTTTGGATCTGTGGCAGATCTGGTTTCCCTCTGATTTAAACCTTTTTTCCTTTCTGGTCATTGGGGGTTAATGCAGTCCCCCCCCCCCCCGGGTGGCCGCTGGTGTTATTGCATTGCATTTCTGCTGGGTCAGCTGATGTTTGTAACCACTCCCACCATCCTTTATAAGGTCACCTGGTGCATCAGCTGACTGTTGGTTATACAGGTCCTTTAAGGAGACCAACCTCGTAGTAGCAGCTCTCTGGTGTCAGCCAACTCTGGTGTTTGGAGCGCTTTTGCTGTACAATCTGTGTTGTGGAGTCAGCTGCGGCGTGCACAAGCTAAGTTCTGAGTTTTGTTACTTTGTAGTTTGTGCATTCACCTTTTGGTATCGTGTTCCCCTCACTCTCATATTGTTTATTCCTGTTTATTTGCTTTGTGGTTCTGTTTACACTGTTCACCTCCTGGGGGTTGGGGGGTTTAATTCAGGGTTTAACAGGAGACAGGGACAGGTCAGTGACTTGGGCCTCCCTACCTTCAAGGGTACCCCCAAGTTAAGGAAAGACAGGGCTCCCCCTAGCCTGAGGGGCAGTTCAGGGGCCCAGATTCCTCATCTCCTGTTTTCCTATTTTTGCCCCGTGACATTATATCCAACCGTTCTGTTTTTTCTGGTGAGCCATGGCCCAAATGCAGGCCTTTGCCCATTTGCTGCAGACTCTCACCGAGGAGTGTAAGGTGCTGTGTAGTGAGGTGGTGCAGCAGCTGCAGCAATAGTTTTAGCAACATTTTTGGTTTTTAAGGAAGCCTGCAAGTTGTACTTCAGGCTCCGCCCTTGTTCATCAGGGAGTGAGGAACAACGGGTGGGAATCATCGTTTCCCTTCTTAAGGGTGATCCCCAATCCTGGGCCTTCTCCCTGCCGACCAGTTCACCATCCCTACGGTCGGTGGACGAGTTTTTTACGGCTCTGGCTCTGGTGTATGGTTATCCAGATGACGTCTCCCTGGCGGAATCTCGACTCCGTAAGATCAAGCAGGGGGGTCGGCTGGCTGAGGAGTACTGTTCAGAGTTCAGGAGGTGGGCCACCGACACACAGTGGAATGACCCTGCCCATAGGAGCCATTTTGTGCAGGGTCTGTCCCCTAGGTTGCAAGATACTCTGGTGCAGTACGCAGCCCCCAGGTCGTTGGAGGCTGCCATGTTCCTTGCTATCTGGGTGGATAGACGCTTGAGGGAGAGGCATCCACCAAATGTGCCCCCTATAGTCCTTGCTAGGTAGGAGGACACACCTGGGCAGGCGGACGAACCCATGCAGGTGGGAGGAGTTGGTTTCCAAACTGGGTTGCCTTTGGTTCGCCGTGGAGTGGGGGCATGTTTCTACTGTGGGCACACCGGTCATTTTATCAATGTCTGCCCAGTGCATGCCAAAGTACCTGCACAATCTAAAGAGCCGCGTCCCCCTGGTCGTGTGGAGGGAGGCGACCAGGGTGTGTATATTTCCTCCATTTTTTCGTCTCAGTGTACCTTACCTGCTGAGGTGGTTATTGGTGGGGTAACTGGGAATATTCCGGTGCTTGTGGACAGTGGAGCAGGATTCAATTTGGTGGATGCTCATTTTGTCCAGACCCATGGCCTGATGAGTAGGACGCTAGTGAGACCCTAAAGTGTCCAGGCCATTGACTCTGCTCCGCTCAGCCAGGGGAGCATTACACAAGTCGTAGACAATATACATCTGCGTATAGGGGCTTGTCATGAAGAGTCTTTATCATGCTATGTCTTGGAGGGCATACCAACTCCCATGGTTTTAGGACTCCCTTGGTTGAGAAGACATAACCCGGTCATAGACTGGTAGTCTAGGCAAGTAGTCAGCTGGGGTCAGTCGTGTAAGGACTGCTGCCCGGGAGCTACGATCTCTGCCGTTCTTCTAAAACCTACCCCTTCTCCTTCAGTGGGGGCAGCAGAGGTGCTGCCAGGGACTAGGGGCAAGACTTTACCCTCACTACAGATTAACCCATTAACCCGGTGGGTCAGAGACCTTTTAGGAGGAGGGGTCAGCTGAGGGTGGTGGTTCCCTTGGAGCATTGTGGGGGTGTGAGTGTAGTGACACAGGGGGATGCCTCTGTTGTCAATTCCTCAAAGAATTCTCCATCCTGTGGCAAACGTTTGCATGGAAATAAACGTTCAGGTCCGGACCTGTGTGTGAATGAGTACGTATGGGGGTCCACCAAAAACATCAGGTGGAAGTGTGCAACTGGGACCTGGAGTTCCAGGGTCATTGGGCCATATCGGGTGTCGGCTATTCTCAGCCCGGGGACTTTTCAGTTGGAGTTACCCCCAGTTATGCATGTACACAACTCATTCCCCAGGTTGGCGCTCTGGAGATTTGTGGCTCCGCCGGAGCCTACGTTGCTGGCATTTTCATCAGGCCGCGTTTGCTATAAACGGGTGCCTGCCGAGGTGAACTCTGGTGGATCAAGGCATCCTCACCGTAGGTAGGTCTGGTGAGGTCTGTTGTTGAGTGTCCAGAGGCCACTCATTGAAAGAGGGGTACTGTCACAATCCATGTTTGGATCTGTGGCAGATCTGGTTTCCCTCTGATTTAAACCTTTTTTTCCTTTCTGGTCATTGGGGGTTAATGCAGTTTCCCCCCCGGTGGCCGCTGGTGTTATTGCATTGCATTTCTACTGGATCAGCTGATGTTTGTGACCACTCCCACCATCCTTTATAAGGTCACCTGGTGCATCAGCTGACTGTTGGTTATACAGGTCCTTTTAGGAGACTAACCTCGCAGTAGCAGCTCTATGGTGTCAGCCAAGTCTGGTGTTTGGAGCGCTGTTGCTGTACAATCTGTGTTGTGGAGTCAGCTTCGGCGTGCACAAGCTAAGTTCTGAGTTTTGTTACTTTGTAGTTTGTGCATTCACCTTTTGGTATCGTGTTCCCCTCACTCTCATATTGTTTATTCCTGTTTATTTGCTTTGTGGTTCTGTTTACACTGTTCACCTCCTGGGGGTTGGCGGTTTAGTTCAGGGTTTAACAGGAGACAGGGACAGCTCGGTGACTTGGGCCTCCCTACCTTCAAGGGTACCCCCAAGTTAAGGAAAGACAGGGCTCCCCCAAGCCTGAGGGGCAGTTCAGGGGCCCAGATTCCTCATCTCCTGTTTTCCTATTTTCCAGTCCACCACCTGACAGCACCATTGGAGGACGTCCTTCTTATCCGTAGTGGGACAGGAACCACAAGCAGTTAAAAGGACCCTCCCCACTCCACCCACCAGTGTTTTTCCTGTCCCACTGCGGATAGGAACTGCAAGCGTATCCTCCGACGGTGCTGTGCAGATGGTGGGGATCGGGGGGCCCAGCCTTTCCCTTCCCCGCTGCAAGATATCTGCGGCTGATACCTGCGATGGGGGTCCCTCAGCCTCCCCAGTGTAGCACTGCTCCTGGGTCCAAGGTCCGTTTCTCCATGCTGGGGCTCTCGGTCCGGGCGCTGTCTGCTGGGGGCGAACGGCGGCTGTTCCCGCATGCGGCCGCGGCCATTTTCGGTGAGCGCTCTCTGTGCTGCAGCTGCTGCCGGCTCCAGGACACGCGGCCGCGTCACTTCCGGTCGCGACGAGCATCGGACCAGGGGACGCCAGCGGCGGCGCCGGCCTTCAGGAAGGCCTTTTCAGCATGGTCGACCGCGCGGGGCACGGTAAGGAGGCAGGATCAACCAGGTAAAACCTATATAAACATTCTATGGGGGTCTTTGTTCCACCGGCTATCCTGACAAAGGTGCACACGGCTGTATAGTGATATTATCCTCATCATGGAGGAGCCAACCAGACCTGAGGGGACTGACCAGCTTCAGGGGCACGTGAGTAGGCTATGTAAAAGCCATACCACAAAGACCACCCCTCCCCCCCCCCTCTGCTTCCCTACTTACGGTGCCACGTATGTCTATTTACCCTAGGCTGAGCCTCCCACCCCCACAACTGAAAGGAAAAGATTGGGGAAGAATAAATGCCCGATTTGTGCCACTAAGTTTCCAGAAAATTGGCGGAAACCATTATGCAGATCGTGCACATCTAAGATTGTGGGTGATGAGCAGTCGGCACTGCTATCCAGCATGAGAACCATGATTCGGCAGGAGGTTCAGGCTTCTATCTCAAGCTTGAATCTTTCCCAGACTCAGTCAGAACCGCAGACTTCACGGAAGAGACCAAGGGAGTCTAGCCCCTCTTCCGAGGGTGAGGTTTCAGAGGATTCTGACCAGGAAGAAAGAGACGGATCTGTGGGCAAAGGGAAGAGATATCTCTTCTCTGCAGCAGACACAGATGAGCTTCTTTTTGCTGTACGTAACACCATGCAGCTACAGGATACACCAGAGGAGACCTCGATCCAGGACGAGATGTTTGGTGGATTACATGCCCAGGTGACAAAAGTCTTCCCCTTCAACAACCACATTCGTTCCATGATCCTGGAAGAGTGGCAGGAAGCGGAGAAGAAGCTAGTGATTTCCAGGGACTTTAGACTTCATCTGCCCTACAACCCTGAGGACATTAAAGTGTGGGATGAAGTTCCCAAGATCGATGTCCCACTAGCAAAGGTGGTGAAGAAAACCTCAATTCCATATGAGGACTCTTCCGCGTTAAAAGATCCTATGGATTGTAAAGCGGACGGTTTGCTAAGGAGAACTTGGGAGTCCTCCGCGGCAATAATACGGGCCAATATAGCGGCAACATCCGTAGCCCGGTCAATGCATTTATGGATTGACGATTTAGAGGATCACCTCAAAGCCAAGACTTCCAGAGAGGTTATCCTTAAATCCCTGCCATTGCTTAAACTCTCAACAGGCTTTATGGCAGACGCTTCTGCCGAATCTGTACGTTTTGCGGCTAGAAGCGAATCTCTGTCTAACGCGGCCAGAAGAGCCATATGGCTAAAGACCTGGTCGGGGGATCTCCAGTCAAAAAATAAATTGTGTGGAATCCCATTCTCAGGGAATAAAGTATTTGGGCCGATTCTAGACGATATTCTAGAAAAAGCCTCAGATAAAAAGAAGGGTTTCCCTGAGGAGAATACCAAAAAATATCAGCCCTTTCGTAGGTCCCGACCTGGTCAGAGGACAGACTACAAGGGGAAAGGGAAGACTGGGAGGTGGTCTTATCCCAAGGGTGGAAAGGGTAGAGACTCCATCTTCCCTAGTGCTGCCACACCAAAGTCAAATAAATGACATAAAGGTGGGAGGTCGATTACAGAAATTTCTAGGGGGTTGGCAGAAGGTGTCCCAGAAACCTTGGATTCTACAAGTAATTGCACAGGGATACAAATTAGAGTTCTCCAGCAGTCCCCCAGAAAGATTTGTAGTAACCCGACCCTGCCCGCTCTCAAACTCCTCCATGTGGACAAACATCCGGGAACTGTTGGATTTAGAAGCGATTGTGCCAGTTCCTATCTCAGAAAGAGGCAAAGGCCATTATTCCCATTTGTTTTCAATAAAGAAACCATCCGGGGACTCCCGGACGATTATAAATTTAAAACCATTAAACAAATGGGTCCGGTACAAAAGATTCTGGATGGAATCTATAAGATCCACGACGCCTCTAATAGACAAAGACATGGTAATGTGTACCCTAGACCTAAGCAACGCATACTATCATGTCCCGATACACCTCTCCTACCAAAAGTTCCTGAGGTTTGCCATAATGAACAAGGGGATTGTACATCACTTCCAGTTCAGAAGTCTCCCCTTCGGGCTTGCTTCAGCGCCCAGGATCTTTACCAAGCTGATGTCGGAAGTTGTGGCCTATCTAAGGAATCAGAATGTGACCATAGTCCCATACCTGGACGACTTCCTGATAATGGCGAAATCACAGAAACTCCTCAAGATAGACTGCACGTTCACTCTTTCCATCCTACAGGAGCTGGGGTGGATTGTGAACTGGAAAAAGTCCTGCCTGGTCCCAAATTCCAGAATAAAATTTTTGGGGGTGATCTTAGATTCCAATCTAAGAACATCTTTTTTACCAGAAGACAGACAAGAGGCCTTGATCAGGCACATCCATCAATTCAGAAGAAGTACCCCCTCCATAAGAGAGGCAATGAGGATACTCGGCTTCATGACAGCATGCATACCCTGTGTGAGATGGAGCCAATTCCACTCGCGGGAGTTGCAAAGAGAAGTCCTAGGATCTTGGAACAGAAAACAGAGTTCCCTAGACAGGAAGATGCTTGTGTCTCCATCGGTAAAGAAATCCCTAACCTGGTGGACCACACCGAGGAACCTGAGAGAGGGAGTACCATGGGTACTCGATCCCTGTGTTACGGTTACCACAGACGCCAGTCAATACGGATGGGGCGGTCATATAGGAAGAACATACTACCAGGGAGAATGGACTCCTCAAATTGCCGCAAGATCGTCGAATTTCAGAGAGCTGTACGCGATCTGGAAAGTGTTGTGCCAGGCCCAGTCATTGGTCCGAGACAGACATGTGAGAATACTGTCCGACAATGTCACAGCAGTGGCATTTTTGAGACACCAGGGAGGTCCAAGACATCCACCACTGCAACACTTAGCAGACTAGATTTTCAGGTGGGCAGAAAGATCTGTCAAATCCATCTAGGCAGTTCACCTGGAAGGTGCCAAGAATCAGGTAGCAGATTTCTTGAGCCGAAAGTCGGTACATCCCGGAGAATGGGAACTGAACCCGGAAGTATTCAGCAGCATATGCCAGAAATGGGGAACACCTCAGGTGGACCTCTTTGCCACCAGGTCAAACACAAAGGCCAGAGCATTTTTCTCTCTGAATCCTCTAGATGGAGCCACAGGAGTAGACGCCTTGTCTCAGTATTGGGGAGAAGGTCTCCTGTACGCATTTCCACCTCTTCCTCTGATACCGAAGGCACTCAGGAAGATACGAGATGAGAGAGCAACCGTAATCCTGGTGGTTCCTTTCTGGCCGAAAAGGAGCTGGTTTTCTCTACTATCCAAGATGTCAGCAGAGGAACCAGTCTTTCTACCGAACAGGCAGGACCTTCTACTTCAGGGTTCGGTATTCCACAAGAATCCAGACTCTCTTCACCTATCTGCTTGGATCCTGAACGGCAAACCCTAAGATCCAGAGGCCTGTCAGAAGATGTCATTACCACACTCCAGGCAAGCAGAAAGCCGGTGACTTCGGCGATTTACAACAAGATCTGGAAGCGGTATTGTTCCTTTCTGGGAGAAGGTCATGTGGATACTTCGAAACCAAATATTCCCAGAATCCTCGATTTCCTGCAACTCGGATTTGACAAGGACCTTCGGCCTAGTACTCTAAAAGTACAAATTGCAGCACTTAGTGTATTTTTTGATACATCACTAGCCTCCCATCCCTGGATAGCGAGATTTTCCAGGGCCACACAGAGAATGAGGCCACTTGTGAGGAAATCAACTCCTCCTTGGGACCTAAACCTGGTCCTTAACACTTTGTGTAAGACCCCTTACTTACTGTCGGAAGATATGGACATAGCCAATCTCTCCTTTAAAACTGCCTTCCTAATTGCCATCACATCGGCTAAAAGGCTGGGGGAGATGCAGGCTCTTTCTATCCAGAACCCATATCTTCAAATCTTTGACGACAGAATAGTCTTCAAACCTAACCCAGCTTTCCTCCCCAAAGTAGTATCATCTACCAATATAAATCAGGAGATAATCCATCCTTCTTTCTGCCAACACCCTAAAAATGCAAAAGAAGGGGTCTACCATAACCTTGACGTTAGGGAGACTGTTCTAAAATACCTGGGGGCGACAGAAAGCTGGAGACAGGACACTAACTTATTTATACAATACGGTGGTCCAAATAGGGGTTGTAAAGCAGCAAAATCAACCATTGCTAGGTGGATTAAAAACATGATTAGCCTAGCATATACAAACCAAGGGAAAGATCCCCCGGACACTCTTAGGGCCCACTCAACACGAGCCATTTCTACATCATGGGCAGTGAAGGGGGGAGCCTCAGCTGAGCAAATCTGTAGGGCGGCGACTTGGACTAGTCTTTCTACCTTTGCTAGACACTATAAATTAGATGTCGTATCAGACCAATTAGCCTTTGGTAGGAAAGTCTTACATGCAGTAGTCCCACCCTAGTTAAACATCCTTTGGTATTCTCCAATGGTGCTGTCAGGTGGTGGACTGGAAAACGGTAATTAGTTCTTACCGGTAATTGTATTTCCAGGAATCCACCTGACAGCACGACTAGTTCCCTCCCACTGCAAACTTATACTACTGACTAATGTGATGTAACATTGGTGTGTAATTGTAAATAAACTCTCTTTTTTGCATCCATCCAGATGTGGTACTTAGAAAATCATTGGTGGGTGGAGTGGGGAGGGTCCTTTTAACTGCTTGTGGTTCCTGTCCCACTACGGATAAGAAGGACGTCCTCCAATGGTGCTGTCAGGTGGATTCCTGGAAATACAATTACCGGTAAGAACTAATTACCATTTTTCCCCCTTGACAAGCATGTTCTGTATAATTTCATAGGTACTGCTGGATGACCGGTGAGGATAGAACAAGCAGAGGTCATTTTAGATTGGTTGGCTGAGAGTGCCTTCAGTATCTTTGCTTTGTCTTTCACCCAGTCCCCTGCTGAAAGCCCAGATTTTGTACCTGTGGCCCGTAGGCATCTGTCTTCCACCTCACCCCTTTGCAAATCAGGCAAGCAGTCAGAGTCCCAAGTTTTGGCACAGTCACATATGCTTTTTGATGACTCTGCTGGCTGTGGTAATGTGTTACATCCACCTGGCCCTGGAAAAGAATTGGAAGAGGTTGAGTGCACTGATGCCCACCCACTTGTTCTCTTGGAGTATGAGTACGTGGGAGAAGTAGTGCAAACCATCAGTGGACAACCACAGCACATCTCTGATGATGGTGATAATGATGATGGGGAAGAGGAGGAGGAGTAGGAGTATAAGGAGGAGGATGAGGAACAATCGTGTTCACAGCAGGAGGCGTAGGGAGATAGATTGTGCTAGTGATATCTCTCTCGTGTTAGGGCCAGAACTGTCTGGGCTATCACCATTGTTGCTGGAGGAAGCATTTTCTGACTGGAAGAGACTTTTGCACCTGACTGTAGAGGGCAGATCTCAGATAAAAGGGACGGCGCGCTCCAGGACGTGATCTTTGGTGGGAAGATGGCGTGTCGTACAGGAGAAGGTTGACTGCAGACCAACACCAATGAGCAGGGCCATGCTTCACTCCATCATCCCCAGCGCACATAGACTGTGTACCTTCAGAGACCATTATTCCTATTGCTTCCGACGCTAGTAGTACAAAACGGACTGTCCCACTGACTGCCGGTGTACGACACAGTATTCCCCAAACGGTGCACGCTGAGGCAAGTAGCTTGATCACTGCCTCCTCTCCTCTGCCACTTCGTTTATCCATTGCGGTACCAGAGACAGCCACTCGAACAGTTCCTTCTTCCAGGACTTCTCAAGACTACACGTAGAAAGGCCAGGATACATCGCTGCCATAAAGAGACAGTGCTTCACCTTTCTCCGGGATCAGTTCAAAGACTTCTCACATCGCCTATGGCACCATCGTGGGATTTTCCAGCCTCCTCTGTCTGGTAACCACAGACTGATAAGTTAACCTGTTATTTGAACCTATATTGTTCTTTTATAATTGCATACGCTTTGTTTGTCAATATTACTTTAATATCTTCCTCCCTGCGTGGAGTATTAACTGTTATAATACCTTTTCATAAAAAACCCGTTAACTCTTGTCCTGCCTCCTGCTTGTCACTGCATCCCGCGTACCTGCTAGAACCTTACACAGGGTGGCACTCAAAGAAGCTCACATGCATCACTGGAACTTACATGTGGATAAGGGCTGAGAAGGACTGAGCCCAGATAGCATACACACAGCCATGGGCAACCTCATTAATATAATGTCCAGCTCAGGGAAAAGGCAAGCCACAGCTTTATATGAACATGGTGCAAACAAACTGAAAAAAACCCTGAAGAAATTAACTGGGATATAAACCGGTATGCATACAGCATGTAAGCATACATTCACACTTTAGACACTAAAAAAGGTATAGGTGGACAACAAACACCTGTGTTCAGTTAGACAGACTGCAGCCAGAGAACAGAACTCAAACACTCAGAAAAAAGGTGTGTCTCCTGTCGCATGAAAGAAAGAGAAGCTGACCACAAAACACAAGCTCAAAGGATCAAATCCATGAGCATGAAAGTTTCAACAAAACCATGAAAGAGTATGCTTGAGCTTTCCCTTTATGCCTTTGGGGTGCTGGCGTGTGTTTAGCATCGCAAGAAATGTGATCACAGACAAACACATGCACCTGTCCACAGCCAATGAGGGCAAGCTCATATTCTTTAAAATTAACCAGGTGTGATTCCCACAGTACTTGTCAGTACCTTTGACTGAATATAGAAGTATACCAGCCACACTCCCCCACAGTTTGCTTTTTCCATTAACAATGTTTTGGGGCCTACCCAAATTAAAATTAAAAAGTGGGGCAGTTTTCAGAGTAACCCATACAGAGGCCTTCTTTCAGTGTACTAACACAGAGACACATTCAGAGAACACTCACAGGTTTTTCTAGCACAGTATTCCCACAGACACGGGTGCAGAGTATAACTATTTTTTAGGCCCACAACTCATATAGACACAGCAGCAGAGTATAATTATTTTTTAGGCATACTACTCCTCCAGACATGGCTGCAGGATACACACAGAGGCTTTTTTGGCACAGTACACACAAATACTTTTTAGCACTGTACACATAGAGGGTTTTTGGCACAGTACTCCCAGAGGAAATTTGGCACAGTACACACAGAGGCTTATTGAAACAGTACACGCAAAGACTTTTCAGCACAGTATTCCCAGAAGCTTTTTGGCAGAGTACACACAAAGGCTTTTTGGCACAGTACACCCAGACACTTATTGGCACAGTACACAGACAGGCATTTTGGCACAGTACACATAGAGGCTTTTTGGCACTGTACACATAGAAGCTTTTGGCACAGTACTCCTAGAGGCATTTTGGCAGAGTACACACAGAAGCTTTTTGGCACAGTACTCTCAGAGGCATTTTGGCACAGTACACACAGAGTCTTTTTGGAAGAGTACACAGAAAGGCTTTTTGGTACAGTACTCCCATAGGTTTTTTAGGCACAGTAAACACAGGGGCTTAAAGGCACAGTACTCCCAAAGCAAAACAAGATGTCCACTTTTTATATGGCCATGTGACTTTGGCAACCAATCACAGAAGACCTTGTGTCCTGACATTGTGGATTGTTTCTGCGCCCTGATTGTTTGCTGGAATCAACACACATAAAGTTAAGGGGAAAAAAAAGCAGGTGCTGCTACTGTAATTTCTTCAGATGCTCATTTAAGCTCTCCACACCCCCTCCCCTCATCAAACACATACCCCGTCCCCCCTGCATGCAGCACCACTATCCTAGCCAAAGTAATACAAAAGCATTAGTGGAAATATGATGATTTACCGAACTGTGACCGACTTTTGCCGACTTTGAATAAAAATGCTCGTGAAAGCAAACACGAATCTGAGTGTGTTACGTTCGTGCCGAATTTGAGATTCACGAACATTTTCCGAACACATTCACTCATCTGTAGTCAGCAGCTATAATGCACTCTTTCAGTGACTTGTATGACTACATATTTTGGCAGTGATACTAATATACTTCCAGAAATCCATATCTATGTCAACAAAACATGATCATGATATAAAAATATAAACTCCACTAAATTATTGCTCAAGAACAGGAGAATCATGGAGTCATAATCCTATGTCACACGTACCATTTTATTTGCAAACAATTACAAACAAGTATGGCACCAGCAATAAATTAGCATATTAAAAAAGTAGGAAGTACACATTAGCAAGAATATCCACATTGAATAGGAATTTATAATGATGATTTTTTTGTCAAAACCTTGTATAACTTTCTTTTCCTGGCTTAAAGTACCTCAGACTTTTACATATTAATGAAATAGACATGAATATAAGCTTAATACCAGCAATGTGGTCAGTTGAAGGACACATTGACAGCGGAGGAAACGAGAGTGGAATTTATAATAGTAAAATTTCTTGCATAGAAATTGTGCTGGGTAAAGAAGTACATTTAGGTGGGAGGAAGGGTTCACTTAATTAAATTAAGGGTGCTTATCAAGAAAATCTGTTATCACTCAGTGTTGTGACCCTCCTGTGCAAAAAGCAGTGAAGGGCATGCCTCTGCTCTATCTCAATCACTGAGAAGCCCAGCAGCTGCAGGTAACTACGTTTTTCAGCTTAGCTCTTGCAGTTCCAGATGTCTTCACTTTCATGCACAATTTGGTTTTGTTTGTCTGCAGAACATCCACAGGGAACGTCAGGCAAGAATCCAGAAACATTCTTTTCTTGATTTTATATTCTAAGGAATAGATAGAAATAGGAAAGTGATCAAGGAAAAAGTTTATTTTTTGAAAAAAAAAAAGAATTGTTTCACTTGAGTCAGTGTCCTTTATAATATATACATATAACAGTCCTCTTCAGGTTACACAAAGCAGTCACTGCCAAAAAAAAAAAGGTGCAGTGTATTGTGAAATATAAGCCCCTCTCCTCCCCCGATGGTCAAGTATGTGGTTGAGCCCTAACGCAAGACATGCACAGCATTTCTGGTTTCTGGAAAATCATGTGTGACGTGAGAATCTGTCATAAGTGTGTTCAGCAAAATGCGCCAGCTTATAGAAAAAAATAAACAGTTATTCCCATCCTTGTCTTTCATGGCTGACATGGGAATACAAGTTTTTAGGCACCATCCACCAGAGGTACTGTTATAAAAACAGTCGAGCTGGCCTTTGCTGTTTTGCCTAATTCCCATAGAAATGGATGGGGTTTAAGGAAACAATGCAGACCTGTGAATTAACGCTGTCTCCACGACCTGGGAATTGCACAGTCTATTTTGCTTTGTTGAGCTACCTACTTATGGTATCTCTTCTTCAGATCTCTCTCTCTCTCTCTCTCTGTATACGCATATCTACAGTTGTGTGAAAAAGTGTGTGCCCCCTCCTGATTTCCTATTCTTTTGCATGTTTGTCACACTTAAATATTTCAGATCACCAAGCAAATTTAAATTTAGACAAATATAACACAAGTAAGCACATAATGCAGTTTTTAAATGAAGGTCTTTATTATTAACCCCTTTCAGACATTTGACGTACTATCCCATCCATGTGGGCTGTGCCTATCTGACCATGGACAGGATAGTACGTCATAGCCGATTGGCCGCGCACACTGGTGGTGTGCAGCCTATCGGGGCTGGGTGTCAGCTGATTGTCATAGCTGACACCCAGCAGTAAGTGCTAGGAGCGTTAACGGACCGCTCCCGGCACTTTAAACCCCGGAACACTGCAATCAAACATGATTGCAGCGTTCCGGAGCCGGCAAAGGGGCTGACAGCACCTCTGCCTTTGGATCAGAGACCCCACGGCATGCCGCGGGGTCCCGATCGCTGCCATGGAGACCCGATGTCGTTATGATGACATCTGGGTCTCCAGAGCTGAAAGACTTCCTGTCATGCGCAGTGTATGTCAGGAAGTCTCTAAGGTTAGTGCACAGAAGCTTCAGCGCTGACAGCTTCTATAGCATGCAGATCTGAATGCTATAGAAGCGATCAGCCTGCACAAAATGAGTGTCCCATAGTAAGTCAAAGTGTAAAACTAAGAATGAAATAAAAAAAAATTAAAGTAATTGTAAAAATGTTTTAAAAAGTAATAAAAATAATAATAAAAAAGCAATATTTATTCTATCATTAAATAAATATTTGAATACAAAAAAATCTAAACAATAAAAGTACACATATTTGGTATCGCTGCATCCATAACGACCCGACCTATAAAACTGTTCCACTAGTTAACCCCTTCAGTGAACACCATTAAAAAAAAAACAAGCCAAAAAAACAATGCGTTATCATCATACGGCCGAACAAAAAAATGAAATAACACGCAATCAAAAAGACGGATATAAATAAATGTGGTATCGCTGAAAACATCATCTTGTCCCGCAAAAAACAAGCCACCATATAGCTCTATCACTGAAAAAATAAAAAGTTATAGCTCTTAGAAAAAAGGATGCAAAAATAATTATTTTTTAGATAAAATAGTTTTTATTCTATAACAGCGTCAAAACATAAAAAAATGATATAAATGAGGTATCGCTATCATCATACTGACCCGAGTAATAAAACTGCTTTATCAATTTTACCACACGCGGAATGGTGTAAACGTCCCCCCCTAAAAAAAAAAATTGTGAAATGCTGGATTTTGTTCTTTCTGCCTTCCAAAAAGTAGTAATAAAGCCGTGAGAGACATCCAACTGTAATTCATCTCTGTTTCCATCTTGAAAATGGACAACGAGTTTATTTTACTCCCAACAATGCAGAGGAAAGAGCTGCTCAACCACTCAATACAACATTGACAGCTTTCTTTCTCCTATGTCATGCAGATCTATTTGCAAGGACTTTATAATATTCAGATGTTCCAAAATATTATACATCGAGAAAAGCATTTTGCAAGAGAAAACAAGGTGCAAGGGTCCCAGGATGGGACGGACGTTCCAGTGATGCTCTTGGATGTGTGTATACAGTGCATCCAAACAAAATAAAAAGCGAAATAAAAAGCAATAAAAAAAGTCATGTACCTGAAAATGGTACCAATTAAAACGTCAGCTCGTCTTGCAAAAAACAAGTCCTCACATGACTCTGTGTGCCAAAATATGGAAAAATTATAGCTCTCAAAATGTGGTGATGCAAAAACTATTTTTTGCAATAAAAACTGTCTTATAATGTGTGACAGCTGCCAAACATAAAAACCCGCTATAAAAACCCACTATAAATAGTAAATCGAACCACCCTTTATGACTCCTTTAGTTAGGGAAAAATGATAAATTAAAAAAATGTATTTATTTCCATTTTCCCTTTAGGGTTAGGGATGGGGTTCGGGTTAGGGTAGGGGTTGGGGCTAAAGTTAGGGTTAGGGTATGGGCTAAAGTTATGGTTAGGGTTACGATTGGGATTAGGGTTAGGGTTGGGATTAGGGTTAGGGGTGGGTTAGGTTTGCGGTTAGGGCTATGGTTAGGGTTGGGATTAGGGTTAGGGGTGTGTTAGGGTTAGGTTTGTGGTCAAGGTTATGGTTAGGGTTGGGATTAGCGTTAGGGGTGTGTTGGGGTTAGGATTGGGGGGTTCCACTGTTTAGGCACATCAGGGGCTCTCCAAACATGACATGGCTTCTGATCTCAATTTCAGCTTTGTGGGCTGTAGAGTCCGTCTCATGCTACCACGAGTGTGAAAGCACAACCAACATTCAAAAGTGACCAAAACATCAGCCAGAAAGCATTGGTACTGAGACGTGGTCTGTGGTCCCCACCTGCAGAACCACTCCATTTCACAGTTTGATTTATATGGAGTTATATTCTGTTGTGTAAGTGTTCCCTTTATTTTTTTGAGCAGTGTACTTGCTTATCTGAGGTACTTGGACATTTGCATTATTCCATATTTATAAAATCGTTCATATTTGTGAATTAAACTCTAGCGTATTATGTCGTAAAACCTACGTAGAACATATAATATGGGGCTGTATTATTGTTTTTATCCCATTTGATATTTGCTTGCTGTATATGCACTTGGCTCTCCGGGGGACCATAACGCAGACGCAGTTGTATTATCTCGTACTAGCGCATGAGCAATAAATCGTCTTCACATGGGAAGTGAACTTCCGGTTTATTATAGCATGAACCTATGCAGTACATGCTCACCTCTGCCTCACGATTTGTGTGGCGCATGCGTGGTGGAAATCCGTGGCTTCTCAGTGTTTATCGGCAAACCGGATATTATGACACGTGCATAGTCAGTCCATAGAACGCCGAATATGAGACTGCATCGTCTTGTCTTGCTGCCTATCAGCTGGTATGAATCCAATGATTATTAATTTAATTACTATCAGTATTTGTAGATGAGCTTTCTACCCATAGATTAACTTACCTTGAGGAACACACATTAAGTGTCGATACGCATGGCTTCATGCTTCCTTTTCAGCCGGCTCCTTGCACATGGGTTTGAACTCATTCATTAGTATTGTTCAACCCCTCTAAATGTTTCCTGACTTTTTCCCATGCTTTCTTATTGTGATGCCTCATTTTCTGCTAGGTTATCATTTTTCTTTCCATTACCATGTGCTTATTGCTTGCATTGTGCTGATAGCATATATGTATAGGAATTTAGTGCTTTTATTTCTTGCACTGGAACTTTCTATGATATACAGTGGGTACGGAAAGTATTCAGACCCTTTAAATTTTTCACTCTTTGTTTCATTGCAGCCTTTTGGTAAATTCAAAAAAGTTAATTTTTTTCATATTTATGTACACTCTGCACCCCATCTTGAAATATAGTAATTTTTGCTAATTTATTACAAAAGAAAAACTGAAATATTACATGGTCATAAGTATTCACACCCTTTGCTCAGTATTGAGTAGAATGACCCTTTTGAGCTAGTACAGCCATGAGCCTTCTTAGGAATGATGCAACAAGTTTTTCACTCCTGGATTTGGGGATCCTCTACCATTCTTCCTTGCAGATCCTCTCCAGTTCCATCAGGTTGGATGTGAACATTGGTGGACAGCCATTTTCAGGTCTCTTCAGAGACACTCAATTGGGTTTAGGTCAGGGCTCTGGCTGGGCCAGTCAAGTATGGTCACAGAGTTGTTCTGAGGCCACTCCTTTGTTATTTTACCTATGTGCTTAGGGTCATTGTCTTGTTGGAAGGTGAACCTTCGGCCAAGTCTGAGATCAATAACACTCTGGAAGAGGTTTTCATCCAGGATATCTCTGTACTTGGCCGCATTCATGTTTCCTTCAATGACAACCAGTCGTACTGTCCCTGCAGCTGAAAAACACCCCCATAGCATGATGCTGCCACCACCATGTTTCACTGTAGGGATTGTATTGGGCAGGTGATGAGCAATGCCTGGTTTTCTCCACACATACCCCTTAGAATTATCACCAAAAAAGGTCTATCTTCATCTCATCAGACCAGAAAATCTTACTTTTTATAGTCTGGGAGTCCTTCATGTGTTTTTTTAGCAAACTCTATGCTGGCTTTCAAATGTCTTGCACTTAGGAGAGGCTTCCGCCGGACCACTCTGCCATAAAGGCCAGACTAGTGGAGGACTGCAGTGATAGTTGACTTTGTGGAACTTTCTACCATCTCCCTACTGCATCTCTGACTTCTGATGGTCCAAAACTTCTTCCTTTTAGGATTATGGAGGCCACTGTGCTCTTAGAAACTTTGAGTTCTGCAGAAATTCTCTTGTAAACTTGGCCAGATCTGTGCCTTGCCACAATTCTGTCTCTGAGCTCCTTGGCCTTTGACCTCATGATTCTCATTTGGTCTGACATGCACTGTGAGCTGTGAGGTATTATATAGACAGGTGTGTGCCTTGCCAAATCAAGTCTTATCAGTTTCATTAAACACAACTGGACACCAATGAAGGGGTGCAGAATGTACATTAATGAGAAAAAATGAACTTTTTTGAATTTACCAAATGGCTGTAATGAAACAAAGAGTGAAAAATTTAAAGGGGTCTGAATACTGTCCATACCCACTGTATTATTTGCTTATCATTGTATTCTACTAGTGAGAGATATATACTTATTTTATTGGAACTTATTTCTCTTTATGTTGATTTTGAGCACAGCATTGATAGGGTTTAAGAATCACTACATTTTGGCATGGGACTCTAAATGAACTCCACAAGGAGCAATTATTTTGAATAAATATTGACTATCATATTTTTTATACATTGTTATAATATGACTGCTAGGATTATGACTAGGGTTGAGCGAAACGGGTCGTTCATTTTCATAAGTCGCCGACTTTTGGCAAAGTCGGCGTCTCATGAAACCCGACCCGATCCCTGTGTGGGGTCGGCCATGCGGTACGCGATCTAGGCGCGAAAGTCGCGTTTTGTATGACGCGTTTAGCGCCATTTTTGCAGCCAATGAAGGAGCGGTAGAGTGCTGACATAGGTGTTAGGGGGCGTACACAACAACAAACATTTTTTTTCGCGTGCATTACAGCGATGTGCAAAGTGTAAAATGAGCGTTCTGGGAGCGATGTGGAAAATCAGCGTAGAGAGAGAGAGAGAGAGAGAGAGAAATTTAAAAAATAATATTAAAAAAATTTCTTCATTGGGTTTCGTGTTTCGTCCGAAACCCGACTTTTCACGGTGGTCGGCCGATTACACTCGACTCGACTTTTAAGACAGTCGGGTTTCACAAAACCCGACTCGACCCTAAAAAACTAAAGGTCGCTCAACCCTAATTATGACTATTGCACTTTACATTGTGGATCAACTTTAGTAGTCCATCTGGATGCCTTTTAAGTGTTTTAAAAAAATTCTGTTTGTTGCTGTCTAATAGAAATTGTTAACATTTGGTGATCCCTAAGTTTGTGCATATATTCTTTTCTTTTTGTACAGTTGTGCTAAAAAATGTACATACCCAGGCAGAATTTTTGTTTTCTTGGCCTTTTTTCAGAGATTATGAATGATAACACCAAAATGTTTTCTCCACTCATGATTAGTGGTTTGGTGAAGCCATTTATTGTCAAATCACTGTGTTTTCTCTTTTTAATTCATAATGACAACCCAAAACACCCAAATGACCTTGATCAAATACCCCATTTCTTAATATTGTGTATTGCCCCTTCTAACATCAATGACAGCTTGAAGTCTTTTGTGGTAGATGTGGATGAGGTTCTTTATTGTCTCAGATGGTAAAGCTGCTCACTCTTCTTGGCAAAATGCCTCCAGTTCCTGTAAATTCCTGGGCTGTCTAGCATGAACTGTGTGCTTGAGATCTCCCCAGAGTGGTTCAATGATCAGATCAGGAGACTTAGATGGCTATTCCAGGACATTCACTTTGTTCTGCTGTAGACAATAACAGGTCGACTTGACCTTGTGTTTTGGATCGTTGTCATGTTGCAGCTTCTGGTCTGATGAGTGCAAATTTGCCTCCAGTATTTGTTGATAACGTTCTGCATTCATCTTTCCTTCAACTTTGACCAAGTTTCCTGTGCCTTTGTAGCTCACACATCCCCAAAACATCAGCAATCCACCTCCGTGCTTTACAGTAGGAATGGTGTTACTTTCATCATAGGCCTTGTTGACCTTTCTCCAAAATGTAACATTTATGGTTGCGGACAAAAAGTTCAATATTGGTCTCATCATCACTCCAAATTACCTTGTTCTGGAAATTGTGAGGCTTGTCTCTATGCTGTTTTGCAGATTGTAGGCAAGATACTTTGTGGCATTTGCGCAGTAATGGCTTTATTCTGGCGACTCGACCACGCAGCCCATTTTCTTTAAGTGCGTCCTCATTGTGCATCTTGAAACAGCCACACTGCTAGTTTTCAGAGAGTCTTGTATTTCAGCTGATGTTGTTTGTGGGCTTTTCTTTGCATCCCGCACGATTTTCCTGGCAGTTGTGGACAACATTTTTGTTGGTCTACCTGACCTTGGATTTGGTTTTACAGAGCCTTGATTTTCCACTTGTTTGATCACAGTTTTAATGCTGCTGACTGGCATTATCAATTCCTTGGATATCTTTTTGTATCCCTTTCCTGTTTTATGCAGTTCAGCTACCTTTCCCCATAGATCCGTTGACAATTCTTTTCCTTTCCCCATGACTCACAATCCAGAAACATCAGTGGCTGGATGAAGGATGCAAGAGTCTGTCTGGATCAAAGATACTCACTCGGAGTTTATGCACACACTGATTACAAGAAAACAGGTCACAGGTGAGGATGTTACCTTTAGTAGCCATTAAAAATCATTTGTGTCAACTTCTTTGCATGTTATCAGGCCAAAATCACCAGGGTATGTGAACTTTTGATCAGGGTAATTTGGATGTTTTGGATTGCCATTATGATATAAAAAGAGAAAACATAGTAGTTTGAGAATAAATGGCTTCATCCAACCACTAACCATGAGTAGAGAAAAAGTTTTGGTGTTATCATTCATATTCTCTGAAAAAAGGCCAAGAGAGCAAAAATTCTGCCGTGGTATGTAAACTTTTCAACACAACTGTATATGATTTAATGGATATGCATTTAGGTAATCCCATTTAAGTACTGTTTTTTGATTGTGCCCGCTTATAAAAAAAACAAAACTGCACATGTTTGGACTATGACCGCATTGTCTGTGTGAATGCTACCTAAGGCCTAATGCCTAATGCCTACCAGAAAGGGTGAATCCCTACAAAATATATAAAAAAATACTATCTACAGACTATTACTATAAATCAAATCACTATAGAACAAGGAAGTTTTTTGTGACCAGACAGACTAGTCATTTGTTTCTCAAAATACTTCTGTAAACTTAAAATTTCTAGGGTGTATACACAGTACATTATATTTAACTAAGATGAAAATTGCTAACCTGCATGTGGTTGTTGTTTTCCTGACCTACGAGAAACTGTTCAAATGAATCCATATTTTGTGTGCAAGTTGTCTTATTGCATCATTATACAAGTCCTCTCTGTCTTTTCTAAACTTCTACAGGAAGCGTGACTCATTCTTTCCAGCTTTTGTTAATTACGCTTACATGCTACATGTGGATTCACATGATGGTAGATGACAACACAGGTAATTGCATCCATATGTAGCTTTTAATTGCACAGAAGCTGAAATAAAAAAATTGAAGGAAACATGGAGTCTAATTTGGTAAAGGGGCAGTTTCATGTCTGACTCTTAGCTATATCTACCCACCTATGGATCCATGGATTTGTTGTTACAGTATTACCTATAAAAAGTTAATGAATGTCTGCTGTTATTAATTCTTGTTACTTAAGTCTCAAGCAAGGAAGATTTCTGCAAACAGAATTTAAAGCTAACATGTCACCTTTGATAATGCTATTTACGTGCAGATACAGGGTTCATCTGAAGGTAATTAAACATACAAAAAGACACGTATGCAAGAACAATGATAGAAAACTTTATTAGTACATATAAAAAGTCAATAAAATATTGTAGCCAATAGTGCTTAGTGAGCCAAAAATAGCAACAAAAGGCGTCACCAACAGGAGGGCAAGATATTAACAAAAATAAATAAATAAACACATAGCAAGACCACAATGGGATGAATAGGAAAAAAGGGATCGTACACAAAGGGTTAGTATAAAATAGTTACCAGAGATAAATATAAATAAGTATAAATATATACCCCAGTGTTAGGAACCAAAAAATCCTAAATATGTAAACAGTGATGGAAATGGATTCTGGACCATGGGTAAGAATAAAGGTGCATAGTGTAAAGACTTAGGGGAAAAAAAAAAACAACAACCCACAAGCCAAGTCCTAGCTACCCAGGTACATGAAACCCAAATGTACAACTAAATCAATCAATGTGGTCAGCATAAATAAGTATGAATGAATCTTACCAGCACATGTGTGGAGACGCCGCAACCCCTATGCGCATTTCGGCAGAGTGCCTTCCTCAGGGGGAATTCCCCCATGTCCTTACATGTGCTGGTAAGATTCATTCATACTTATTTATGCTGACCACATTGATTGATTTAGTTGTACATTTGGGTTTCATGTACCTGGGTAGCTAGGACTTGGCTTGTGGGTTGTTGTTTTTTTTTTTTTTTTTATTTCCCCTAAGTCTTTACACTATGCACCTTTATTCTTACCCATGGTCCAGAATCCATTTCCATCACTGTTTACATATTTAGGATTTTTTGGTTCCTAACACTGGGGTATATATTTATACTTATTTATATTTATCTCTGGTAACTATTTTATACTAACCCTTTGTGTACGATCCCTTTTTTCCTATTCATCCCATTGTGGTCTTGCTATGTGTTTATTTATTTATTTTTGTTAATATCTTGCCCTCCTGTTGGTGACGCCTTTTGTTGCTATTTTTGGCTCACTAAGCACTATTGGCTACAATATTTTATTGACTTTTTATATGTACTAATAAAGTTTTCTATCATTGTTCTTGCATACGTGTCTTTTTGTATGTTTAAATATCTGCTTTCACGTTGAACCTGTTTCCCATTAGTACTAATTTAGATACCACTATAGCACCTTCTGATTAGTGTACTTGACTATAGTATTATAATCCGAGGTATCTTTTTGCTGGAAATATCAATATGATGTGATTTCATCTGAAGGTAAGTAGCATTGCTAAGCTCCAAGTCCACCTTACTGAAAATGTAGCTGCGTACTGAGAGAAAATGAGCCTTATTCCTCTTAGTGGTCACCTGCTTCCAGTCATAGAGGGCTTCAGTCAACACTCACAGCACTGTGAGCCACGGCTATAAGCACACTCTTGGACATGAACGACAGCAGGCTCTGCACTGAAACGCTGTAGAAACAGATATCAATCAAAATACAGAATGTGAATTCAGCCTCTGCACACTGTATTGTCAGCAATGTTGAAAGCCGCTCCCATTATTAAAACTGGTGAAGTGGCTACAGACACCGTTCAATATACTGAAGTTGAGCTGAGGTTGTAGTCATGCTCTGCTCTTTCTTCACTTAGTTGGCCTGGCAGCATATCAGTGCAGAGCTGGCTGTCATTGATGTCCCAGAGAGCATGATTACAACCTCCACTCACAGTGCCGTAAGCAGTGACTCACGACAGTCTGAGCACCACATCTATGAATGAAGGCAGGCAGCTCCTGGGAGGGATAAAGTTTATTTTCGCAAGGTAGCTGCACTTTCAGTAAGGCCCCTTTACATGTCCTGGTGATTCCTGTACTGTAATAAACAGTACTAGTTAGATACGTGGTCTATGTCCGTGTGCCATCCATATGTACGTATGTGACATTAGTGTGACATCCATGTATCCGTTTGCTGTCTGTGTCCGTGTGTCCATGTGTCACATCCATGTGGCATCCATGTGTTGCCCATGTGCTATCAGTGTGACACGTATGTAATGAAATACAACAACAGAACAGAAACAGAAATTTAAGAATGTTAGGTATTACAGATGTTCATAGATATAGATGAGAAACATAATAGATGATAGATTAGATAGATAGATAGATAGATAGATAGATAGATAGATAGATAGATAGATAGATAGATAGACAGATGTCAATGTGCTATATAATCAGTACTTTGTGTATTTTTCTTTTATAAAATATATACAGGTCCTTCTCAAAAAATTAGCATATAGTGTTAAATTTCATTATTTACCATAATGTAATGATTACAATTAAACTTTCATATATTATAGATTCATTATCCACCAACTGAAATTTGTCAGGTCTTTTATTGTTTTAATACTGATGATTTTGGCATACAACTCCTGATAACCCAAAAAACCTGTCTCAATAAATTAGCATATCAAGAAAAGGTTCTCTAAACGACCTATTACCCTAATCTTCTGAATCAACTAATTAACTCTAAACACATGCAAAAGATACCTGAGGCTTTTAAAAACTCCCTGCCTGGTTCATTACTCAAAACCCCCATCATGGGTAAGACTAGCGACCTGACAGATGTCAAGAAGGCCATCATTGACACCCTCAAGCAAGAGGGTAAGACCCAGAAAGAAATTTCTCAACAAATAGGCTGTTCCCAGAGTGCTGTATCAAGGCACCTCAATGGTAAGTCTGTTGGAAGGAAACAATGTGGCAGAAAACGCTGTACAACGAGAAGAGGTGACCGGACCCTGAGGAAGATTGTGGAGAAGGACCAATTCCAGACCTTGGGGAACCTGAGGAAGCAGTGGACTGAGTCTGGTGTGGAAACATCCAGAGCCACCGTGCACAGGCGTGTGCAGGAAATGGGCTACAGGTGCCGCATTCCCCAGGTAAAGCCACTTTTGAACCATAAACAGCGGCAGAAGCGCCTGACCTGGGCTACAGAGAAGCAGCACTGGACTGTTGCTAAGTGGTCCCAAGTACTTTTTTCTGATGAAAGCAAATTTTGCATGTCATTCGGAAATCAAGGTGCCAGAGTCTGGAGGAAGACTGGGGAGAAGGAAATGCCAAAATGCCTGAAGTCCAGTGTCAAGTACCCACAGTCAGTGATGGTGTGGGGTGCCATGTCAGCTGCTGGTGTTGGTCCACTGTGTTTCATCAAGGGCAGGGTCAATGCAGCTAGCTATCAGGAGATTTTGGAGCACTTCATGCTTCCATCGGCTGAAATGCTTTATGGAGATGAAGATTTCATTTTTCAGCACGACCTGGCACCTGCTCACAGTGCCAAAACCACTGGTAAATGGTTTACTGACCATGGTATTACTGTGCTCAATTGGCCTGCCAACTCTCCTGACCTGAACCCCATAGAGAATCTGTGGGATATTGTGAAGAGAAAGTTGAGAGACGCAAGACTCAACACTCCGGATGAGCTTAAGGCCGCTATTGAAGCATCCTGGGCCTCCATAACATCTCAGCAGTGTCACAGGCTGATTGCCTCCATGCCACGCCGCATTGAAGCAGTCATTTCTGCCAAAGGATTCCCGACCAAGTATTGAGTGCATAACTGAACATTATTATTTGATGGTTTTTTTGTTTGTTATTAAAAAACACTTTTATTTGATTGGACGGGTGAAATATGCTAATTTATTGAGACAGGTTTTTTGGGTTATCAGGAGTTGTATGCCAAAATCATCAGTATTAAAACAATAAAAGACCTGACAAATTTCAGTTGGTGGATAATGAATCTATAATATATGAAAGTTTAATTGTAATCATTACATTATGGTAAATAATGAAATGTAACACTATATGCTAATTTTTTGAGAAGGACCTGTATATTGCTTTTTAAATGCATGGGCTCCCACGTAATTTTCAAAGCCAGCAGAGGGAAAGCCAACCGCTGGGGGATGTTGTTACAGCAATGATGGTGATGCTTCCCACAGGTGAAGCCGGGTCCCCAGGGCTCCCATGGTGTATGGCGATGATGGTGTATGCCTGTCAATGAGTACAAGACACAGCGTTGCAGTCTTTACCTGGTTTACTGAAGATGTAACAAGCCTCTGTCCAGGGTACCGGCAACAGGTACATTAGGTGTCCAGGCAGCCCGGAAACAAGTGAAATCCCCTTGGCATGTCAGGATGGGAGCCTTTTACTTTGCGCTCGCTATAAGTTGCTTGCTGCCTGAAGGGTCCTAACAAGCTCCTGGTCCCTTCTCCTGTCCTGGGACAGGTACCTGTATGGTAGGCAGCTTGAGCTGTTCCTTCTGGGGTCTCTGCACGTTGACTCCAGGCTCCAGAATGCTGCTGTACCACAGGCTTAATTTGGGCAATATACGTGTAGTTCTGTGCCCTCCGGTTCTGCTATGGGGCTTGCAGCTCCTCACAGCCTTGGGCTCTCAGTACCCGGACTCAGCGCTCTTGCTCCATGGAGGCCCACTTGCAGCCTCCTTGAGCCCTATTCTCTCCTCTTTGCTCCTTTCCCTTCCCTGTCTGCTCCAGTCTAAAGTAGCTCCTCCTCCAGACCTGGATCTTTATTCAGGGAAGCTGCCCTAAAACCGGGTATTGAGCTCCCCCTCCTGGCCTGGATTCAGAAGGTGTTGTGTGTGTGAGGTTACCTGCCAACGAGGTCCCTCTTGTTTCCATCCATAGCACTACCCTCTCCAAGGCAGCACTACTGTGGTACCCGAACTCCTGGGGTGCCACATTCCCCCCCGTTAAATCCAGTACTCCTCGACTGGGAAAATAAAACATAAACAACAGGTTAGATAGGTGCAAAACATTTTGAACAACATAAACAGGTTTAAACTCATTGTTCCCTTACGGGAGGCACTTTTGGCTTGAACGTTGCAAATAAACATTTTATAAGTGTACATCTGGTCTTATACCAGGGTGTCCTTGTTCATATAAAACAGTACCGATGCGAGGGACCCGTCATAAACCCCCAACGTAGGGCTTGGGCGGGCTACAAGGTGTATCCAGACCCAGGGTTCAGCCACTCCAGATGATTTTCTGCTTCAGGTCTGAAGAAACAAGGCCGTACCCACGCCCGCAAAGTGGGTAGAACCAGGGTGCACCTTGAGGGTGCCAAACTATTTACAAAGACAGTTTTTGGGTAATCCACTGTCCATTACCCCATTGTCCATTTTAAACCTGTAATAAATATGTACAAATCATTTCAAATAGGTAACATCAATTATTGACATTTAGTCCCTGAAACAAGCTGGGATTTGGCCTTTGGTACTACGGGTAGATCTACGCAATACAGGGATTGCTAGTGACCTAACGGGGTTCACTGTTCTCGCTACCACTGGTGTAGTGCATTTTCTTATGGCTACACTTCTGGTGAGTCTACGTAGCACAGGTATACTGGACCTTCTGGGACTACTTCTACTCACTGTGGGCATGACAGATTCACCGATAGCAGAGGGTGTATTCTCTTGTTCCACTGCTGGTATGACATTTGCTGCTTGAGACCTCTGTTGTAGAGTCTCTACTGGTTCAGGATGGTCTTGAATCACATTTTTTTCTGTTATTTCCAACTGGGGAAAAGTCAAGACAGGTATCACTATGGCCTGATGTACTTGAGTCCAAGACTGTGGAAAATCTCCAAGAATGGTGTGGATTTTCTTTTCTTCTTCCTCCATTGGTTGACAAGTTCCTGGATCCTTTTCTTTTTCTCAGTTTTTCAGGGCATACTTTAAGATGATCTCTGGATACCGCAGTTGAAGTTTCTCCTCCATCTTTACTTATAAGGCACACTTTCGTATTGTCAAAGTTTGATGGTAAAATGCTATATGGCTCTGCTTCCCTCTGGTCGTCAAGTTTATGCATTCTTCTCTTACGCTTTAGCACTTATTCACCTGGTGACAAGGGAATTGCAGGGGCACGTTGGTTATAGTCTCTCTTGTTTTTGTCTTGCCTGGGACAAGCTTCTCTCTACACACTCTTGTACTTGGTGGTATTTCTGTTGTCGCTCAGCATCCCAATCTGCATCTGGTGAGGTAGTTTCTGGGGTTAGGAATCCCATTTCCAGATCAACAGGTAATTTGCTAGATCTTTCCCTCATCAGGTATGCTGGAGTGCAGTTGGTGGAATTCACTGGGATGTGATTGTACAAGTCTACCAAGTCTGGAACCTTCTGATTTATTTCATGTAAAGGCACGGTTTTTAACAGATTGATTACCACCTGGTTCACCTTTTCATACATACCGCTGGTTTGTGGGTGGTACGGTGTTGTTTTGATTTTCTCACATCTGTACAGGTAGCAGAACTCTTGAAACACTTCCGCTTCAAAGGCTGGGCCTTGGTTGGTAAGTACCTTCTCTGGGTATCCGTGTGGTCAGCAAAAGTGTTGCTGGAAGGCTTTGGCTGCTTTCTTCGCTGTCTGGTTCTTGACAGGCATGACAACCAGGACTCTGGAGTAATGATCCACAATGGTCAGAGCATAGACATAGCCTGACCGGCCTGGAGTTAGCTTCACGTGGTCTAAGGCAACCAGTTCAAGTGGCTGTTTGGTGATAATGGGTTGTAGGGAAGCCCTCTTGCTGTCACGGTTCTTCCTGCGCAGGTTGCATGGGCCATACTCTCGGCACCACTTTTCAATGGCTTTTCTCATGCCAATCCAGAAGAACCTTCTGCGGAGTAGGATCTCCAACTTCTTCCATCTGAAGTGTCCTGTCCAGTCGTGGTACGCTTCCAGAACCAATGGCACATCTTGTCTTGGGACTACTATCTGCCAGACCAGCTCGTGAGTGCGTGGGTCAATATTCCTCCGACACAGCTTACCAACGTACATAAGCAGTTTGCCTTTAATAATAATAATAATAATAATAATAATCTTTATTTATGTAGCGCCAACATATTCTGCAGCGCTTTACAGTTTAACAGTTTCAAACACAACAGTCATAACTAACAACGTTAACAATACAATATTTAAAGCAAAATAAGACGACCCTGCTCATGAGAGCTTACAATCTACAATGAGGTGGGGGAGATGCAAAGTACAGGTGTGTATTTACAATGATGTATTTACAATGATGGTCTAGCCATCTTCAGGGGGTGGGGGATAGATGAAGATAGTGAATGGGCTACACACAAACATAAAATGAGTTTGAATAGTGAACGTGGTAGGCTGCTCTGAACAAATGTGTTTTCAGTGAGCGCCAAAAACTATGCAAATTGTGGTCCTAATATCTTGGGGTAGAGCATTCCAGAGGATCGGCGCAGCACGGGAGAAGTCTTGGAGTCGGGAGTGGGAGGTTCGGATTAGTGCAGAGGTTAGTTGAAAGTCATTTGCAGAGCACAGCCGTTGGCTAGGCCGATAGACCGAAATGAGGGAGGAGATGTATGGGGGTGCCACACTGCGTAGAGCTTTGTGGTTGAGAACAAGTACTTTTAATTGTATCCTGTAATGAATGGGCAGCCAGTGTATCGACTGGCGAAGAGCAGACGCATCCGAGTAACGATTAGCTAGATGGACAACCCTGGCTGCCGCATTAAGGATAGACTGCAGAGTAGTGTTGAGCATTCCGATACCGCAAGTATCGGGTATTGGCCGATACTTGCGGTATCGGAAGTCCAATACCGAGATCCGATACTTTTGTGGTATCGGGAATCGGTATCGGAACCGTATTAATGTGTAAAATAAAGAATTAAAATAAAAAATATTGATATGCTCACCTCTCTGACGCCTTCTTTGCTTAAAATGAGCGCGATTAGGGCCTTCCATGACGTCACGGCTTCTGATTGGTCGCGTGCCGCTCATGTGACCGCCACGCGACCAATCACAAGCTGCGACGTCATCCCTCAGGTCCTAAATTCCCTTCTAGGAATTTAGGACCTGAGGGATGACGTCACGGCTTCTGATTGGTCACGTGGCGGTCACATGAGTGGCACGCGACCAATCAGAAGCCGTGACATCATGGAAGGTACTGAACGCGCTCATTTTAAGCACAGAAGGCTGCCGGTTCACAGCGGTAAGGTCCAGGCTGCATCGGAGAGGTGAGTATATCAATATTTTTTATTTTAATTCTTTATTTTACACATTCATATGGATCCCAGGGCCTGAAGGAGAGTTTCCTCTCCTTCAGACCCTGGGAACTATCAGGGATACCTTCCAATACTTGAGTCCCATTGACTTGTATTGGTATCGGGTCTCGGTATCGGCGAGATCCGATACTTTGCCGGTATCGGCCGATACTTTCCAATACCAATACTTTAAAGTATCGGACGGTATCGCTCAACACTACTGCAGAGGGAAAAGTCGAGTAAGGGGGAGGCCAATTAATAGAGCATTGCAGTAGTCCAGGCAGGAGTGGATCAAGGCGACAGTGAGGGTTTTTGTTGTTTCCATGGTGAGAAAAGGGCGGCTTCTAGAGATGTTCTTTAGGTGTTAGGTGTTCTTTAGGTGCAAGCGGCACGAGCGGGCAAAAGATTGTATATGGGAGGTGAAGGAGAGATCGGAGTACAACATAACACCCAGACAGCGCGCCTGCTGCTGGGGTGTTATTATGGTGCCACCCATGGAGAAGGAAATGTCAGATTTTGGGAGGTTAGTAGATTGCGTGAGCAGAAGTTTTGGAGATGAGTTTCAGATAGAGCGCAGACATGATGTTGGAGACTGCAAACAGACAGTCAGTAGCGTTCTGTAGTACAGCGGGTGTAAGGTCAGGGGATGATGTGTATAGTTGTGTGTCATCAGCATAAAGATGGTACTGAAAGCCAAATCTGCTGATGGTCTGTCCAATTGGGGCCGTGTAGAGGGAGAAGAGAAGGGGGCCAAGGACTGAGCCCTGAGGTACCCCGACAGTGAGAGTAAAAAGAGATGAAGTGGAGCCAGAGAACAAAACACTGAAGGAGCGGTCAGAAAGATAGGAGGAGAACCAGGAGAGAGCAGTGTCTTTAATGCCTAGTGACTGGAGCCTAGAGAGTAGGAGAGGGTGGTCAACATTGTCGAAAGCTGCAGAAAGGTCGAGAAGAATGAGCAGAGAGTGGTCACTGTTACATCTTGCTGTCAGAAGGTCATTGGTCACCTTGATGAGTGCAGTTTCTGTCAAACGTAGGGGGCAGAATCCAGACTGTGAAGGGTCTAGGAGGGAGTGAGTGGAGAGGTAACGGGCAAGGCGGAAGTATATCAGGCGCTCCAAGAGTTTAGAGATGAAGGGGAGATTGGAGACCGGTCTGTAGTTATCTGTGCAGGATTGGTCGAGGGTGGGTTTCTTTAGTAATGGAGTAATGATAGAGTGGTTGAAGGAAGAGGGGAAAATTCCAGAGGAGAGGGAGAGATTAAAGATTGTAGTTAGGTGAGTTGTGACGACTGGAGAGTAGATGTGAGGGAATGGGGTCTGTGGTGCATGTAGTCAGAAGAGAAGAAGAGAGGAGCTTGGAGACTTCTTCTTCTGTGATGGGATCGAATGTGGAGAGTGAGCCAGGGGAGATGCAGGGAGGGATGGGAGTCACTGCACTTGGTGTCTGGGAGTGGATTTCCTGATGGATATTATCTATTTTCTCTATAAAGTGAAAGGCCATGTCATCGGCACAAATGTCTGTGATAGGGGCTTGTGATTTTGGCCTGAGGAAGTAGTGAATGGTGTCAAAAATATTCTTGGGGTTGTTGGATAGTGAGGAGATCAGAGTGGTGAAGTAGGTCTGTTTGGCGAGGTGAAGGGCAGAGTTATAGGTCCTTAACATAATTTTGAAGTGTATGAAGTCTTCTGGTGTGCGTATTTTCCTCCATAAGCGTTCAGCACACATATAGCATCGCTGGAGAAATCGGGTTTGCGATGTGAGCCAGGGCTGTCTAACTCTGTTTGGAGGTTCTGAGGGTGAGGGGAGATACTTGATCAAGGGTGCTTCTAAGAGTGTCATTGTAGTGATGTACAGCCAGATCAGGACAGGAAAAAGAGGAGATTGGGGACAATGATGAGTGTAGGAAGTCTGAAAGTGTGTGACAGTTAATAGCATGTAGATTTCTGAATGTGTGGTAGGTAGGAGAGTGCTGGGGTGGGCAAGGAATTGTGAGTGAAGGATAGAATGTTTTGGTCAGAGAGGGGAAGTGGTGAGTTATCTAGGTAGGAGAACAGAGCAGGACAAAGATCAGGTCAAGGGTTTTACCGTCTTTGTGTGTTTCAGAGGTTGAGAGCTGTGAGAGGCCTAGAGAAGAGGTTAGTGATAGAAGCTGGGACGCAGATGTGGAAGAGAGGCTGTTACTGGGGATGTTGAAGTCTCCCAGGATAAGGGTTAGTAGTTCTGAGGACATGAAGTGTGGCAGCCAGGCAGAGAAATGGTCCAGGAAGTGGGTGGGTGAGCCTGGGGGCCGGTATATGACCGCTACTCTGAGGGAGAAGGGACAAAAGAGCCTGATGGTGTGGACCTCAAAAGAAGAAAATGAGAGTGATGGAGCTTGGGGGATGACCTGGAAAGTGCATTGTGCCTTTCTCTTTCCACAGCTGTTGAGTCTCTTGTGGTGCATCTGGACAAGGGTGTGAATCGGCCTGCGTCAGCAGCTCTTTGACCAGATGGACCGCAAGGTCACTGTCCTGCGTCTCTGCCCATCCATGATGAGGTAATGAGTTCAGCGTAGCTTCTTGCTTGTCATTATGCCTGTTCCTCACATAATGGGAATTCTGAGTCGCCCCGGGGCGATGGAAAGCTGGTAACTCAAACTCTTCAAGTGTTTCTGGATCCTCTTCCACCTCTGGTAAGTTAGGCATCCTGGACAGCGCATCGGCATTGGCATTTTTGTGCCCTGGACGGTACTTGATGGTGAATTCATAGTTGGACAACTGGGCAATACATTGCTGCTCCAAGGCACCTAGTTTTGCCATCTCCAGGTGTGTCAGCGGGTTGTTGTCCGTGAAAACTGTGAATCTTGCTGAGGCCAGGTAGTGTTTGAAGCGCTCTGTTACCGCCCAGACTATGGCGAGGAACTCCAGCTTGAAAGAACTGTAGTTTTTGAGGTTCCTTTCAATGGGACTAAGCTTCCTGCTGGCGTAGGTAATTACTCTTTCTTAGCCTTTCTGCACATGGGACAACACTGCTCCCAGTCCCACGTTGCTGGCATCCGTATACAGCACAAGCGGTTGGTCATATTCAGGGTAGGCCAGTACCTCATCTCCCGTGAGAGCCAACTTCAACCAAGCGAAGGATCCCTCCAGCCTATCGTTCCAGACAAACGAGGTGTTCTTTCCCCTGGTTTTTTAGATTGGCCCACTAACAGGTCTTGTAGTGGTGCGGCTATCTTAGTGAAGTATTTGATAAATCTTCTGTTGTAGCCTACCAACTCGAGGAACTGCCGGACATCATGGATGTTGCTGCGTTTTGGCCAGTCTCGGATCACGGTGACCTTGTCAGGGTCTGGTGCCACTCCTTCAGAGCTTACCACATGGCCCAGGTACTGCACTTTGGATTTCAACAGGTGACACCTAGATGGTTTTACCTTAAGGCCAAAGTTGGCCAGAGCTTCAAACACCTCGGCCAGATGCTTCAGGTGGTCCTCATAAGTCTTGGAGAAGATGATGACATCGTCCAGGTACAACAAGACGGTTTCTAAATTCTTGTGCCCGAGACAGCACTCCATCATCCTCTGGAATGTTCCTGGTGCGCTGCACAGTCCAAACGGCATGTAATTGAATTCAGAGAGGCCCATCGGTGTTGTGAAGGCAGTCTTTTCCTTATCCGCCTCTGCTACTGGAACCTGTCAGTATCCACTAGTGAGATCCAAAGTAGAAAAGTAGTTAGCAGATTTTAGAGCAGCTAAAGACTCTTCTATTCTGTGCAACGGGTATGCATCCTTATGTGCACTGCGGTTTATCTGCCTATAATCTACACACATTCTCATTGTGCCATCCTTTTTCCTGACGAGGACTAGTGGAGCTGGCCAGGGGCTACAACTATCTCTGATTACCCCAGCTTCCTTCATCTCTCATAGCATACTTTTGGCACACTGGTAGTGAGCTGGTAGGACTGACAGTACCTCTCTTTAATGGGTGGATGACTTCCCGTGGGGATGTAATGTTGAACCCCTTTTACCTACCCAAAATCTAGTGGGTGTTTGCTGAATACCCGTTCATACTCATGGACTACCCGGTAAGTCCCTTCTTTTTGGTGGGAACGTGTAGAATCAGTGCCCACATGTAATTTCTGCCACCAATCCTCCATCTGTCCTGCAGAGCCATTGTCCTCCGCCTGGCTGGATGGGACCAAGGGTTCTGTTGCCTTTATTACATTATTATCAACAGTAAACAGTTTGGCAAGTGTGGCATATCTGGTTAAGTGAACCTCCTTCTCTCCACAGTTAAGAACACGAACTGGCACCCTCCCCTTGTGGACTTCAACCACCCCTCTGGCTGTCAGGATAGTGGGCCTACTGCCTGATTACACAGGTTCTACCAGGGCCTGGTAATCTTTACCTCTGAGGCCTATTGCTGCCAGACACCATATTAACATTTCACTCCTGGGGGGTATTGCAATGGGGATCGGATCACTGTGACACATCCAATTTCTCCACTAGACAGTTCTGCTCATTGTCTCTGCACCAGGGCTCTGATTTCCTTTGGCTGGACTCTCTGCTCACTGGAACCAGCAGTTTCAGCCACCTGTTGTAACAAGACAATAACCTCGGCAAGACAATTTTCAATAACATTAGTACTAATGATCATCATAGGGTTACATTCATGATGGTCAATATCAACAATCACTATTCCTTGGGCCTTCAATTCTACCCGCCCCACCTTAATGGTGACCTCCTTGTACCCCACCTGTGTCAAAGGCTGACTATTACTGACTACTATTGTTAAATCCCTATCTGGGCCACGGGTAATGTCTATGTCAGCCCAATAATGTTTATAGAGAATGTAAGGCATAGTCGTCACCTGAGAACCGGTGTCCAACAAAGCGTTTATTAGGATGCCGTAGATCACAATGGGCAGGACAGGTCGTCCTCCAACTTACTTGGCTCGCCAGTTTTGTGGGCCTGGTCATCCTATTCCTGGGGGTTGGCCATCTGCCCCAGGGGTCGCTCATTTAAAGGACAGTACCTTGCAGTATTTCCTGCCTGGTTACAGTGGTGGCAGATGGGTTGTCTGTCCTGAAGATAGCAGTTGTCATCTCCTCCTCTGGTCAGCGGGATCCTCTTCTGTTGTCACCAGGGGACATCCTCCGGTCTGGAAGCCAGCTTGATCTTCTCCTTTGGGGGTTCCTGTAGGGACTGTAAGGTCCTGGCTAGTGCAGCTAAGCTTTTAGTCAGTTCCTGCACCTGTTGCCGTAGTCCTGTGGAAGGATTATCATCCAGGGTCTGTGCTTTGACCTCAACAGGGACCTGAGGATATGATGCCACTTCCTGGTGGTACGTGAGGGCTGGATGCCTAGGGGGCACTGTGCGGCTGGGCTGAGGTTTGTGCAGCACCCAGATGGCCCTGTATTCAAATTGTGCAAAGTCCAGGTCAGGGTTTTGCAGGGCCAGGATGCGTAGCTGGGTCTTGTGGGTGCTGGGCAGGAGTCCCTCAATGAACTGCTCCATTAAGAGCTTGTCTCCATCCTGCATGCTGTTAGGATCACCCTGCTTTATGGCCCGTAGTGCCTCTTGCAGATTAAGGGCATAGTCCCGTATGCTATCCTGTGCTCTCTGCTTGCACCCAAAAAACTTCATTTTGATTTCTGCAACGGTGCAGGTGTCAAAGGTGATTTTAAGTTTGGCAAAGATCTGCTGCACAGTCCCATTTTCTATATCTGGCCAGGATTTTACCTCTCTCAGGGCCATGCCAATCAATTAGCCAGTTAAGATGCTGACCTTCTGGTGTTCTGTCAGGGAATAGACCTCAAATAAGCTGCAGAGTCTTTCCTTAAAGTCACTTAATGTACGGGACTCCCCAGAATACTGTTGCAGGCTGCTCCAGGAATAAATGGCATGGACAGTGGCATTATGGGCGTTGTAGCTGCGGCAGGGTCCAGACGGCTTGCTGGAGCTGTGGGCAGTGCAGTACCTGGTGGCGGTATGGGGCCTGCGGCTGCGTCCATCGCGGGGCCTGGGGGCATCACTGGGCCGGGGGTACCATGGGGCCTGCAGCTGCGACCGCCGCTGATCCTCCTCCCGGGTCAGACATGGCTTCTCCCCCTTGCTAACCTGGTAGAAGCCGACGCCTCTCCTCCGGAGTCTGTAGCAGTTCCTCCGGTGCGTAGTCTGCAGCGGTTCCCGGTCCTCCGTCCAGCATGTTTTCTTCTTCGTGCTCTTTTCGGCTGGCTCTGCATACGAAGGTACGTCTCCTTTTCCCCTCGCTCTCCACGCAGCGCGGCAATGGCAGTTTTCAAACAAACTGTCACAGTCTCTGGCACACAGTACATGGCGATGCAAGGGCATGAAATCCTGTTCGTGATGCCAAAAGATGAGTCGCCCACCAGGACAGCGGGGTACTCGGCACCGGGTCCGGTCGCTATTAAAGGGGATGTCACGGTGGCTGTGACCCGGTTTAAGGCCCTGGGACTCACTGTAAAAGAAACGGTCTTTAAAGGGAATTGTGATGAAGTCTGTCGTGACCGCCACCTGTGGAGTTCGGTCAATAGGGGGACCGACGCTGCTTTAAAGGGATCCTCTGGGGGATGTTTGTGCAGCAATGATGGTGACGCTTCCAACAGGTGAAGCGGGGTCCCCAGGGCTCCCAAGGTGTATGGCGATGATGGTGTATGCCAGTCAATGAGTACAGGACACAGCGTTGCAGTCTTTACCTGGTTTACTGAAGATGTTACAGGCCTCTGTCCAGGGTACCGGCAACAGGTACATTAGGTGTCCAGGCAGCCTGGAAACAAGTGAAATCCCCTTGGCAAGTCAGGTTGGGAGCCTTCCACTTTGCTCTCGCTATAAGTCCCTTGCTGCCTGAAGTGTCCTAACAAGGTCCTGGTCTTTTCCCCTGTCCTGAGACAGGTACCTGTATGGTAGGCAGCTTGAGCTGTTCCTTCTGGAGGTCTCTGTATGGTGACTCCAGGATCCAGAATGCTGCTGTACCTCAGGCTTAATTTGGGCAATATACGTGTAGTTCTGTGCCCTCCGGTTCTGCTATGGGGCTTGCAGCTCCCCACAGCCTCGGGGTCCCGGTACCCAGTCTCTGCACTCTAGCTCCTCGAAGGCTCATTCGCAGCCTCCTTGAGCTCTATTCTCTCCTCTGTGCTCCTTTCCCTTCACTGTCTGCTCCAGACTAAACTAGCTTCTCCTCTAGACCAGGATCTTTATTCAGGGAAGCTGCCCTAAAACCGGGTTTTGAACTGCCCCTCCTGGCCTGGATTCAGAAGGTGTTGTGTGTGTGAGGTTACCAAAGAGATCCCTCTTGTTTCCAGGCATAGCACTACCCTCCCCGAGAAGAAGGCTGCACTACTGTGGAACCCGAACTCCTGGGGTGCCACACTGAGCTCAGGGAGAGTAGATGACAATGATGAGAGCTGCCTTCAACATCTGCACCTTGGAACATGGACCGCTGCTGGCACATTAACCCCCAGCACACTGCGATCAAAAATGATTGCAGTGTTTCGGCGGTATGGGGAGGCATCGCTCAGGGAGGGGGCTCCCTGCGTGCTTCCCTGAGACCCTCAGAGCAACGTGATGTGATCATGTTGCTCCGATTGTCTCCTACTTCCTCCTCCCTGCAGGCCCAGATCCAAAATGGCCACGGGGGCCTTCCGAGTCCTGCAGGGAGGTGGCTTCCAAGCGCCTGCTCTGAGCAGGCGCCGGGAAGCCTCCCTGCTGTGCCTGTGTGATCGCTGATCTGACACAGTGCACAGCAAAGTGTCAGATCAGCGATCTGTCACTTTACTGTGATGTCCCCCCTGGGGCAAAGTAAAAAAGTAAAAAAAAAAATATTTACATGTGTAAAAAAAAATTCCTAAATAAAGAAAAAAAATATATATATAATAAATACATTTCTTTATCTAAATAAAAAAAAAACAATAAAAGTACACATATTTAGTATCTCCGCGTCCGTAACGACCCGACCTATAAAACTGTGCCACTAGTTAACCACTTCAGTGAACACCGTTTAAAAAAAAAAAAAAACGAGGCAAAAAAACGACGCTTTGTTATCATACCGCCAAACAAAAAGTGGAATAACACGCGATCAAAAAGACAGATATAAATAACCATGGTACCGCTGAAAATGTCATCTTGTCCCACAAAAAATGAGCCACCATACAGCGTCATCAATGAAAAAATAAAAAAGTTATAGTCCTCAGAATAAAGTGATGCAAAATAATTATTTTTTATATAAAATAGTTTTTATTGTATAAAAGCGCCAAAACATAAAAAATGATATAAATGAGGTATCGCTGTAATCGTACTGACCTGAAGGATAAAACTGTTTTATCAATTTTACCAAACGTGGAACGGTATAAGCCCCCCCCCCAAAAAAAGAAATTCATGAATAACTGTTTTTTGTTGATTCTACCTCACAAAAATCGGAATAAAAAGCGATCAAAAAATGTCACGTGCACGAAAATGGTACCGATAAAAACGTCAACTCATCCCGCAAAAGACAAGACCTCATATGACTCTGTGAACTAAAATATGGAAAAATTATGGAGAAAATGTGCAGACGCAAAAACGATTTTTTGTAATAAAAAGCGTAATTTAGTGTGTGACGGCTGCCAATCATAAAAATCCACCATAAAAAAAGCTATAAAAGTAAATCAAACCCCCCTTCATCACCCCCTTAGTTAGGGAAAAATAATAAAGTAAAAAAAAGTATTTATTTCCATTTTCCCATTAGGGTTAGGGTTGGGGCTAAAGTTAGGGTTAGAGTTGGGGCTAAGGTTAGGATTAGGGTTGGGGCTAAAGTTAGGGTTAGGGTTGGGGCTGTTGTGAATTCTATTTTTGGGCTCCCTCTAGTGGTCACAAGCGGTACTGTGTAGTGTTGTCTTTCTGCAGGTTGGCTGCATCAGCTGGTTCGTTATCCTTGGTTGGTTTCCTATTTAGCTCACCTGGAGACTCAGTTCCTTGCCTGCTATCAATGTATTCAGTGCTCTTCAGATTCCTTGTGTCTACCTTGCTCCCAGTCTCTCCAAGATAAGCTAAGTTTTTGTTTGATCATTTTTTGATTATCAGTGTTCATTATGTTTTTTTGTCCAGCTCGCTAAAATGTGATTTCCTCGCTTGCTGGTTGCTCTAGGGGACTGAGTTTCTCCCCCCACACCGTTAGTTGGTGTGGGGGTTCTTGAAATCTCAGAGTGGATATTTTGTAAGGGTTTTTTACTGACCGCATAGATTCTCTTTTCTATTTTCTGCTATCTAGTATTAGTGGGCCTCATTTGCTGAATCTGCTTTCACCCCTGTGTATGTGCCTTCCTCTTACCTCACCGTTATTATCTGTTGGGGGCTTCTATATCTTTGGGGATTATTTCTCTGGAGGCAAGAGAGGTCTTTCTTTCTCTCTAGGGGTAGTTAGTTCCTCAGGCTGGCTCGAGACGTCTAGGATTTTTAGGCACGTTCACCGGCTACTTCTAGTGTGTTTGGATAGGTTCAGATTTGCGGTCAGTCCAGTTTGCCACCTCCCTAGAGCTTGTCCTAGGTTTGTTACTTAGCTGGAGTAATTTGTGATTCTCAACCACTAAGGATCATAACAGTATAGCAGGCCAAAAAGTGTTTAATGCATCGCAGAAGTGGGATAAAAAGAAGACCTGAGTACATTTTTATTTTTTTTTCCTCCCGCTTTTCCTTTGCTGCAGTCTGTTTAGCTTCTTTCATCCCCTTGAACTCTGGGTGGTTTTGAGCTCAGCTGCAGACATGAATGTTCAGACTCTGACTTCTAGTGTGGATCATCTTACTGCACGGGTGCAAAGTATTCAGGATTTTGTTATTCATAGCCATATGTCAGAACCAAAGATACCCATTCCTGAGTTGTTTTCTGGAGATAGATCTTGGTTTCTAAATTTTAAGAATAATTGTAAGTTATTTCTATCTCTGAGACCTCGTTCCTCTGGTGATTCCGCTCAGCAAGTTAAAATTGTTATCTCCTTGTTGCGTAGCGACCCTCAAGATTGGGCTTTCTCTCTGGCGCCAGGAGATCCTGCATTGCTTAATGTAGATGCATTTTTTCTGGCTCTTGGACTGCTTTATGAGGAGCCTAATCTTGAGAATCAGGCAGAAAAAGCGTTGCTGGCTATCTCTCAGGGTCAGGATGAAGCAGAGGTGTATTGTCAAAAATTTCAGAAATGGTCGGTGCTTACTCAATGGAATGAGTGTGCCCTGGCTGCAAATTTCAGAGAAGGTCTTTCTGAGGCCGTTAAGAATGTTATGGTGGGTGGTTTCCCACCCCTGCAAGTCTGAGTGATTCTATGGCTTTAGCCATTCAGGTTGATCGGCGTTTGCGGGAGCGCAAATCTGCTCATCCTTTGGCGGTATTTTCCGAACAGAGACCTGAGTCTATGCAATGTGACCGAACTCTGACCAGAATTGAGCGTCAAAGTCATAGACGTCAAAATGGGTTGTGCTTTTACTGTGGTGATTCTACCCATGTTATCTCAGCATGCTCTAAACGCTTAAAAAAAATCGCTAAACCTGTCACCATTGGTACTATACAGCCTAAATTTATTTTGTCTGTTACTTTGATTTGTTCTTTGTCGTCCTACCCGGTTATGGCTTTTGTGGATTCGGGTGCTGTCCTGAATCTGATGGATTTGTCGTTAGCCAGGCGCTGTGGTTTTGTCCTGGAGCCTTTGGAATTTCCTATTCCTCTGAGGGGAATTGATGCTACGTCATTGGCTGAGAATAAGCCTCAGTATTGGACGCAAATGACCATGTGCATGACTCCCGTACATCAGGAGGTGATTCGCTTTCTTGTTCTGCATAATTTGCATGATGTTGTCGTTTTGGGTCTGCCATGGCTGCAGGCTCATAATCCAGTTTTAGATTGGAAAGCTATGTCTGTGTCAAGTTGGGGTTGTCAGGGAATTCATGGCGATACTCCATTGGTGTCTATTGCTTCTTCCACTCCTTCTGAGGTCCCTGAGTTTTTGTCTGACTACCAGGATGTATTTGATGAGCCCAGGTCCTGTGCCCTGCCTCCTCATAGGGATTGTGACTGTGCTATAAATTTAATTCCTGGTAGTAAATTCCCTAAGGGACGACTTTTTAATTTGTCTATACCAGAGCATGCCGCGATGCGGAGTTATATAAAGGAGTCTTTGGAGAAGGGACATATTCGCCCATCCTCTTCCCCTCTTGGTGCAGGATTTTTTTTTGTGGCCAAGAAGGACGGTTCTTTGAGACCTTGTATAGATTACCGTCTTCTGAATAAAATCACAGTCAAATTTCAGTATCCTTTGCCACTATTGTCTGATTTGTTTGCTCGGATTAAGGGTGCCAGTTGGTTCACCAAGATAGATCTCCGTGGTGCGTATAACCTTGTGCGCATTAAGCAGGGAGATGAATGGAAAACAGCATTTAATACGCCCGAAGGCCATTTTGAGTACTTAGTGATGCCTTTTGGACTCTCTAATGCTCCTTCTGTGTTTCAGTCCTTCATGCATGACATCTTCCGAGAATATCTGGATAAATTTATGATTGTTTATCTGGATGACATTTTGGTCTTTTCTGATGATTGGGAGTCCCATGTGAAGCAGGTCAGGATGGTGTTTCAGGTCCTGCGTGCTAATGCTTTATTTGTGAAGGGCTCAAAATGCCTCTTCGGAGTACAGAAGGTCTCCTTTTTGGGTTTTATTTATTGTCGTTCTACTGTGGAGATGGACCCAGTCAAGGTCCAGGCTATTCATGACTGGACTCAGCCCACGTCTGTTAAGAGTCTTCAGAAGTTCTTGGGTTTTGCTAATTTTTACCGTCGTTTCATCGCTAATTTTTCTAGCGTGGTTAAACCTTTGACGGATTTGACCAAGAAGGGTTCTGATGTGACTAATTGGTCTCCTGCGGCCGTGGAGGCCTTTCGGGAGCTGAAGCACCGGTTTTCTTCAGCTCCAGTCTTATGTCAGCCAGAGGTCTCTCTCCCCTTCCAGGTCGAGGTTGATGCTTCTGAGATTGGAGCAGGGGCTGTTTTGTCGCAGAGAAGCTCTGATGGCTCTGTGATGAAGCCATGTGCTTTCTTTTCAAGAAAGTTTTCGCTTGCCGAGCGGAATTATGATGTTGATAATCGGGAGTTGTTGGCTATGAAGTGGGCATTTGAGGAGTGGCGACATTGGCTCGAAGGAGCTAAACATCGTGTGGTGGTCTTGACTGATCACAAAAATCTGATTTACCTTGAATCTGCCAAGCGCCTGAATCCTAGACAGGCTCGTTGGTCGTTGTTTTTCTCCCGTTTCAACTTTGTGGTCTCATACCTGCCTGGTTCGAAGAACGTGAAGGCTGATGCACTTTCTAGGAGTTTTGTGCCTGACTCTCCAGGAGTTTCTGAGCCGGCTGGTATTCTCAGAGAGGGAGTGATTTTGTCTGCCATTTCCCCAGATTTGCGACGAGTGCTGCAGAAATTTCAGGCTGATAGACCTGACCGTTGTCCACCAGAGAAACTGTTTGTCCCGGATAGATAGACCAGCAAAGTTATTTCCGAGGTTCATTCTTCGGTGTTGGCGGGTCATCCTGGGATTTTTGGTACCAGAGATTTGGTGGCTAGGTCCTTCTGGTGGCCTTCCTTGTCGCGGGATGTGCGTTCCTTTGTGCAGTCTTGTGGGATTTGTGCTCGGGCTAAGCCTTGCTGTTCTGGTGCCAGCGGTTTGCTTTTGCCTTTGCCTGTTCCGAAAAGGCCTTGGACGCACATTTCCATGGATTTTATTTCGGATCTTCCAGTATCTCAGAAAATGTCTGTCATCTGGGTGGTGTGTGATCATTTTTCCAAGATGGTCCATTTGGTGCCCTTGCCTAAGTTGCCTTCTTCCTCCGATTTGGTTCCTCTATTTTTTCAGAATGTGGTTCGCTTGCACGGCATTCCTGAAAATATTGTGTCTGATAGAGGATCCCAGTTTGTGTCCAGGATTTGGCGGACTTTTTGTGCTAAGATGGGCATTGATTTGTCTTTTTCGTCAGCCTTCCATCCTCAGACTAATGGCCAAACCAAGCGAACTAATCAGACGTTGGAAACTTATTTGAGATGTTTTGTTTCTGCTGATCAGGATGATTGGGTGACTTTTTTGCCATTGGCCGAGTTTGCCCTTAATAATCGGGCTAGTTCTGCTACTTTGGTTTCGCCTTTTTTCTGCAATTCTGGTTTCCATCCTCGTTTTTCCTCGGGTCAGGTTGAGCCTTCTGACTGTCCTGGGGTGGATTCTGTGGTGGATAGGTTGCAGCAGATTTGGAACCATGTGGTGGCCAATTTGAGGTTGTCACAGGAGAAGGCTCAGCGCTTTGCCAACCGCCGCCGCGGTGTGGGTCCCCGACTTCGTGTTGGGGATTTGGTGTGGCTGTCTTCTCGGTATGTTCCTATGAAGGTCTCCTCTCCTAAATTCAAGCCTCGCTTCATCGGTCCTTATAAGATCTTGGAAATCCTTAACCCGGTGTCTTTTCGTTTGGATCTCCCAGCATCGTTTGCCATTCATAATGTGTTCCATAGGTCTTTGTTTTGCGGAGGTATGTGGTACCTGTGGTTCCTTCTGTTGAGCCTCCTGCTCCGGTGCTGGTCGAGGGCGAATTGGAGTACGTGGTGGAGAAGATTTTGGATTCTCGTATCTCTAGACGGAGGCTTCAGTATTTGGTTAAGTGGAAGGGCTATGGTCAGGAGGATAATTCCTGGGTTGTCGCCTCTGATGTTCATGAGGCCGATTTGGTTTGTGCCTTCCACGCGGCTCATCCTGATGGCCCTGGGGGTCTTGATGAGGGTTCGGTGACCCCTCCTCAAGGGGGGGGTACTGTTGTGAATTCTATTTTTGGGCTCCCTCTCGTGGTCACAAGCGGTACTGTGTAGTGTTGTCTTTCTGCAGGTTGGCTGCATCAGCTGGTTCGTTATCCTTGGTTGGTTTCCTATTTAGCTCACCTGGAGACTCAGTTCCTTGCCTGCTATCAATGTATTCAGTGCTCTTCAGATTCCTTGTGTCTACCTTGCTCCCAGTCTCTCCAAGACAAGCTAAGTTTTTGTTTGATCATTTTTTGATTATCAGTGTTCATTATGTTTTTTTGTCCAGCTCGCTAAAATGTGATTTCCTCGCTTGCTGGTTGCTCTAGGGGACTGAGTTTCTCCCCCCACACCGTTAGTTGGTGTGGGGGTTCTTGAAATCTCAGAGTGGATATTTTGTAAGGGTTTTTTACTGACCGCATAGATTCTCTTTTCTATTTTCTGCTATCTAGTATTAGTGGGCCTCATTTGCTGAATCTGCTTTCACCCCTGTGTATGTGCCTTCCTCTTACCTCACCGTTATTATCTGTTGTGGGCTTCTATATCTTTGGGGATTATTTCTCTGGAGGCAAGAGAGGTCTTTCTTTCTCTCTAGGGGTAGTTAGTTCCTCAGGCTGGCTCGAGATGTCTAGGATTTTTAGGCACGTTCACCGGCTACTTCTAGTGTGTTTGGATAGGTTCAGATTTGCGGTCAGTCCAGTTTGCCACCTCCCTAGAGCTTGTCCTATGTTTGTTACTTAGCTGGAGTAATTTATGATCCTCAACCACTAAGGATCATAACATGGGGCTAAAGTTAGGGTTGGGGTTAGGGTTAGGGTTAGGGTTGAGGCTAAAGTTAGAGTTAGGTTTGGGGTTAAAGTTATGGTTAGGGTTGGAGCTAAAGTTTGGGTTAGGGTTGGGGCTAAAGTGAAGGTTTGGATTACATTTATGGTTGGGATTAGGGTTAGGGGTGTGGTTAGGGTTATGGTTGGGATTAGGGTTAGGGGTGTGTTTGGGTTAGGGTTTCAGTTAGAATTGGGGGGTTTCCACTGTTTAGGCACATCAGGGGCTCTCCAAACGCCACATGGTGTCCGATCTCAATTCCAGCCAATTCAGCGTTGAAAAAGTAAAACAGTGCTCCTTCCTTTCCGAGCTCTTCTGTGCGCCCAAACAGAGGTTTACCCCCACATATGGGGTATCAGCGTACTCAGGACAAATTGGACAACATCTTTTGGGGTCCAATTTCTCCTGTTACCCTTGGGAAAATACAAAACTGGGGGCTAAAAATATTTTTTGCGGAAAAAAAAAAGAATTTTTATTTTCACGGCTCTGCATTTCACTGTAGTGAAACACTAGGGGGTTCAAAGTGCTCACAACACATCTAGATAAGTTCCTTTGAGGGTCTAATTTCCAATATGGGGTCACTTGGGGGGGGGTTCTACTGTTTAGGTACATCAGTGGCTCTGAAAATGCAACGTGACGCCTGCAGACCAATCAATCTAAGTCTGCATTCAAAACTTTGCGCCTTCCCTTCCGAGCTCTGCCATGCTCTCCAAATGCGACATGGCGTCCCATCTCAATTCCAGTCAATTTTGCATTGAAAAGTCAAATGCACTCCTTCCCTTCCGAGCTCTGTCATGCGCCCAAACAGTGGTTTACCCCCACATATGGGGTATCAGCATACTCAGGACAAATTGCGCAACAACTTTTCGGGTCCAGTTTCCTCTGTTACGCTTGGGAAAATAAAAAAAATGGGGGCAAAATGATAATTTTTGTGAAAAAATATGATTTTTTATTTTTACGGCTCTACATTATAAGCTTCTGTGAAGCACTTGGTGGGTCAAAGTGCTCACCACACATCTAGATAAGTTCCTTAGGGGGTCTACTTTCCAAAATGGTGTCACCTGTGGTGGGTTTCAATGTTTAGGCACATTAGTGGCTCTCCAAAAGCAACATGGCGTCCCATCTCAATTCCAGCCAATTTTGCATTGAAAAGTCAAATGGCGCTCCTTCCCTTCCGATTTCTGCCATGCGCCCAAACAGTGGTTTACCCCCACATATGGGGTATCAGCGTACTCAGGACAAATTGGGCAACAACTTTTGGGGTCCAATTTTTCCTGTTACCCTTGGTAAAATAAAACAAATTGCAGCTGAAGTACATTTTTTGTAACAAAATGTTAAATGTTCATTTTTTTTTTAAACATTCCAAAAATTCCTGTGAAACACCTGAAGGGTTAATAAACTTCTTGAATATGGTTTTGAGTACCTTGAGATGTGCAGTTTTAAGAATGGTGTCACACTTGGGTATTTTCTATCATATAGACCCCTCAAAGTGATTTCAAAAGTGATGTGGTCCCTAAAAAAATGGTGTTGTAAAAATTAGAAATTGCTGGTCAAATTTTAACCCTTATAACTCCCTAACAAAAAAAAAATTTGGTTCCAAAATTGTGCTGATGTAAAGTAGACATATTGGAAATGTTACTTTTTAAGTATTTTGTGTGACATATCTTTGTGATTTAAGGGCATAAAAATTCAAAGTTGGAAAATTGTGAAATTTTCAAAATTTTTGCCAAATTTCCTTTTTTTCACAAGTAAATGCAGGTAATATCAAATTAATTTTACCACTATCAAGAAGTACAATATGTCATGAGAAAACATTCTCAGAATCATCAGGATCCGTTGAAGCGTTCCAGAGTTATAACCTCATAAAGGGACAGTGGTCAGAATTGTAAACATTGGCACCTGTCATTAACGTGCAAACCACCCTTGGGGTAAAGGGGTTAACACCTTCATGACCTTGGGATTTTCCATTTTTCCATGTTCGTTTTTTGCTCCCCTTCTTCCCAGAGCCATAACTTTTTTATTTTTCCGTCAATATGGCCATGTGAGGGCTTATTTTTTGTGAAACAAGTTGTACTTTTGAACGACATCATTGGTTTTAGCATGTCGTGTATTAGAAAATGGGAAAAAAATTCCAAGTGCGATGAAATTGCAAAAAAAGTGCAATCCCACACTTGTTTTTTGATTGGCTCTTTTACTAGGTTCACTAAATGCTAAAACTGACCTACTATTATGATTCTACAGGTCAGTTCGAGTTCACAGACACCAAACATGGCTAGGTTCTCTTTTATCTAAGTGGTGAACAAAAATTCCAAACTTTGCTAAAAGAAAAAAAAAATTGCGCCATTTTCCGATATCCGTAGCGTCTCCATTTTTCATGATCTGGTGTCGGGTGAGGGCTTATTTTTTGCATGCTGAGCTGGCGTTTTTAATGATAGCATATTGGTGCAGATATGTTCTTTTGATTGCCCATTATTGCATTTTAATGCAATGTCGCGGCGACCAAAAAAACGTAATTCTGGCGTTTCAAACTTTTTTCTCGCTTTGCCGTTTAGCGATCAGGTTAATCCTTTTTTTATTGATAGATCGGGCGATTCTGAACGCGGCGATACCAAATATGTGTAGGTTTGATTTTTTTTTTTTATTGATTTATTTTGAATTGGGCGAAAGGGGGGTGATTTAAGCTTTTATTTTTTTATTTTTTTTTCACATTTTTTTTTTTACTTTTTTTCTTTACTTTTGCCATGCTTCAATAGCCTCCATAGGAGGCTAGAAGCTGGCACAACGTGATCGGCTCTGCTACATAGCAGCGATCATCAGATCCCTGCTATGCAGCAGAAATGCAGGTGTGCTATGAGCGCAGACCACAGGGTGATGCTCACAGCAGGCCGGCATCAGTAACAATAAAAGTTTCAAGGACCTGAATGGTTACAATGCAGAAGCATCGCTGACCCCCGATCATGTGACGGGGGTCGGCGGTGCGCTCATTTCCGGCCGCCCGGCCGGAAGCACCGGTGAAATGCCGCTGTCAGCGTTTGACAGCGGCATTTAACTAGTTAATAGCTTCGGGTGAATCGCGATTTCACCCGCCGCTATTGCGGGCGCATGTCAGCTGTTGAAAACAGCTGACATGTCCCGGCGTTGATGCGGGCTCACCGCCGGAGCCCTGCATCAAAGCACGGTATCTGACCTCGGACGTACTATCCGGTCCCAGGTCAGAAAGAGGTTAAAGAGGTTTTCCCACAAGCAAAATTTAATTTGAATTAATAGATTTTGGAATAATAATAATTTCCCCAATTGGATGTGTTTAAATAAAATGTTGCTGTGCTGAGATAATCTTATAAATGTGCCCCTGCTGTGTAATGTCTGTGTCTGACAGTGCAGGTACATGGCCTGTTCATACCATCATGAACAGATCATGGGTAGAAGAGGAAGCAAAAGAGTATACCAACAGGACAGCACGGCATTACAATGAAATGTTTAACCTCATGTTTTGTGAGGTAAAACTCTTCACTGCCTGCATTTAAAAAGGTTTTACTTCAAAGAAAGAATCAGCTGCGATCCCCTCCAGTAATATCTGTATACCTTTGCTTCATCCCTTGCCCATGATCTGTAGTGTATCCAGACCATGTCCCTGTACTTTCAGACACAGCCATTACACAGTACACAGCAGGGGTACAAAAGATTAACTCAGCACATGAACATTTAATTTAAACACATCCAATTGTGGAACTTGTTATTATTACAAGTGTGGCACCCTAGGAGTCCGATTGCCACAGTGGAATTGCCTCCCTCACAGGGGGTGATGCCATGCCTGGAAGCAAGAAGGAATTCCGTTAGCAGGTACATTGGCATACAACACCTTTCAATACTCCAGACCAGAAGGGGGAGCTCTAAACCCGGTTTCAGGGTAGCTTCCCTATAAGTTCTGGCCTGGAGGCTGGGTTAGAGAATTCAGTGTGAGGCAGTGAAGGGAGAGGAAGCATGTGAGGAAAGCCTGGGAGTGGAGCTGCAACTGAGCTCTCCCCAGGATTGAACGCAACAGAGCGGAAACCGGAGTCCATGGTTGTGTGGGAACTACAGGCCCCTTAGCCAAATTCGGAGGACAGGAGATTGCAGGTCTCCTGGCCACAACTGACACCCAAAGGCACAGCCACATACCAGAGCCCGGAGTCACCACGAGGGAGTGACACCTGGAAAAGGCTCAAGCTGCTTGCCATGCAGGTAGCATTTCACTAAGTGGGCAGACTGAGAGAGGGACTTGAGGAGAACTACAAGCATCAGGAACCCAGAGAGCAGCACAGTAGGGAGGCTTCCAACCCCACCTGGCTAGGGGAATTCTGAACTGCTTCCAGGCTGCCCAGATCTCCAATACCACCACTATATACCACAATACCACTGTGCTCCGGACTGTACCTACAGTTAAAGGTAAAAAAACTACAGTCCCTGTGTCCTCCAATTATTCTTGCACCCCAATGTCCACAAACCCTCATAGTCTGTTCTGGAAGCCCTGGGGCCCCGCACCACCTGTGGGGAGTCAAACCATCTCAGCTGCAACACCACTGGCCCCAGCGGTCCTCTTAAGCAGCATCGGCCATCTCTAGCCAAACACCACAGGTGGCATTGGGAATAATCCCCTACAAACATTTCCGTCATCCCTTTTATTGCGCACCCAGGGCCACGGAGCGGGTCACTGCTGCCGTGACCACCCCTTTAAGAGCCGTCCAACCCGGTTCCAAGTACCCCACGGCCCTAGCGGGTGTTGCACAAGATCTATTGACTAAAATTAACTCTTTTTTTGTGGGAAAACCCCTTTAAGGCAAGAGCTAAAATTTATGGTTCAAAGTAGTATCTTTGTTCCTGCTTTTTTCAAAGTAGTATCTTTGTAGCTGGTTTCACGCCAAAATTACACTCAGTTGTTCTCATAGCTCCCATAGAATTTTACTGCCTCTTAATAGAAATTCCTCCTCAATGTTGTAGTGCAGATGAGAAGGAACAGGTATTTGGGATCTCATAATAGTAGTCGGTGGGGTCTCAAGTGGTTGAGTCCTAGTGATTAGGATGACAGTGATTAATCATTAATCACTTATCCTGGTTTAAAGATTCTAAAGGAGTTTTTCTACATTTCTAAAAAAAAAGTTGATTTATCTGGTAATCTCCTTCCTCTCCAACAACTCCATGCTGGCAATCTTTCACGTTTTTGTGAGCTGTTCCACAGATGTGACATGCCAATCATGTGCATCTGATAGCTACTGCCGATCAGTGGTCTCAGTGGGCATATGCCAATTCTGCCTCCAACAGAACTAAACATAGTGATTGGCTGCAGCAGTTATATATTTGGCACATCATTCATTACTAAAGGACCATTTGCAAAATTGGGATCACCAGAGGGTAGTGCTGGAGCAGCAGGGCAGTTACCGTTACTATTAGCTCATTTTATTACACTCCCTGAATTTTATTTAAAAATAAAAATATACCTTAACAATATAGTACAGGAACTGTGAATTACTGCATTGGGTTTTTATGAATGCATCTATACACAGAAAAGGCTGTTTTAGGTCAATTCTCTCTCTAAATATTCTCTATAAGTAAAGGAAATATGAACCTTAGGTACCCTGCTATTTCCAGAGACATTAGCTTCTACCCATATAAGACTAGGGAGTTAAACCGATGAGGAATGTAACCAGTGAAGCAGACAAGGAAAGGCAAAAGGGGTATTGTATTCCATCTAACTTTATTTTCACTATTTAATCCAGTTTTTCCTCCACTACATTATAATAATAATTTCACTCATCGTTATTTCCAATGACAAGCTCAAATACTACTGCTGCTCGCTCTACATTCCCTGTCTTCACTATCACTAATAGTATTATAAGAATTAATGAATAAATAAATAACAACAGAAACCCTGCAATAATAAAGCAGCGTAGCAGTGATTAAAACAGTCTAAAAGCCCATAAGAAGTATATCACCTCGTGCTGTATTTTGGCATGAAGTTACTCCATGCAAACTGAAGCCAAAAGATTTAGAGGAAGATGGAAGCCAAAAACCCAGAAAGCAATTTTACAAGGGTAGAGTTATTATATTTTTACCATCCCACCACAAATCTATAATGAGTAAGGAAAGCCAGAAACAAGACAGGCTGAGCTAATGCAGGCTTCACTTTTCCCAGTGTTTTAAGGAAAGACATTGCATGGTAAATTAAATGTAGTTTGTTTCTTGTCCAACATCTGGACTTTCACACAGATGTACTGTATCTATAGTGTGTAGTTACTGTACCCAAGTCCCTATTATAACTCACTTCACTTTTGTACAGGATATGCTGTATGCCTAAACTCATGTGAAATAGATTTACATTATTTCATGAAAAGATTAATTTTTCTATTTGGCATTGATACCAATTTACATTTTGTGTGTGTGTACCATAGTAAATTATAGAATTTTGTTTTAAGTGTGCATTGATTGATATTAACTAGATGTAAATGGATCTTTTACATTTTGAATTTGTCAACTTCACCAAATTTTCTCAATCATTTTCAATTTGCTGCAAATAAATTCACAAGAATCTCAATGCTGCAAAGCTTGCAATTTCTTGGAAAATTCACATGGGAGAAGGAAGAAAGAGATAGAGAGAGAGAACTCTGATGACCATAATAACTTACTGCGAATTGAGATACTGATTTGGCTTTTATCCTAAGTCATATTGCACGACTCGTTAAAGGGTTGATTGTGACTTGTAGGATCGCTACTTCCAACAGGTGGCGCTATAGAGTTTAAGTCCTCTTTTTCTCTGAAGAGGCAATTTGCATATTATATTTCCCAGAGGAGCATTGCACGGCGAATAAGCCTCCTTACCTTGACAAGCCAGAGCTGGTATGTCACTCTCCATAAGGAGAAATGTTACCCCTTAGACCCCATAATAGCTTACACACTGCAGGAGATAAAGAGGAATCCACTGCTCATAAGAGCTTGTACTCTACATGAAAAATAGAACGTGAGGACACCGCTGACCATATGAGCTTACACTTTACAGGAGAGAGATAGAGAGTACAACGCTGAGCATAAGAGCTTACACTGTATAGGAGAGAGATGGAGAAAACACTGCTGACCGTAAGAACTTACACTGTATAGGAGAGAGATGGAGAGGACACCACTGACCATAAGAGCTTACACTGTATAGGAGAGAGATAGAAAGGACACCGCTAACCATGAGAGCTTACACTGTATAGGAGAGAGATGGAGAGGACACCACTGACCATAAGAGCTTACACTGTATAGGAGATAGATGGAGAGGACATCGCTAACCATAAGAGCTTACACTGTGTATGAGAGAGATAGAGAGGACACCGCTGACCATAAGAGCTTACACTGTATAGGAGAGAGATGGAGAGGACACTGCTGACCGTAAGAACTTACACTGTATAGGAGAGAGATGGAGAGGACACCGCTGACCGTAAGAACTTACACTGTATAGGAGAGAGATGGAGAGGACACCACTGACCATAAGAGCTTACACTGTATAGGAGAGAGATAGAGAGGACACCGCTAACCACGAGAGCTTACACTGTATAGGAGAGAGATGGAGAGGACACCACTGACCATAAGAGCTTACACTGTATAGGAGATACAGTGCCTACAAGTAGTATTCAACCCCCTGCAGATTTAGCAGGTTTAATAAGATGCAAATAAGTTAGAGCCTTCAAACTTCAAACAAGAGCAGGATTTATTAACAGATGCATAAATCTTACAAACCAAAAAGTTTTGTTGCTCAGTTAAATTTTTATAAATTTTAAACATAAAAGTGTGGGTCAATTATTATTCAACCCCTAAGTTTAATATTTTGTGGAATAACCTTTGTTTGCAATTACAGCTAATATTCGTCTTTTATAAGACCTGATCAGGCCGGCACAGGTCTCTGGAGTTATCTTGGCCCACTCTTCCATGCAGATCTTCTCCAAGTTATCTAGGTTCTTTGGGTGTCTCATGTGGACTTTAATCTTGAGCTCCTTCCACAAGTTTTCAATTGGGTTAAGGTCAGGAGACTGACTAGGCCACTGCAACACCTTGATTTTTTGCCTCTTGAACCAGGCCTTGGTTTTCTTGGCTGTGTGCTTTGGGTCGTTGTCTTGTTGGAAGATGAAATGACGACCCATCTTAAGATCCTTGATGGAGGAGTGGAGGTTCTTGGCCAAAATCTCCAGGTAGGCCGTGCTATCCATCTTCCCATGGATGCGGACCAGATGGCCAGGCCCCTTGGCTGAGAAACAGCCCCACAGCATGATGCTGCCACCACCATGCTTGACTGTAGGGATGGTATTCTTGGGGTCGTATGCAGTGCCATCCAGTCTCCAAATGTCACGTGTGTGGTTGGCACCAAAGATCTCGATCTTGGTCTCATCAGACCAGAGAACCTTGAACCAGTCAGTCTGAGTCCTCCAAGTGATCATGAGCAAACTGTAGACGAGCCTTGACATGACGCTTTGAAAGTAAAGGTACCTTACGGGCTCATCTGGAACGGAGACCATTGCGGTGGAGTACGTTACTTATGTTATTGACTGAAACCAATGTCCCCACTGCCATGAGATCTTCCCGGAGCTCCTTCCTTGTTGTCCTTGGGTTAGCCTTGACTCTTCGGACAAGCCTGGCCTCGACACGGGAGGAAACTTTCAAAGGCTGTCCAGGCCGTGGAAGGCTAACAGTAGTTCCATAAGCATTCCACTTCCGGATGATGCTCCCAACAGTGGAGACAAGTAGGCCCAACTCCTTGGAAAGGGTTTTGTACCCCTTGCCAGCCTTGTGACCCTCCATGATCTTGTCTCTGATGGCCTTGGAATGCTCCTTTGTCTTCCCCATGTTGACCATGTATGAGTGCTGTTCACAAGTTTGGGGAGGGTCTTAAATAGTCAGAAAAGGCTGGAAAAAGAGATAATTAATCCAAACATGTGAAGCTCATTGTTCTTTTTGCCTGAACTACTTCTTAATACTTTAGGGGAACCAAACAGAATTCTGGTGGGTTGAGGGGTTGAATAATAAATGACCCTCTGAAAAAACTTTTCCCAATTTAAAAAAAAAATAAACAAAGAAATAACATTCTTTTTTGCTGCAGTGCATTTCACACTTCCAGGCTGATCTACAGTCCAAATGTCACAATGCCAAGTTAATTCCAAATGTGGAAACCTGCTAAATCTGCAGGGGGTTGAATACTACTTGTAGGCACTGTAGATGGAGAGGACATCGCTAACCATAAGAGCTTACACTGTGTATGAGAGAGATAGAGAGGACACCGCTGACCATAAGAGCTTACACTGTATAGGAGAGAGATGGAGAGGACACTGCTGACCATAAGAGCTGCATATGAAAGAGATAGAGAGGACACCCCCAACCATAAGAGCTTATCCATACAAAACACTATGAAGTATTATCAATCTTTTTTTGTACTATACACACATCTATCAAGTGTCTCTATACCATTGTGTATAATACTAAAAAAACTAAACACCTTACACTAGAGAACACGTTTTAGAAAATGAAACATCCATCCTATTGCAAATATACAAAAAGTAATTCTGTTTTGTTAAATTATATCCCCTTTGTTGATATAAAAATAATGTAAATCTGTTTGCTTCATATAATTGTGGTAAAAAAAAACTATTTACATAGTTAAAAGTAGAGAAGAGCAGATTTTTTTCTGTGAATGGTGTAGAGACACTTGATAGAGGTGTGTATAGTGCAAAAAAAGATTGGCAATACTTCATAGTGCTTTGTATGGATAAAACTCCTGTGTCTATGCAAGAAAATTGGATTCAGGTAAGATAACTGTTTGAAATGTTGAGAGGAAAACAGATTAAATTTATATATTTTGGAGATGTCTCACTTCTATTGGTATAAAAGAAAGAACCAATCTCGATATATAATCGTCTAAGGGGCACTTCCGTCTGTTTGTCTGACTGTCTTTCTGTCTGTCTGTCTGTTTGTCGGTCACGGAAATCCCACTTCACTGATTGGTCGCCTTGACCAATCAGCGACGGGCACTCTCCAGCCACGAATTCGCCCCTTCCTACTCTCTGTCAGTGCCCCCTCCACTCAGCGCTCACACAGGGTTAATGGCTGCATTACACCGCATTATGTGTAACCCTGTGTGACCAACTTTTTACTATTGATGCTACCTATGCAGCATCAATAGTAAAAACAACTAATGTTAGAAATAATAAACAAAATAAAAAATCATTATATTCTCACCTTCCGTCGCCTTTCCCGCTGCTCCTCGCGACGCTCCAGTCCATGCATTGCGGTCTAGCGAGATGATGACGTAGCGGTCTCGCGAGACCACTACATCATCATCTTGCAAGACCGCAATGCATTCTTGGGACAGGAGTGTCGCAAGGAGCATCGGTAAACGCCTGTGCTGGATCCGGGGGCCGACAGAAGGTGAGTATATAACTATTTTTTATTTTAATTATTTTTTTTAACAGGGATATGGTGCCCCATTGCTATATACTACATGGGCTGTGTTATATACTACATCTCTGTACTATATACTACGTGGCTGTGGTATATATTATGTGGCTGGGCAACATACTACATCGCTGTGCTCTATACTACGTGGCCTGTGTTATTTACTGCATGGGCTGTGTTATATACTACATGGATGTGCTATATACTACGTGGCTGTGCAATATATTACATGGCTGTGCAATATATTACATTGCTGTGCAATATATTACGTGGCTGGGCAATATACTACGTGGGCTGTGTTATATACTGCATGGGCTGTGTTATATACTGCGTGGGCTGTGTTATATACTACATCTCTGTACTATATACTACGTGGCTGTGGTATATATTATGTGGCTGGGCAACATACTACATCGCTGTGCTCTATACTACGTGGCCTGTGTTATTTACTGCATGGGCTGTGTTATATACTACGTCTCTGTGCTATATACTACGTGGTGGTGCTATATACTACGTGGCTGTGCAATATATTACGTGGCTGTGCAATATATTATGTGGCTGTGCAATATATTACATGGCTGGGCAATATACTACATGTCTGTGCTATATACTATGGGGCTGTGCTATATACTACGTGGCTGGGCAATATACTACGTGGGCTGTGCTATATACTACATGGGCTGTGTTATATACTACGTGGGCTGTGTAATATACTACGTGGGCTGTGTTATAGTCTATGTGGGCTGTGTTATATACTATGTGAGTTGTTTGCTACTTGGCTGTGCTATATTTCTCTGCTGTATCTGTGCATCATGAATCGTGGTATGTGTTAAAGAGGGAGGCCCACTGAGACTCTTTCGCCCGGGGCCCTCATAAACCTGGAGCAGGCCCTGGCTTCACTGATTGTTCGTGGCCGTGCGTGACCATTCAGTGACAGGCGCAGTCTGGCCGCGAATTGGCGTGGAATTTAAACCACGCTTCACTAATTGGTCGCGCCCGGCCGAATCCTGTGTATAAATTGCATTATTCTGGAAAAAGTCATAAATAAACTACATACGTATTCTAGAATACTCAATGCGTTAGAATCGGGCCACCATCTAGTGAGATTATAAATATTGTTATTTGCACCACCTTTATGAATCAATTAGATTTACACAATTTTGCAAAAATGAAAATTTGATTTCAGTTGCTAAAATAAATAAGCAATTGCATCCTTACCTTTTTTGGCAAAGTAGATGGTACTGACAAATGAGCCACCAAATGTAATAGATTAAGGATTTTAATTAAAATAAATAACCCAGAAAAGGGTTGGGTATGTCAGTCTTGGTTTGCAAACTGCAGAGCAGGTGGCTCTGCAAGGTTCAGCCTATGTGAAGTAACATGGAGCCAAGCGAAGCCAAAAGGCCTTGTACCCCTCAGCTTGAAACGGTGGTGCAGTTGCCCATGGCAACCGGTCTCGGATATGGACTGTCTTCATTCCCAGCTGTGATCCAGACGATACCATTTGTTTTCCATTCGTGAGTACATTGGACATTAAAGACAGTTTGTTTTTAACTTTCCTGTGGTCACTGCCTTGCTGTCACACTGCACCAGCCCCACTGCACTACACCATGAACAAGAAAACAATATATTTTATATAATTTATTTACCCAAACTATAGGCAAAATTAAAACAAATTAAAGCATATTCTTAACCAAATACATTCATTTTGATATGCTGGGCCATGTGTAAATTAGTGTCTTTATGACTAAAAGTGCTAAAACACTTCAGACCTTATTATTGCAGCTAGTATTGTTGTACAGTTATTCTCATCTTAGACATTTAAGGCAGCCATTTATTCTATGGATATTTCATAAATATCCAAGGTGCAAATAATCCTTTGATGCAATGTCTATAAATAGTCAAATATGATGATGTGATATGTTTTACTTTATACAAGCATACAGTCAGGGTCGGACTGTGGTGTCTGGGGCCAACAAGGAGAATTGACTCTAGGGGCATGCAGCGCCCCAGAGTCCTGGTCGTTGCAGTACTGATGCTCCGCCGCTAAGGGGGGCTATGGTACGTCTGATGGCACTGAAGGAGTTCACCTGACCAGGTATCACAGACACCAATACACTTCACAGTCTGGCCTCCAGGGGGAGCTAAGGGTGCTATGTATTAGGCCACTCCTCACAATCTGGTAAAACTGGGGGTTAGGTAGGAAGTTAGTCAGAAGCTGACTGGGTTGGAACCAGGCAACATCCTGTGGCAGAGGGTGTTGCAGGGGTAGAGACAGGGGAGTCCCTGTCAGGGGTGGGATCCTGACAGAGGCCTAGCGAACAGAAAGAACGTTATGGGACCGCGCCTGCACTTCATCGCGGCGGTACCCCAAGAAAGGACAAGAAGCGAGGTTTATTGTGATGAGTGAGAAACAAGATCAACGCAACAAGGAGAATCACCAGTAGGAGTCGTGCTGTAAGATGAGGCAACATCCTACTGAGGCGCGTAGCCGGTGGCCGGAACGCCGAGGAAGTATTGAGCTCCAGGCCTTACTTCAAACCTACGGCAGGACAGTCAGTTATAGGCGGGCTGTCTCACTCAAATCACCTAAGAAGACATAGGGGGCAACATTTGGAGAGGGGCGACACTAGGGTCCCGGAAGAGCTCCGAGCCTACCCGTCATACGGGTGCGTCCTAGCCATATCATCTGGGGGGATGAAGAAGAACATCATAATCGAGTTGTGAGGGAACTTCAGAAACAAACACAACAGTTGTGGGGACTATCCCGTAAGCACAGCAGGGGAGGACCACAACACACAAGCGCTAGAAGGTAGGCACCGATTTCCACCTGAAAAGGGAACTCTGGAGGTGCCATCGGACCGGCCGGACTCAGGTAGCCTGGATAACCGTATTCCAGACTGAGGATCCTGAAGCCTTCAGTAAAAGAGGTAAAGAGACTGCAACCTGGTGTCCTCGTTATTCACCGCGACCTGCACCACACCACAACATTATCACTCTCCACCTTCATTGGACGCCCCTCAGCAGGGTCACGGGCCGGGTCTAGCCACCGTGACAACCCCAGAACTGAGACAGAGAGGCCCGGTACCGGGTACCCCTCGGCCCTGCGGCAGTGGGGGCGCTCCAACTTGGTGTCACGAACAGGATCTACTTAAGCCTGAAGAATCAGGTCATGTGTGCTTTGGAATTGTGATTTATTGTACTTGGACTGTGACTTATTGCGAAGGCTGTGTGTTGCCACTTGCCGCCAAAAGTTTCCGCCAAAAGCCGCCGCCATTGCAGTGCCGCAGGGAGCGCAGAGGAAGAAGAAGGGCGTGCCATGGGAGGAGACTACCAAAGCGGCGCCAAAAGTAGCGACCGCCCCCTCCGACTTCTGCTGCGAGATGATGACCTGCCCGGCAGCAGAGGAGAACCGCCCCCTGATGTGCAATGGCGGGAATGAGTTGGAGAGGGAGCTCGACCTTGGAGAAATGGCAGAGCCAGGTGCATGCGTTGCCGCCGAATGCCGGACAACGATGATGATCAGCAAGTGCCCGAGCGACGGCGAAGTGACCCCGGCTTGCCCTCACCCACCAGAAGCGGATCCGCATCCACTGCAGCTGAAGGATCTGAACTCCTTGGAGCCGCCGGCGGAGGATCCGAGCCCGCCTATCCCGACCACGGAGCCATGGCAAGCGGAGCCACATTGGGAGGCCGCCTTGGAGGAGCCGCGGTCCGGGCTGCGGCCGACTCCAGTGTCCTTGTCAACGGAACAGATCGACATCGGTGGAATCACATCAGGCGCAGGTATGGAAGGCGCCCCTACTCCCCCGACCGATCCTGTTCCCCCGACCGATCCTGCTCCCCTGACCGGTCCCACTCCCGTGACCACTCCTCACCCCGACAATAACCGTTTCCTCTCAGTGGAGCGGGTGGTGCTGACTCCAGACACGATGGGGAAACTGGTGCCTCCACTACCGACCAAGATGGGGGAACCCCTAGACGTGAGCTCAGACGGGGTGATCCTCCAGTGGGACACCCCCTGGCTCGGGCCAGATGGAGCTCGGGAGGAAGGCCTAACCCTTTCTGTGCTCACTTGGGAACAATATAAACAATGCCTGATCCTACATTGGAAAAACCAAAAAGAGACAGAACAAACTGACGCGCCAAAAGTGAAACCCCCTAAGCCTGCGCATGGCAGGAAAGACGTGGTAAAGCGGGGAACTGTGCTGGCCTTTCACCCAAAGTGGGGTTGGGGCTCCATACAGGAACCGGGACTACCGACTGACGTCTTCGTTACTAGTCACGATGTGAAGACTCCTTTCCGCAACCGATATGGTGACCCACTATTGCAAAGGGGGGATCAGGTGACCTACACCCGCCACCGGAGTGCACAAGGATGGTGCGCTCGGAACGTCCAATGATGTGGGCCTGAGGGGGCGTCACCTGTTGCCCCGACCATGATTGAACCAGACTTGACAGATCTTGCTACCATCGCCACCGTACACCTTGTTGCGGCTACTGAGCTCGCAGCTAGGGTTAGCCTTCGAATCCAGACAATGGGTGACCTGACTGCACCCGAGAGACCAACCACCGATACTGACACCGCATCAGCCGGAGACCAGGGACCGAAGCCGCCACAGCCAGGAGATGTCCACTACCGGCTGATGTCTTGCAGCATACTATGAAGCCCTAATGCTCGACAAGGATGTAAATAGTTAACTGTTCGTCTTTTTGGCTGTTTTGCTGCTACAACCCTACCAGGGTTACTCTTAAAGGGATCCCTTTGTTTACCCGGGATCCCTTCTTCTGCTTTTGTTTTTGTTTTTGTTTCTCGTCTTATCATTGTTGAAAAGAACTGCTGGATCATGAACACTGCATGATTACAAACTCATTGTAAATAGTTTGCACCTTCTTAAAGGTGCCCTCTACTATTTTTACAAAGAAAAGGACTCTTTGCGAAGAAACTGTTCCTGGAAATAGTACCGGAGTCCTTGCTGCATACGGACTTGCAGCTTGAGAAGTTGCACTACCTCATAGAGACTTGGTCCCCTCTTAAAGGGAACGTTCATCAATAGCGCTTAAAGAATGATGATGCTTTAAAAGGAAGTATTAATAATGCTTACATATAAAAGTTATATGTAGTGAGCTAGTTAATTGTGAGAAATGTTTAATGATGTTGCTAGAAGAATGAGGACAGGAAGTGAACCCGTATGGGGTTAGTCGGTGAGTCCTCCTAGGAGCCATACCGAGATGGCTCAGTGATCTTGAACTGAGAGAAGGCTGATAAATTCTATACTGTGTATAGTAGCAGAAAGGGGTGGTCCTGCAACAGAACGAGAGACAGTAGGCCTGGGGCAGATAGAAAGGCGGTCCTGCAGATGTAAGGATGGAAAATGAAGAAAAAGTTGATTAGCCTTATAGTGTTTTGTAAGAAGGTCTTTAGTGGATTCAGTGTGTACGTCCTTAAAGGCAACGTTAAATTATTGTTCAAAAATTTCCACTTAGTAGAATACCCGGTTGGGTAAGAAAAGTTATTTATAGTATGTTATTTAAAGTATTTAACCATGCTTGTAACGTTCAAGTGTCCTCACCTCCCATAAAGGGAAGCTCTGTTTAAATTTGCTTATTGTTATTGCATTTCAAAATTGTATGTCTTTTTGCTGACATGTATTGTTGTTTTCTTCCCAGTCCAGGAGTACTGGATTTAACCGGGGGGGGAGTGCAGCGCTCCAGAGTCCTGGTCATTGCAGTACTGATGCTCCGCCACTAAGGGGGGCTATGGTACGTCTGATGGCACTGAAGGAGTTCACCTGACCAGGTATCACAGACACCAATACACTTGACAGTCTGGCCTCCAGGGGGAGCTAAGGGTGCTATGTATTAGGCCACTCCTCACAATCTGGTAAAACTGGGGGTTAGGTAGGAAGTTAGTCAGAAGCTGACTGGGTTGGAACCAGGCAACTTCCTGTGGCAGAGGGTGTTGCAGGGGAAGATTCAGGGGGGTCCCTGTCAGGGGTGGGATCCTGACAGAGGCCTAGCAAACAGAAAGAACGTTATGGGACCGCACCTGCACTTCATCGCGGTGGTACCCCAAGAAAGGACAAGAAGCGAGGTTTATTGTGCTGAGTGAGAAACGAGATCAACGCAACAAGGAGAATCACCAGTAGGAGTCGTGCTGTAAGACGAGGCAACATCCTACTGAGGCGCGTAGCCGATGGCCGGAACGCCGAGGAAGTATTGAGCTCCAGGCCTTACTTCAAACCTACGGCAGGACAGTCAGTTATAGGCGGGCTGTCTCACTCAAATCACCTAAGAACACATAGGGTGCAACATTTGGAGAGGGGCGACACTAGGGTCCCGGAAGAGCTCCGAGCCTACCCGTCATACGGGTGCGTCCTATCCATATGATCTGGGGGACGAAGCAGAACATCATAATCGAGTTGTGAGGGAACTTCAGAAACAGACACAACAGTTGTGGGGACTATCCCGTAAGCACAGCAGGGGAGGACCACAACACACAAGCGCTAGAAGGTAGGCACCGATTTCCACCTGAAAAGGGAACTCTGGAGGTGCCATCGGACCGGCCGGACTCAGGTAGCCTGGTTAACCGTGTTCTGGACTGAGGATCCTGAAGCCTTCAGTAAAAGAGGTAAAGAGACTGCAACCTGGTGTCCTCGTTATTCACTGCGACCTGCACCACACCACAACATTATCACTCTCCACCTTCATTGGACGCCCCTCAGCAGGGTCACGGGCCGGGTCTAGCCACGTGACAACCCCAGAACTGAGACAGAGAGGCCCGGTACCCGGTACCCCTCGGCCCTGCGGCAGTGGGGGCTGTTATGACCCCAATGGCAGAGGGTCTCAAAAGTACATACCAAGTCTGCAAACACAAAAAACCAGCTCATAGGGCAGTGGTAACTGGATTGACCATATATCTAATCCTAGCACCACAAATAGCAGCAGCCGGGGAACGTGCCTACGTTGGTTCTAGACGTCTCGCGCCAGCCGGAGAACTAACTAACCCTAGAAGGGAAAAGATAGACCTTTCTTGCCTCCAGAGAAAAGACCCCAAAAGTTGGATACAAGCCCCCAACAAATAATAACGGTGAGGTAAGGAGAAAAGACAAACATAAGAATGAACTAGATATTTAGCAAAGAGAGGCCCACTGACTAATAGCAGAATATAGTAAGGTGACTTATATGGTCAGCAAAAACCCTATCAAAATTTCCACGCTGGATATTCAAGAACCCCCGAACCGTCTAACGGCCCGGGGGGAGAACACCAGCCCCCTAGAGCTTCCAGCAAAATCAGGAATCACATTTAGTACAAGCTGGACAAAAATAAGAGCAAAGCAAAAAAAAACAAAAAACAAGGAAGCAGGACTTAGCTTAATTTTGCAAGATCCAAGACCAGCAGACAGGAGCAAACAGAAAGGAACTGATTACAATGATGCCAGGCACTGGACTGAGAAACCAGGAAGTTTATATAGCAACACCCCTGGACTAACGACCCAGGTGGGTGCCAAACTGAGGAAAGACAATCCCAGAGTCATATCACTACTGACCACAAGAGGGAGCCAAAAAAGTCTAATTCACAACAGTACCCCCCTTTAAGGAGGGGTCACCGAACCCTCACCAAGACCACCAGGGCGATCAGGATGAGCAGCGTGAAAGGCACGAACTAAATCGGCCGCATGCACATCAGAGGCAACCACCCAGGAATTATCATCCTGACCATAGCCCTTCCACTTGACCAGATACTGAAGCCTCCGCCTGGAGAGACGAGAATCCAAGATCTTCTCCACCACGTACTCCAACTCGCCCTCAACCAACACCGGAGCAGGAGGCTCAACAGAAGGAACCACAGGTACAACGTACCGCTGTTATGGAAATATTAGGGTTGGATAAATATATCCCTGTGTGTGCTGTGGCCGCTCCCAATTAGACTGAGTATTTTGAGCGCTCATCAAGAATGGACTGTACACAACTGTGACAGAACAACATTCCATCAATACTGAATCTTTATTGTACATACATAGTTTTATATTTTCACAATGAAAGGAGTGGTTAGGGGTTGTCAGGGGTGGTTAGTTAATTATCATATTGTCTAGCTCCTCTGTCATTGGTTATCTAAACATATATGGAATATTGTGATTAATGCTCATATGACTGCTGATCAAGCAACTAAACTCGAGTTCTCTGTCTAGGACAAAGTGGAGACACCTGACCAGCAGTCACCAAACATCTGACTCTCTTCTGCTTTTAGGGGTGGAAAACCCCATATGATCTGTCTGGGTTATATCAGGCTTATCAGCCATTTTAAACCATTGATTATAATGTATATATTAGATGTGAGCATATAAGTATATATTTGATTATAGAGGAGTATACATGCAAGTGAGATCTAGACCTTAGATGGTAGACCTGTAGAAGCGCACACGCGCAAAACGGTCCGTCGTCTCCCGACACCCGCATTTCCCTGTAAGACCTGCCAATACTATTTTATGCCACAATAAAGGACTGAATCACACGTCAGACGGTGAGTGCCCTCGATTCCTTTTACTATTTATTATATAGACCTTAGATATCACTTGCCCTAATCCTAGCCTCCTGTCCCAAAGCGCTGCAACTCTTTTGTGCTGTTGGCGAACTGACACAAGCCTAACGCCTGTGCCCCACTCCATACAGACTTTTCGCAAATGGGCGGTCAGGAGATCTGTCCCTAACGGGGGTTCGTTGCAATCAGTCTCTTAGTCAATAGCATGTGTAGTGAGCGATGTGTAGTCTTTATCAGGTAGGTCATCTCTTCGGTCAGGCAGGGCATCCACGACATCATTCTGGCTTGGGTGTCATCTTCTGGTAGGGGAGCTTTCTTGCCATGCGATGAGTGGATCCAAGCGAGTCTTCCCTCCAGTTTCACAGAGTTTGGTGTCATCAGCAGCACTTGAGCAGGACCATCAAATCTGGGATCGAGTGGTGTTCTCCTTACAAGCTTTTTCACCAACACCCAGTCTCCTGGCTTCTAGGAGTGCATACCGGACACTGAATCTGGATCTGGCAATGAAGAAAAAACTCGAGAATGGATGTTAGCAAGTTTCTTGGTGATTTCAATTACATAAGCAGACAAAGTATCATATTGCATAATCAGCTGCTAAGGGAAAGGATACCCCTAACCTGGGACTAGACACAAACAAAATTTCATATGGTAACAGCTTTTCTGGGCCTCTGGGAGTGTGCCTAACACTGAGTAGTGTGATTGGGAGTGTGTAGGCCTAAGTCTGACCCTACTGCTGACTAGATCTCTCATGTGAGGTTTGCTGTGAATGCAGGTCCCTGGTCACTCTCTATCACTTCTGGGACCCCATAGCTGCATATCTCGTCTCTGAGAGTAGCTTCTTTGCAGTAGTCTTTGCTGACTGGTTCCTCACTGGGAAAGCTTCTGGCCATCCTGAGAACACGTCCGCGACCACAAGGGCATATTCGAATCCTCCACTTGGCGGCATCTGGATGTGGTCTATCTGGATCCTCTGGAAGGGGGTACAGTGGTCTGGCAAGTTGATGTGTGGGAACTTTCTTCATTCTTCCAGGGTTGCATTTGCCACAGGTCAGACAGCTGTTTATGAACTTGGCTGTTAGGGTGGAGATTTCTGGAGCGAACCAGTAAGCACCAATCGGATCATTCATCTGTGTCTTTAATCTGTGTGTGGGCCCATGTGCCCACTGGACCACCATAGGGTACATGCTTCGGGGTAAACAGGGTTTGTAGTCCACTGAGTATACCCTTCCTTCTTCATGTGTTGCTCTCTTCTGCATCCAGCATTCCTTCTTGTCCTTTGGGGCTTGCTCTTGCAGCTTTTTGAGCAGATCACAGGACGTCATCTTGTCAGGTTTCCTGTCTTCAGCCGTCCTGTAGTAGCCGTCCGGCTCTACGACCTCTTCCACTTGTCCATATTGTCTTCCCTTGACTGTTTCTTTGGCTGCCATATCCGCCATGTTGTTGCCTCGTGCCCCTACTGTGTCCAGTTTTCCATGCGCTTTGACTTTTAGCATTGTCACCACTTTTGGAAGTTGAAGTGTGTTCAGCAGGTCCTTAATGGCTCCATTGATGCTTCACGGTTGCTCCGCTTGCTGTGAGGAAGTCCCTTGCAGCCCAGATGGGTCCGAAGTCGTGTGCTATGCCATGCAAGTACCTTGAATCGGTAAACATTTTCTCAGTCTTGTCTTCTGCCATCTGGTAGGCCTTCATCAGCGCTATCAGTTCTGCTTCCTGGGCTGACAGACTGGGCGGCAGACTTCTGGACCACAGGATCTCTTGATTGCTGGTCGCTGCACCTCCCGTGTGGAATCTTCCTTCATCATCTGCAAATCTGGAGCCATCCACATAGAGGATCAACTCTGGGTTGGTCAGTGGCTCTTCTGCCACCTTGGGTAGTCCTGCTGTTTCCTGTTGCATGATGCTGAAGCAATCATGGTCATCCGTCCGGAGCAAATTCAGATCCCTGCAGAAGGTATCATGCAGATTTTGATCAGACTTTTTATCTGAGGATCCGTATCTGTATCCCCCCTTGGGAGTGGGAGTAGAGTGGGCGGATTGAGGACTGTGCATCTGGAGATGGTGACATTGTTGGGCAGGAGTAGAGAGCACTGGAGGCGAAGATGCCTGGCGGTGGAGAGATGTTTTAGCTGGGTTTGGTTGAAGATTGCCGAGATGTCATGCGGAGCCAGGATTTCCAATGGTTTTTCCACTGATGTCAGTAGTCCTGTCCAGGAGGGCGTGTGCTGCAACTGCTGCTCTCATGCGGGAGGAAGAGGCTCCCCTTGCAACTGGATCCAGGCAAGCTGAAAAGTAGTCCGAAAGTCTCTGCTTTCCCCCCTGAAGCTGTGTCAGGACTCCAGTAGCAAGGCCTTCTCTTCTCATCAAGTAGAGACGGAATGGCTTCTTGTAGTCAGATAGGCCTAGTGCTGGCAGAGACTACAGAGCCTTTTAACTTCTTGAACGAACTGAAGGCCACATCTCTCTGGAGGAACGGGGGTCACGCTGACGTATTCACACAGAGGCTGCATTAGGATGGAAGCATCAGGGATCCAGGCTCTGCAATATGAAACTAGACCAAGGAAGGCCTGTAGCACCTTTGGAGTTGTCGGAGGGACCATCTTCTCCACTGTGGTCTTCCGGTCATCTGTCAGGTGTTTCGCCTGGTGAGCAATACAGTGTCTCTGGAACGTAACTTGCTTCAGACACCACTGGACTTTGTTCTTTGAGATCTTGCAGTGCTGCTCCGCCAGGTAGAGTAGGAGATACAAGGAATGGGCTTTACACGTGTCAAAGTCAACTGCACAAAGGAGTAGATTGTCCATGTATTGTAGCAGGGTTACTTCTGCTTGTTCTGTGACTCAGTTGGTGAGAACTGTGGACATTGCTTTGGTGAACTGTGAAGGGCTGTTCTGGGCCCACTGTGGCATCACTGTCCATGTGTGGTGTCCCCCCTGGTGCATTAAGGCAAACAGGAACTGGTCATCCGGGTGAAGGGGGAACACTGGAGAAAACCTTAGTCAGGTCGGTCACTGTGAACACTTTTGCTGTGGCAGGCACATTCGAGAGCAGAGTGTGCGGATTCGGCATAATTGCAGTTTCAAACACTGTGGTGTCATTCACAGCTCTCAGGTCATATACCATTCTGAACTTGGCTGGCGCTCCTTTTACAGTCTTTTTCTTGACGGGGAAAAGCGGGGTATTGCAAGGCGATTTGCGAGGAACAATGATTCCTATTTCCAGGTAGACCTTCAGTTGGTCAGAGGCAGCTTGACTCTAGGCCTGGCCTGGGCCTTACGAGGGTACGGGGTACATGGCTTGAGTGACACCCGTACTGGGGCAACTTGAGGTTTTCTCACGTGCTGGGGTCCCTTAGACCATAGACTTTCTGGTACTATGTCCAGTACCTCCTTGAGTAGGCCTCATTGGTTGCTTAATGTTCTTGTAGGGCCGCCAGCATGACTCTTCTTGGGTCAGGGATGAAGAAAGTGTCACTGTCCCATCTTCCTGGAACACTGTGGTTGCCTTCAGCTTCTGCAGTAGGTTCGCTCCCAGCAGGTTGAGTGGCAGGTCCTTTACACCACAAACTGGGACAGGATAGAGTGTCCTGGCTGAGTGCACACGCTCAGTGGCTTTGTAAGCTGAGAATGTCTGACTTGACCATCAATGCCCATGCGAGACACAGAGAATTCTGATAGGCAGGTGGGATCAGCGAGTTCCACAGGTGTCATCACACTTCTGGCTGCACCACTTTGGATCTGACAACGCCATCCACTTTAAGGGTAATTTGAGGTATTGGTCTTGCAGATGAAGTTTTACATGTCAGGAGCATAGTGTCTTGCGGGCCTGGCTTGCTTGCCTCTGTTCTGGTAATGGCCAAACTTGCCACAGATGTAACCCTTGACACTTCTTCTGTCTTTGTAGGGTGGTTGCGCTTCCAGGTCAGTAGTCACCATGAGAGGGGCTGTCTTCTGCACCCCTGGTTGAGACTCAATCCTTTTGGCTACTGTGATCAACGGCATGATGGGTACTGTAGCAGCAGCGGGGTACGGTCTGCTGATTGAAGCTGCGGTGGTAAGACGGGGCCTGCAGGTGCATCAGTGACGAGGCCCGGGGGTGCCATGAGACCGGCGGCTGCATCCAACCCAAGGTCTTGGGGCATTACAGGGGCTGCGGCTGCATCTGCCATCACTTCTTCCCCCTGCTCCAACATAGCTTCTCCCCTTTGCTAACCTTGTTGAGGTCGGTGTCTCCTCTCTGGAGTCTGCAGCGGTTCTTCTGGTGTGTTGGTCGGCACTTTGCAGCGTCTTCACCTCTGGCTCCCCTTCCAGCGTTCTCAGCAGCACGGCACCCGTTTCCTTCTTCGCGCTCTTTGTGGTGCTATAATGGTGGCAGTTTTGGTGACAATCGGCAATAGACAGTCTCCTAGGCGCACATAAAACATTTTTTCTGGGTCAGTCCACTGCTATTGACCTGTTCTCAGGCCTAGCCACTATCAGTGGTTTCCTGATTGGCTGTCTCAGTCCATGTCCAAAGGCCTGTGTATCTGGTCATGAATGGTGAAGCCCAAGTCTTGGAATACTTGCATTACTCTGCAATGAAACTTCTTTACAGACTCTGTCTTATCTTGGCTCTTGGTTTTGGCTTGTCCTGCCAATCTGCCTTTGGCCCACTCTCTGAGCTGTTATATTAGCTGTGGCCCTGACTCCCAAGCATGTACATCTGATTCTGCTGGAAGTTTGAATTGTTCCTTCATGATTGGCCAGAGTGCATCACCTGCTTCTATTTTCATTCATGGCCCAGAGATCATTCCAGGTGGCTGCATATGTTTGCTGCTTCTGCTACTTTCTTCGGTAAAATGGCATGGGATGCATCCCTGGGTCTGGAAGATTGTCATCTGACTTGAAGTGCAGTGCACATAGTGTAATGGTGGTGCCTCTATCTACCCCTGCATTCTTGGTGCCTGTGGGTTTCTTTTCTAGTACTAGACAGCATGTATGATGTTCCCTCTTCATCTTCATCAGAGGAATAGTTGTGATGGCTTGTACCGGGGTCATACACTGACTGATTTTGGACTTAGAAGTTGCTTTTTTTTTTTTTTTTTATGTGAGGATGTCTCCCCCCTTGCTGAAGCTATGATGGATTAGGATTATAGTTTCATGTTGGTGTGAATGTGGATGTAGGCAGCTCTGACCGGTGCTGAAGCTGTACATTATCAATACATAGTGATATCAAAGTTCATGTAAAACCTTAAGGGTTACAATATTGTTGACTGTGAAATGAGGTAACGGAGGATCTGTCAGTGAGCTCGTTCTGATATCACTCCTCCCCCCTCTGCACCCAGGGCTGAGCTGACTGCTGCCTGATATGTCTGGGGCTGCCCACTGTAGGGGGGGCTTTCACATTCTTTCCCCGATATCACAACTGGCAATGGCTGGACTGTGCCAGGGACACCTTGTGCTGTAAGCACCATATTGTTTGAATTGGGCGTTGGCCCAGCCGGCAACACGGAGGAAAAAAAGAGGAAGAAGAAGGAGGAGGGGTTGAGGAGTGAGACAAAGGAATAGTAGGAGGGGAGAGAGAGAATGTGGAGAGAGAGAGAAGAAAGGTGTGGTGGGGGAGTGGATAAGGAGGGAGGAGAAGATGGAGGGTGGAGGGAGGAGAGAGGGAGGAGAAGAGAGGAGTGGAGAAAGAGGGGAAGAGAGAGAAGAGAAAAAATGTGGAGGAAGAGGAAAGGAGAGAGAGAGAGAGAGAGAGAGTGCGGAGAGAAAAGACTGACAGAGGAAAAAGAGGATAGATTAGAACAACAAGAATAATAGAGAGGAGCAATTATGCCTTCTCCCTGTAGGGAGAGACGGGGCGCACCACATACTGTGCAAAAATAACTACCTATACCATGGATTCTGCTAAAAGCAGACTGCGCAGATTCTCCCGTCTCATACCCACAAAAATCACTTCCTGATTTGCTCACATAACTTTCTGTTCCACCTAAACGATGTAAGCTCTGCTGCCACTTCATACCATGTATTAGTATTCTAACATCAGCTACTGTAACTTCCCTTATTTTCCTTTCTACGTCATGCCACTCTGCAGCTTGAAATCTGCCATTCTAATGAATTTCACGTACTTTATACCTTCCAAAAATCTTCACATACTTAACACCTTCGTATTCTGTCACTATCTAGGGGCTGTTTTCTCATCAGGAAGTAAAAAGACTTTCCTGTTGCTCGGCCACTTTGTTCCCCATGGCAAAAGCAAAAAATGAAAATGAAAAACACATAAAAATGAAAAAAAGAAAACAGTACTAAAAAAAACTTCTAAAAAATGAGTATATAAAACACTAAGAAAAACTCAAAACGATAAGAAAAACCGTCAAAAACTTTGATACAAGAGAAAAATTTTTTTTTTTTTTTCAAAAATAAAATAAATAAAAAAATAAAAAGGTAAAGAGGTTGAAGATTGAGGAAAACTTAAATAAAAAACTTTAAAATGCCGCAAAAAGAAAGACCCTTTAAGAGAGTAAAAAAAATTAAAAATTAAAACGGCTTTTCTCTTTTTTTTTTTTTTTTCCTTTAGAATCTCTTTAGGTCACATCAAAAAATTATAGATACAATTTAAATTTCACTTCTTCACAAAAAAAACTACACATACCCAGCATTGCAGCTGAAAACAGTCAGAGAAAAAAAAAAAAAAAAATTGATTTACAATGCATGTCTCTCTGCTAAACAGCACGGAGAAAGAGGAAGTTCGGACAAGAGAACTATTTCTGCTTCTTAAAGCGGCAATAGTACATGACACAAACAGACAGATAGACAATCCGAGAGATGCCCTTTTAAATTCTGTGACACATGCAGGCTGCGCTGGGAACAGACTACTGCCAATCGCACTGGATGCACCTGCGCCCGGGCCACCTGAGTGCTTGAGAAGCACAACAAGCGGGAAATCTACCACCACGGTCCGGACGTCCTGACTGGATCGCCGGCACTATGGGAATCTGCAGTAGCCCTCTTAAGTTATCACTACCCGTGCCTGGAACATGGGACTACCTGCCCCGGAACTCTGCGTGTTCCTCCTATGCACGGGAATCCTGCAATAACTTATCGAGCGATTTGACCTCCTGCGGTCTGTTTCTCAGCAATCACAAACAAAAGTCACTTTTCCTTCCTCTCTCGGATTTTACACAAAACATATACACGGTCCACAGCAGACACCTCCCAGGGTGGATTCGTGGCTACGGATTTTTTACACTACCTGGGAATTTGTGACCACATCTTACCGGCAAGAGGCATAGACAAGGACTGGGCACAGGGGACTTTCAGGTAAGATGATAACATTTTCTTACCTTACTTATGGAGCTGCGCAGTCTCCTGCCCCTGTGCCAGGCCACAGCCATAGCTTCCGTATCTCCGGTAAGAAGGATCCCGTGCGTTTCATCCGAGCCGTTGGGCGCCATTCTGTTATGGAAATATTAGGGTTGGATAAATATATCCCTGTGTGTGCTGTGGCCGCTCCCAATTAGACTGAGTATTTTGAGCGCTCATCAAGAATGGACTGTACACAACTGTGACAGAACAACATTCCATCAATACTGAATCTTTATTGTACATACATAGTTTTATATTTTCACAATGAAAGGAGTGGTTAGGGGTTGTCAGGGGTGGTTAGTTAATTATCATATTGTCTAGCTCCTCTGTCATTGGTTATCTAAACATATATGGAATATTGTGATTAATGCTCATATGACTGCTGATCAAGCAACTAAACTCGAGTTCTCTGTCTAGGACAAAGTGGAGACACCTGACCAGCAGTCACCAAACATCTGACTCTCTTCTGCTTTTAGGGGTGGAAAACCCCATATGATCTGTCTGGGTTATATCAGGCTTATCAGCCATTTTAAACCATTGATTATAATGTATATATTAGATGTGAGCATATAAGTATATATTTGATTATAGAGGAGTATACATGCAAGTGAGATCTACATGATATATATATTTCTATCACACCGCCGCAACAAAGACCTATGGAACACGTTGTGAATGGCAAACGACACCGGAAGATCCAAGCGAAAGGACACAGGATTAAGGATTTCCAATATCTTGTAAGGACCGATGAAGCGAGGCTTAAATTTAGGAGAGGAGACCTTCATAGGAACAAATCGAGAAGACAGCCATACCAAATCCCCAACACGAAGTCGGGGACCCACACCGCGGCGGCGGTTGGCAAAACGCTGAGCCTTCTCCTGTGACAACTTCAAGTTGTCCACCACATGATTCCAGATCCGCTGCAACCTATCCACCACGGAATCTACCCCAGGACAGTCAGAAGGCTCCACATGTCCCGAGGAAAAACGAGGATGGAAACCAGAGTTGCAAAAAAATGGCGAAACCAAAGTAGCGGAACTAGCCCGATTATTAAGGGCAAACTCAGCCAACGGCAAGAAGGTCACCCAATCATCCTGATCTGCAGAAACAAAACACCTCAAATAAGCCTCCAGAGTCTGATTAGTTCGCTCCGTTTGTCCATTAGTCTGAGGATGAAAGGCAGACGAAAATGACAAATCAATGCCCATCTTAGCACAAAAGGATCGCCAGAACCTGGAAACAAACTGGGATCCTCTGTCAGACACAATATTCTCAGGAATGCCGTGTAAACGAACCACATTCTGAAAGAACAAAGGAACCAGATCGGAAGAGGACGGCAGCTTAGGCAAAGATACCAAATGGACCATCTTGGAAAAGCGATCACATACCACCCAGATGACAGACATGCCCTGAGACACCGGAAGATCTGAAATGAAATCCATGGAAATGTGTGTCCAAGGCCTCTTCGGGGCAGGCAAGGGCAAGAGCAACCCGCTGGCATGAGAACAGCAAGGCTTAGCTCGAGCACAAGTCCCACAGGACTGCACAAATGACCGCACATCCCGTGACAAGGAAGGCCACCAAAAGGACCTAGCCACCAGATCTCTTGTGCCAAAAATTCCCGGATGCCCTGCCAACACCGAGGAATGAACCTCAGAAATGACTCTGCTGGTCCACTTATCAGGAACAAACAGTCTGTCAGGTGGACAAGAGTCAGGTCTACCAGCCTGAAATCTCTGCAACACACGTCGCAAATCCGGAGAAATGGCCGACAGGATAACTCCCTCTTTGAGAATACCAACTGGTTCTGCGACTCCAGGAGAGTCAGGCACAAAGCTCCTTGAAAGAGCATCAGCCTTCACATTCTTTGAACCTGGTAAATACGAGACCACAAAGTCAAAACGGGAGAAAAACAATGACCAGCGGGCCTGTCTAGGATTCAGGCGTTTAGCAGACTCGAGATACATCAGATTTTTGTGATCAGTCAAGACCACCACACGATGCTTAGCACCCTCGAGCCAATGAGGCCACTCCTCAAATGCCCACTTCATGGCTAACAACTCCCGATTGCCAACATCATAATTCCGCTCAGCAGGCGAAAACTTCCTAGAGAAAAAAGCACATGGTCGCATTACAGAGCAACCAGGGCCTCTTTGCGACAAAACGGCCCCTGCCCCAATCTCAGAAGCATCCACTTCAACCTGAAAGGGAAGTGAGACATCAGGCTGGCACAAAACAGGCGCCGAAGTAAACCGGCGCTTCAACTCTTGAAAGGCTTCCACGGCTGCAGGAGCCCAGTTAGCAACATCAGAACCTTTCTTGGTCATATCCGTCAAAGGTTTAACAACGCTAGAAAAATTATCGATAAAACGACGGTAGAAGTTAGCAAAACCCAAGAACTTCTGAAGACTCTTAACTGATGTGGGTTGAGTCCAATCATGAATAGCTTGGACCTTGACTGGGTCCATCTCCACCGCAGAAGGGGAAAAAATAAAACCCAAAAAGGGAACCTTCTGTACTCCAAAGAGACACTTTGAGCCCTTAACAAACAAAGCATTCTCACGCAAAACCTGAAACACCATCCTGACCTGCTCTACATGCGAGTCCCAATCATCAGAAAAAAACAGAATATCATCCAGATAAACAATCATAAATTTATCCAGATACTTCCGGAAAATATTATGCATAAAGGACTGAAACACTGAAGGAGCATTAGAGAGCCCGAAAGGCATCACCAAGTACTCAAAATGACCTTCGGGCGTATTAAATGCAGTTTTCCATTCATCTCCTTGCTTAATACGCACAAGGTTGTACGCACCACGAAGATCTATCTTGGTGAACCACTTGGCACCTTTAATCCGGGCAAACAAGTCCGACAACAGAGGCAAAGGATACTGAAATTTAACAGTGATTTTATTCAGAAGCCGATAGTCAATACAAGGTCTCAAAGATCCGTCCTTCTTGGCCACAAAAAAGAATCCCGCACCAAGAGGGGAAGAGGATGGACGGATATGCCCCTTCTCCAGAGATTCCTTGATATACGAACGCATTGCGGTATGCTCAGGTACAGACAGATTAAATAATCTTCCCTTAGGAAATTTACTACCTGGAATCAAATCTATAGCGCAGTCACAGTCCCTATGAGGAGGAAGAGCACTGGACCTGGACTCGCTGAATACATCCTGGTAATCAGACAAATACTCAGGAACTTCCGAAGGAGTAGCGGAAGCAATAGACACCGGCGGGGAATCACCATGAATTCCCTGACAGCCCCAACTTGACACAGACATTGCCTTCCAATCCAAGACTGGATTATGGGTCTGTAACCATGGCAGACCCAAAACGACCAAATCATGCATTTTATGCAGAACAAGAAAACGAATCACCTCCCGATGTTCAGGAGTCATGCACATGGTTACCTGTGTCCAAAACTGCGGTTTATTTTCCGCCAATGGCGTAGCATCAATACCTCTAAGAGGGATAGGATTTACCAACGGCTCAAGAACAAAACCACAGCGCTTGGCAAACGACAGATCCATAAGACTCAGGGCAGCACCTGAATCCACAAACGCCATAACAGGGTAGGAGGACAATGAGCAAATTAAAGTCACAGACAAAATAAATTTAGGTTGCAAATTACCAATGGTGACAGGACTAACAACCCTAGTTAGGCATTTAGAGCATGCTGATATAACATGTGTAGAATCACCACAGTAAAAACACAACCCATTCTGACGTCTATGATTTTTCCGTTCATTTCTAGTCTGAATTCTACCACATTGCATTAAATCAGGTGTTTGTTCAGACAACACCACCAGAGGATTCGCGGCTTTGCGCTCCCGCAAACGCCGGTCAATTTGAATAGCCAGCACCATGGAATCATTCAGACCTGTAGGAATGGAGAAACCCACCATCACATTCTTAATGGCTTCAGAAAGGCCATTTCTGAAATTTGCGGCCAGAGCACACTCATTCCACTGAGTAAGCACGGACCATTTCCGAAATTTTTGGCAATACACTTCAGCTTCATCCTGACCCTGAGAAATAGCCAGCAAGGCTTTTTCTGCCTGAATTTCAAGATTGGGTTCCTCGTAAAGCAATCCGAGCGCCAGAAAAAACGCATCAATATTTGCCAATGCCGGATCTCCTGGCGCTAGCGAGAAGGCCCAATCCTGAGGGTCGCCCCGTAAGAAAGAGATAACAATTTTTACTTGCTGAGCTGAGTCTCCAGATGAACGGGGTCTCAGAGATAGAAACAATTTACAATTATTCCTGAAATTCCTAAACTTAAATCGGTCTCCAGAGAACAGTTCAGGAATAGGTATTTTAGGTTCAGACATTGGACTACTGGTAACAAAATCTTGTATGCCCTGCACACGAGCAGCAAGCTGATCCACACTTGTAATCAAAGTCTGGACATTCATGTCTGCAGCAAGCACAAGCCACTCAGAGGTAAAGGGGAGGAAAAAAGAGAGGAAAGAAAAAAAAAAAAAAAACTCAGACTTTCCTTTCTTGTAATCCCACTTCTGCAATGCATTAAACATTCAACCTCGGCCTGGCATACTGTTATGACCCCAATGGCAGAGGGTCTCAAAAGTACATACCAAGTCTGCAAACACAAAAAACCAGCTCATAGGGCAGTGGTAACTGGGTTGACCATATATCTAATCCTAGCACCACAAATAGCAGCAGCCGGGGAACGTGCCTACGTTGGTTCTAGACGTCTCGCGCCAGCCGGAGAACTAACTAACCCTAGAAGGGAAAAGATAGACCTTTCTTGCCTCCAGAGAAAAGACCCCAAAAGTTGGATACAAGCCCCCAACAAATAATAACTGTGAGGTAAGGAGAAAAGACAAACGTAAGAATGAACTAGATATTTAGCAAAGAGAGGCCCACTGACTAATAGCAGAATATAGTAAGATGACTTATATGGTCAGCAAAAACCCTATCAAAATTTCCACGCTGGATATTCAAGAACCCCCGAACCGTCTAACGGCCCGGGGGGAGAACACCAGCCCCCTAGAGCTTCCAGCAAAATCAGGAATCACATTTAGTACAAGCTGGACAAAAATAAGAGCAAAGCAAAAAAAAACAAAAAACAAGGAAGCAGGACTTAGCTTAATTTTGCAAGATCCAAGACCAGCAGACAGGAGCAAACAGAAAGGAACTGATTACAACGATGCCAGGCACTGGACTGAGAAACCAGGAAGTTTATATAGCAACACCCCTGGACTAACGACCCAGGTGGGTGCCAAACTGAGGAAAGACAATCCCAGAGTCATATCACTAGTGACCACAAGAGGGAGCCAAAAAAGTCTAATTCACAACAGGGGGCGCTCCAGGCACACCCTAGAGCTACAGTACAGGGCAAAAGTTTGGACACACCTTCTCATTTAAAGATTTTTCTGTATTTTCATGACTATGAAAATTGTACATTCACACTGAAGGCATAAAAACTATGAATTAACACATGTGGAATTATATACTTAACAAAAAAGTGTGAAACAACTGAAAATATGTCTTATATTCTAGGTTCTTCAAAGTAGCCACCTTATGCTTTAATGACTGCTTTGCACACTCTTGGCATTCTCTTGGCAGCTCAGATTAGAGACCAGGTCAATGCCACACAGAGATCTAGCAGCAGACACATCTCTACTAGAACTATTAAGAGAAGACTTTGTGCAGCAGGCTTTTATGGTAAAATATCTGCAAGGAAACCACTGCTAAGGACAGGCAACAAGCAGAAGAGACTTGTTTGGGCTAAAGAACACAAGGAATGGACATTAGACCAGTGGAAATCTGTGCTTTGGTCTGATGAGTCCAAATTTGAAATCTTTGGTTCCAACCACCGTGTCTTTGTGCGATGCAGAAAAGGTGAACGGATGGACTCTACATGCCTGGTTCCCACCGTGAAGCATGGAGGAGGAGGTGTGATGGTGTGGGGGTGCTATGCTGGTGACACTGTTGGGGATTTATTCAAAATTGAAGGCATACTGAACCAGCATGGCTACCACAGAATCTTGCAGCGGCATGCTATTCCATCCGGTTTGCATTTAGTTGGACCATCATTTATTTTTCAACAGGGCAATGACCTCAAACATACCTCCAGGCTGTGTAAGGGCTATTTGACAAAGAAGGAGAGTGATGGTATGCTACGACAGATGACCTGGCCTCCACAGTCACCAGACCTTAACCCATTCGAGATGGTTTGGGGTGAGCTGGACCGCAGAGTGAAGGCAAAATGGCCAGCAAGTGCTAAGCATCTCTGGGAACTCCTTCAAGATTGTTGGAAGACCATTCCCGGTGACTACCTCTTGAAGCTCATCAAGAGAATGCCAAGAGTGTGCAAAGCAGTCATCAAAGCAAAAGGTGGCTACTTTGAAGAGCCTAAAATATAAGACATATTTTCAGTTGTTTCACACTTTTTTGTTAAGTATATAATTCCACATGTGTTAATTCATAGTTTTGATGCCTTCAGTGTGAATGTACAATTTTCATGAAAATACAGAAAAATCTTTAAATGAGAAGGTGTGAATTTTGTTCTGTACTGTATATGCAAATATCTGTAAGCCATTATCCCCATTATAATGGAGCATCGACAGTAAAATACAGGCGGCTCCTGTACATAACTGCGCAAACCATAACTGGGATGTACAATTACAGTACTTTGCATTAAAGGGATTCTTTGGTTAAAACAAGTTATCGCCGATCCATGGTCTCCACAGGATAGGTGATGACTTAGGAGCTCTGTATATAGTATATAGTGTACAGGTAATGCAGTGATCACTAGTGACAAAATACACAGGAGCTCTGTACATAGTATACAGTGTATAGTGTCCTTTTCTTCTTCACCTTGCAAGACCGCCATCAGTTCATCCAGCAAGACTCGTCTCTGCAGACAAAAACACATAGTTATCAATAGCTGATTGCATCTGTGGCACATGCCTCGCCTTATACACTACACCAGGTGAAGAAAAAAAGCGACAGTAGCAGGACCTACTTTTTGCACCCCCCACAAAACAGTTTCCTAAAAAGTAAATTATCTTACAGCAGTAAAAATATTCCTAATTGGACCCTAAACTAATAAGGTATGTTCCTAATCTGGGCCCCCAAACAGTAATTAAGTCCCTCACCCTGGCCCCTTTATTTAATAATGTTGTCCAGCTTGGCACCCATGTCCCTTGTCCTGGCCCTATATGTGCATACTGCGCCCACCAGATATCCACCTAGGCCTCCATATGTCTCTTGTCCTGGCCCCCATATGTGCACCCTAGCCCCCTATATATCCATCCTGGTCCCCATATGTCCCTTGTCTTGGCTCTATATGTGCATCCTGGCCCCTTCCATATATTCATCCTGATCCCCCATATGTCCCTTGTCCTCAAATCTATTTGTGAATCCTAACCACCCCATATAACCATCCTGGCTCTAATATGTGCATCTTAGCTCCCCATATATTCATCCTTGCCCCCATATGGGCATCATCCTCCCCATATACACATCCTGGCTCCAATATGTTCCTTAACCTGGCCCCCATATGTGCATCCTGGCCCCCCATTTATCTATTCTAGCCCATATGTCTCTTGTCCTGTCCCCCTTATGTGCATCCTGTCCCCCATATATCTACCCTGCCCCACATATGTCCCTGTCCCGGCCCCCATATGTGCACTCTTGTGTTAAAATGTCTGCCGATGTAGCAGAGGCCAGTGGTTGACAAGAGTGCGCCCGCCGCAGGCGACACATGACAGTGACACACAAGCGTCATCTTCATCGTGACGTGTGACGTGGTGGTTCAGGTAATGAATGCTGTGTGCTCCACACTCCTATGACATAGTCTGCCTGCCTGCTTTTAAAGGGCCCATGCTCCTAAAAAAATGCAGGCTTTTTTCCTTTCCCCCTCTATCTCTCTCGTCCACAGCCAGGGCCCACTGGGGATTTCCCCGATACCCCGCTGGGTCAGTCTGACCCTGTATACAGTTATTTATATTTTAATTTAAAAAAATTACATTGTTATTAGTTCGGTACTATTTGGTATCTCTTGGAAGTTTACATCAGTATAAAGGAAATTTATGACATAGTGTTTGGTGCTATGTTTGGTTGATGAAAATCTTCCTTTCATTTGGCGAAGTGGTGCTGCTTTGGGATCAAAAATCAGTCATCGGATTTTTTAAGAAATAAATGTAATTAAATTCACCTAGCTTTTCAACCTCTAGGTGTTAATGCGTACCTGGCATTATAAGAGTTTTTGCTTGAATCTATAGTGCATTTGATAAATGTAAGAAACATTAGAACTTATTTTCACTTTTTTTTAAATACCCTCATTACAAGGGCATTGGCAAGGAGAAAGCAGAGATTTAAATTAAGTAAATGCCAAATCACTTATCTAAATCACTGCAGGATAATGTGGCTTCTGACAGTGAAACAATCAGCTTGAGAAAGCATTCTGCTCAGTTCACCTCCTCTGCCACCATAACGGTTAATGTTGTCAAGGTGCCTATGGCCAGGAAAGTGTCAGCCCATTTCAAAAGGTCTTATGTGGAAAAGCACAACCTCCTGGCTTTTCACGACAAAAACAGCCTTCCAGAGTACCTCTTGTTTTGTTTTTTTGCAGCCTGCTGGAATTCAACACTATATATTTTGAAGATTTGTATGAACAGCATAAAGCAAAGAAGAACTACATCATGCAGCATGACGGAGTGCGGGTTACTTTGAGATCCGACGTTGGCAGCTAATGAGGGATGTGTGTAGCCTACTGAAGCCCTTTGACGAGGAGAAAAAAATTGTCAGTAGGGACATGTGAAGAATCAGTCATGTAATCCCACAAATATTTATCCTGGAAAAAGCAATCACCAGCACACAAGAGAGCGGATGAAGAAAGAACACCATCTTGCATCTGTTCAGCATCAACATTTGTTTGTTGGGGACTCTTAAGGTCTATGTCACATGCTTCAGGATTTGTAGAACAAAAGGAGGATGGGGAAGAGGAACATGTGTAGCATGATGCAGAATTTTCATAGGCTGGGGAAAAGTCACGCAGTCAGAGCAAAAATGATGACTACAATGCTGGCCATGACAACCAACTGCTGCATTGGGGTTGCAATAGTGAAACTAAGGGGCCCTCAGTCATGCTGACAGGCATGGTAACCTGTATGCTGCAATGCTTTTGGGAGGACAGATATATTGTTAATAAAAAAACAAAGAAATGACTGTTAGATAGACACACTTTGAGACCCCCACTATAAAAACAAAATGGGAGTATTTTTTCCAACTCCTGAAGATAGTCCAAATTGGCATGCTACCAGGATGAGCTCTTTTACCTGCTTTTGCTGTGGAAATGCCTGCCTTCCGCACAACAGAACAGCAGACCCCACTACAATCTATGCAGAAACAATATTCCACTGCCTTTGCCAGTATTAGGACTACTACAAGTAGCCGAGGTAACAGTAGTAACACCAACAGTATATTTTATATGATGGACCAGACGTTTTTTTCTGCAATTTGTTAAGCTAATGCAGACAAATCGTTGGAACAGCCAGGTTCATTCATACTTAGACTGTGTTCTTTCTCAGGCAGATACAAAGAGCCTTGATCCCAAGGATTTCTGGGTCAAAAATTTAGACCAGTGTATTCAGTGACCAGTGGATTTGTCACACCAAAGCAGAACAGGTTATCCATCACAAGCGTGGAAAACCTAACATTTGTCAAAATTAATCAGGCAACTGATGTGAATAATTAAATCAGCAATATTATCTGTCTGCTTACTTGTCTGTTGACTGTCATCTACACCAGAGGTGTCAAACTGCATTCCTCGAGGGCCACCAACAGGTCATGTTTTCAGGATTTCCTTAGCATTCCACAAGGTGCTGGAATCATTCTGTGCAGGTGATTAAATTATCACTTGTGCAATACAAGGAAATCCTGAAAACATGACCTGTTGGCGGCCCTCGAGGAATGCTGTTTGACACCTCTGATCTACACTGTTCTGCTGCTGCCAGTGCTTATGGACAACAATCTGCTGGGCATCTACTCACTGACCGTCATGTCATCTATACTGTACTACTGCTGCACCCAGGGCTGTCATTGTTGACCCTAAACTGCCAAGTATCTCCTTGCCTGGGCCGTCTTAATCCTCTACCATTTAGTTTATGGTGCAAAAAGACATTTTATTCAAGTCCATGATAAGTAATAACAAAAATGGGAGTGGGTAAATAATGGTGCAAGAAAGAAACTATATATATTTATACTAGCTGAAGAGCCCGGCGTTGCCTGGGCATAGTAAATATCTGTGGTTAGTTATAGCACCTCACTTCTCTTATTTTCCCATCACGCCTCTCATTTTCCCCCTCACATCTCTCATTTTCTCCCTTACACCTCTCATTTTCCCCTCACTCCACTTATTTTCCCCCTCACTCCTCTCATTCCCCCCTCACTCCTCTCATTCCCCCCTAACACTTGTCATTTCGACATCACATCTGTCATTTTCCGATCACTCCACTATTTTCCCTCACTCCTCTCATTTTGCACTCACACCTTTTCATTTTCACCTCACACCCCTCATTTTCACCTCACACCTCTCATTTTCCCCTCAGTATATACATGTTTGTCATCTCCCTTATATATAGTATACACCTGTATGTCATCTCCTGTATATAGTATATACCTGTATGTCATCTCCCCTGTAATAGTATATACCTGCTGTATGTCTCCTCCTGTATATTGTATATACCTATGTGTCATCTCCTCCTGTATATAGTATATACCTGTATGTCATCTTTTCTGTATATACTATATACCTGTGTCATCTCCTCCTATATATAGTATATAGCTGTATGTCATCTCCTGTATATAGTATATACCTCTATGTCATCTCCCCTGTATATAGTATATACCTGCTGTATGTCATCTCCTCCTCTATATACCTATGTGTCATCTCCTCTTTTATATAGTATATATCTGTATGTCATCTCCTCCTATATATAGTATATACCTGTGTGTCATCTCTCCTGTATATAGTATATACCTGTGTGTCATCTCCTCCTGTATATAGTATATACCTGTGTGTCATCTCCTCCTGTATATAGTATATACCTGTGTGTCATCTCCCCTGTATATAGTATATACCTGTGTGTCATCTCCTCCTGTATATAGTATATACCTGTGTGTCATCTCCCCTGTATAGTATATATGTGTGTGTCATCTCCTCCTGTATATAGTATATACCTGTATGTCATCTCCTCCTGTATATAGTATATACCTGTGTGTCATCTCCCCTGTATATAGTATATATGTGTCTGTCATCTCCCCTGTATCTATATATATATAATTGTCTAAGGGTTACTTCCGTCTTTCTGTCGGCAACTTCCGTCACGGATATTAATTCGCTGATTGGTCTCACCAGCTGCCTGTCATAGCTGCCGCGACCAATCAGCGACGGGCACAATCCGATTAGTGTTATAGACTGGTAATTTAGGAGCGACATGCGACTAGCTCTGAGCAGGTGGTAACTATACAGACCGCAGTTCCTGATCTTAACACAACACTAGCAGTAGCCATGGGATGTTCCTGTCACTCCCTGGACACCTCGTCACAGCCGGAGAACTAGCTACCCCTAAAGGTAGAAACAGGAAAGCTATCTTGCCTCAGAGAAAATCCCCAAAGGATAGGACAGCCCCCCACAAATATTGACTGTGAGAGCAGAAGGAAATGACATACGTAGTATGAAACAAGATTTAGCAAAGGAGGCCACTTCTAGCTATATACATAGTAAGGAAAGAACACTGTGCAGTCAGTAATAAAAACTAGAAAAAGTCCACCGCAGAGATATGCAAAAATCTCCACACCTGACTAAAGGTGTGGAGGGCAAAATCTGCAGCCCAGAGCTTCCAGCTTAGCTGAATAGATCCATACTGATAAGCTGGACAAATGAGCAAAACATAGAATGTGCTGAACAATAAAGTCCACAACAAATGGACTGCAAAAGGACAAGCAAGGGCTTATCTTTGCTGAACTGGACAGAGTGTCAGGGAAATCCAAAAGAGCAGTGGCTCCAAGCAGGAACAATTGACAACTGGCATTGATTGAGGAATAAGGCCAGACTAAAATAGCCGAGCCAGAAAGATGATCAGTGGGAGCAGCTGCTGATGCTAAATCCAAGAAGCAGCTATACCACTCAAAACCACAGGAGGTAGCCCACGAGCAGAATTCACAAAAGTGCTACTTACAACCACCGGAGGGAGCCCAAGAGCGGAATTCACAACAGTACCCCCCCTTGAGGAGGGGTCACCGAACCCTCACCAGAGCCCCCAGGCCGATCAGGATGAGCCAAGTGAAAAGCACGAACCAAATCGGCAGCATGGACATCGGAGGCAACCACCCAAGAATTATCCTCCTGGCCATAACCCTTCCACTTAACAAGATACTGAAGCCTCTGCCTCGAAAAACGAGAATCCAAAATTTTCTCAACCACATATTCCAACTCCCCCTCAACCAACACCGGGGCAGGAGGATCAACAGAGGGAACAACGGGTACCACATATCTCCGCAACAAAGATCTATGGAAAACATCGTGGATGGCAAAAGAGGCTGGAAGGGCCAAACGAAAAGACACTGGATTGATAATCTCAGAGATCTTATAAGGACCAATAAACCGAGGCTTGAACTTAGGGGAAGAAACCTTCATAGGAACATGACAAGAAGATAACCAGACTAAATCCCCCACACGAAGCCGAGGACCAACACACCGACAGTGGTTAGCAAAACGCTGAGCCTTTTCCTGAGACAACGTCAAATTGTCTACCACATGAGTCCAAATCTGCTGTAACCTGTCCATCACAGAATCTACACCAGGACAATCAGAAGGCTCAACCTGCCCTGAAGAAAAACGAGGATGGAAACCAAAATTACAAAAAAAAGGCGAAACCAAAGTAGCCGAACTGGCCCGATTATTAAGGGCAAACTCGGCCAACGGCAAGAAAGCCACCCAATCATCCTGATCAGCAGACACAAAGCATCTAAAATAGGTTTCCAAGGTTTGATTAGTTCGCTCAGTTTGGCCATTTGTCTGAGGATGGAACGCCGAAGAAAAAGACAAATTAATGCCCATCCTAGCACAAAAGGCCCGCCAAAACCTGGAAACAAACTGGGAACCTCTGTCAGACACAATATTTTCCGGAATGCCATGCAAACAAACCACATGCTGAAAAAACAATGGAACCAAATCAGAGGAGGAAGGCAATTTAGGCAAAGGTACCAAATGGACCATCTTAGAGAACCGGTCACAAACCACCCAGATAACAGACATCCTCTGGGACACAGGAAGATACGAAATAAAATCCATGGAAATATGCATCCAGAGCCTCTCAGGGACAGGCAAAGGCAAAAGCAACCCACTAGCGCGGGAGAAGCAAGGCTTAGCCCGGGCACAAGTCCCACAGGACTGCACAAAAGAACGCACATCCCGCGACAAGGAAGGCCACCAAAAGGACCTAGCCACCAAATCTCTGGTACCAAAAATCCCAGGATGACCGGCCAACACTGAACAATGGACCTCAGAAATTACCTTACTTGTCCATCTATCAGGAACAAACAGCTTCCCCACAGGACAGCGGTCAGGTTTATCAGCCTGAAATTCCTGAAGCACCCGCCGTAAATCAGGGGAGATGGCAGAAAGAATCACCCCTTCCCTAAGAATGCCAACCGGCTCAAGAACTCCAGGAGAATCAGGCAAAAAACTCCTAGAGAGGGCATCCGCTTTAACATTCTTAGATCCCGGAAGATATGAAACCACAAAATCAAAACGGGAGAAAAACAGGGACCATCGAGCCTGTCTAGGGTTTAGCCGCTTGGCCGACTCGAGGTAAATCAGATTCTTATGATCGGTCAAGACCACAATACGGTGCTTGGCCCCCTCAAGCCAATGTCGCCACTCCTCAAATGCCCACTTCATAGCCAACAACTCCCGATTGCCGACATCATAATTGCGTTCCGCAGGCGAAAACTTTCAGGAAAAGAAGGCACATGGTTTCATCAAGGAACCATCAGAATTCCTCTGTGACAAAACGGCCCCTGCCCCAATCTCAGAAGCGTCAACCTCAACCTGAAAAGGAAGAGACACATCCGGCTGACGCAAGACAGGGGCAGAAGTAAATCGGCGCTTAAGCTCCTGAAAGGCATCAACAGCCTCAGAGGACCAATTTTTCACATCAGCGCCTTTCTTCGTCAAATCGGTCAGGGGCTTAACCACACTAGAGAAGTTGGCAATGAAACGGTGATAAAAATTAACAAAGCCCAAAAATTTCTGAAGGCTCTTCACAGATGTGGGTTGAATCCAGTCATGAATGGCCTGGACCTTAACAGGATCCATTTCTATGGACGAAGGAGAAAAATAAACCCCAAAAAAGAGACCTTCTGAACTCCAAATAGGCACTTAGACCCCTTCACAAATAGAGCATTATCACGAAGGATCTGGAATACCATCCTGACCTGCATCACATGAGACTCCCAATCATTGGAAAAAATCAAAATATCATCCAAATACACAATCAAGAATTTATCAAGATAATTGCGGAAAATGTCATGCATGAAGGACTGAAATACAGAAGGAGCATTAGAAAGCCCGAAAGGCATCACCAGGTATTCAAAATGGCCTTCGGGCATATTAAATGCAGTTTTCCATTCGTCACCCTGTTTAATACGAACAAGATTACATGCCCCTCGAAGGTCAATCTTGGTAAACCAACTAGCCCCCTTACAATTTGACTGTGATCTTATTAAGAAGGCGATAATCAATACAGGGTCTCAAGGAGCCATCCTTCTTGGCAACAAAAAAGAATCCCGCTCCCAATGGTGACGAAGACGGCCGAATATGCCCCTTCTCCAAGGACTCCTTAACATAGCTCCGCATAGCGGTATGTTCTGGCACAGACAGGTTGAAAAGTCGGCCCTTAGGGAACTTAGAGCCTGGAATCAAGTAAATAGCACAATCACAGTCCCTATGTGGAGGAAGGGAACTGGACTTGGGCTCATCGAATACATCCTGGAAATCTGACAAAAATTCAGGAACATCAGAAGAGGGGGAAGAGGAAATTGACATTAAAGGAACGTCACTATGTACCCCTTGACAACCCCAACTAGTCACAGACATTGATTTCCAATCCAACACTGGATTGTGTACTTATAACCATGGAAAATCCAGTACAACAACATCATGTAAATTATGCAACACCAGAAAACGACAATCTTCCTGATGTGCTGGAGCCATGCACATAGTCAGCTGAGTCCAATACTGAGGTTTATTCTTGGCCAACGGTGTAGCATCAATACCCCTCAAAGGAATAGGGCTCTGCAAAGGCTGCAAAGAAAAACCACAGCGCCTGGCAAATTCTAAGTCCATTAAGTTCAGGGCAGCGCCTGAATCCACAAATGCCATGACAGAGAAAGATGACAATGAGCAAATCAGGGTCACAGACAGGAGAAACTTAGGCTGTACAGTACTAATGGTAACAGATCTAGCAACCCTCTTAATACGCTTAGGGCAATCAGAGATAGTATGAACTGAATCACCACAGTAAAAACACAGCCCATTCTGATGTCTGTATCCCCTCTGTTCCGCTCTAGTCAGAATCCTATCACATTGCATAGGCTCAGGACTCTGTTCAGAGGATGCGGCCATATGGTGCACCACTTTGTGCTCACGCAGGCGCCGATCGATCTGAATGGCTAGAGACATAGATTCACTCAGACCAACAGGCGTGGGGAACCCCACCATAACATCTTTAAGGGCTTCAGAAAGACCCTTTCTGAAAATTGCTGCCAGAGTGTCCTCATTCCATTTAGTGAGCACAGACCATTTTCTAAATTTCTGGCAGTATAATTCTGCCGCTTCCTGACCCTGCCACAGAGCCAACAAGGTTTTTTCCGCATGATCCACAGAGTTAGGTTCGTCATACAATAATCCGAGCGATTGAAAAAATGCATCTACATTAAGCAATGCCGGATCCCCTGACTCAAGGGAGAATGCCCAGTCCTGAGGGAACTTGCTGAGTGGGGTCACCAGAGGAATGGGGTTTCAGAGCAAAAAACAATTTGCAGTTATTTTTAAAGTTCAAAAACTTAGATCTATCCCCATAAAACAAATCTGGAGTAGGAATTCTAGGCTCTAAGGCTGGAGTCTGAACAACATAATCTTGGATAATCTGAACTCTTGCAGCAAGCTGATCCACACGAGAAAACAAATCCTGAACATCCATGTCCGCGCCCAAATCCACCCAGAGATTAAGAGGAAGGAAAAAGACAAAACAGACTAAAGAAAATAAAAATGGCTCAGAACTCTTTTTCTTTTCCTTCTTTTGAGATGCATTCAACTCATTTTTGGCCAGTTGTACTGTTATAGACTGGTAATTTAGGAGCGACATGTGTTCTGTCTTCATACACGTTGATACGGTGTGTAATCCAACATACAGCATAAACCACTTCTGTCTTCCGAAATAAGCAGACTGTTTTCTGCAGTCTAACTTGTTTATTGGTAACAGGTATTGAAATGCGGTAAAACTATAAGAATACAAATTATTTGGGTAAGTATTGGGCAAATAACAGCACAACTGATACTTATAACTAGCAGGGAAAGCATACAGGATGATGCAACTTCTACATGCAACTACATACAAAAACTGACAGATAATAGATTTCCCAGGTACTAGTTGCTATACAGTAATCACATTCTATAGAACACTATATTGCAAGAACAGGGATAGCAATCTTAAACTAACCAGGGTGGCAAGTAAGTGAAGTAGTTCCAACACAGCAGATTAACACGAGTGTACAGGAAAATACACAGAGAGAAAAATGGGGAATTCCTCTATCCCATGATGCTTTGGTGCAACCCAGAATGCAACACTCTAATGATTACTAAGAAAAACACAGGTAATAAATTTATCCACCACTGAGTGGTGCTATAACACAGCAAAACCAAAACTATAGCAGTGAAACTTTAATGCTTGGATGAACCCCTGTCCTTCATTAGGAAGGGCAGAACACTCCCCGCTTGGCATCAACCGATGCCACCTACAGGTTCCTTTGGCGAAAACAGTAAGACAAGTTCCGCCACCGGTCTGAGGAATAGTTTACTTTCCCCGGACTTGCCTACTTTGACCTCGACCTTACGGACCTTCCCATCTTTGCTTGGGAATACTTTAGTGATGAGACCTAGGGTTGAGCAAAACGGGTCGTTCATTTTCAAAAGTCGCCGACTTTTGGCAAAGTCGGCGTCTCATGAAACCGAGCCGATCCCAGCATTGCATCGGCCATGCGGTACGCGACTTTCGCGCCAAAGTCGCGTTTCAATGACGCAAAAAGCGCCATTTCTCAGCCAATGAAGGTGAACGCAGAGTGTAGGCAGCGTGATGACATAGATCTCAGTCCCCACCATCTTAGAGAAGGGCATTGCAGTGATTAGCTTGCTTTCTGCGGCGTCACAGGGGCTATAAAGGGGCGTTCCCGCCGACCGCCATCTTACTGCTGCTGATCTGAGCGTAGGGAGAGGTTGCTGCCGCTTCTTCAGAAGCAGGGATAGTGATAGGCAGGGTACATAAAGCTGCAAACCGCTTGTGCTGTAGCGATTTCCACTGTCCAACACCACCTTTTGTTTGCAGGGACAGTGGAAGCTACATTTTTTTTTCCTCAGCGCTGTCGCTCATTGGGCTGCCCTAGAAGGCTCCCTGACCCTGATAGCTGCGTTGCTGTGCCTGTGTGTGTACGACGCTGTGCAAACCAACTGCTTTTTTCAAAGCACAAATCCTCTTGTTCCTTCCTTTCTGCACAGCTATCTTTTTTGTTTGTCCACACTTTTTATTTAATTTGTGCATCAGTCCACTCCTTATTGCTGCCTGCCATACCTGGCTGAGATTACTGCAGGGAGATAGTAATTGTAGGACAGTCCCTGTTTTTTTTTTTTGTGGGAGATTAAGATTGGCATTTCTGCTAGAGTGCCATCCCTGTGTGTGCCATCTCTCACTCAGTGGGCCATAGAAAGCCTTTGTTTTTTTATTATTTGGTTTCTAAAGTCTCCCTGAAAAAAAAAAAAAATTCAAACAGTGGGAGATTAATATTGCCCTTTCTGCTTGTGTGCCACTCCTGACTCCTGTGTGTGCCATCTCTCACTCAGTGGGCCATAGAAATTTTTTTTTTTTTATTATTATTTGGTTTCTAAAGTCTCCCTGAAAAAAAAAAAAATTCAAACAGTAGGAGATTAATATTGCCCTTTCTGCTTGTGTGCCACTCCTGACTCCTGTGTGTGCCATCTCTCACTCAGTGGGCCATAGAATTTTTTTTTTTATTATTATTTGGTTTCTAAAGTCTCCCTGAAAAAAAAAAAATTCAAACAGTAGGAGATTAATATTGCCCTTTCTGCTTGTGTGCCACTCCTGACTCCTGTGTGTGCCATCTCTCACTCAGTGGGCCATAGAAAGCCTATTAATTTTTTTGCTTGATTTGGGTTCTAAAATCTACCTGAAAAAAAATCACTACATCAATCAGTGGGAGAAAAATATTGGCCTCAGGGCTTGTGTGCCACTCCTGACTCCTGTGTGTGCCATCTCTCACTCAGTGGGCCATAGAAATTTTTTTTTTATTATTATTTGGTTTCTAAAGTCTCCCTGAAAAAAAAAAATAAATTCAAACAGTAGGAGATTAATATTGCCCTTTCTGCTTGTGTGCCACTCCTGACTCCTGTGTGTGCCATCTCTCACTCAGTGGGCCATAGAAATTTTTTTTTTATTATTATTTGGTTTCTAAAGTCTCCCTGAAAAAAAAAAAAAATTCAAACAGTAGGAGATTAATATTGCCCTTTCTGCTTGTGTGCCACTCCTGACTCCTGTGTGTGCCATCTCTCACTCAGTGGGCCATAGAAAGCCTATTAATTTTTTTGCTTGATTTGGGTTCTAAAATCTACCTGAAAAAAAATCACTACATCAATCAGTGGGAGAAAAATATTGGCCTCACGGCTTGTGTGCCACTCCTGACTCCTGTGTGTGCCATCTCTCACTCAGTGGGCCATAGAAAGCCTATTAATTTTTTTGCTTGATTTGGGTTCTAAAATCTACCTGAAAAAAAATCACTACATCAATCAGTGGGAGAAAAATATTGGCCTCAGGGCTTGTGTGCCACTCCTGACTCCTGTGTGTGCCATCTCTCACTCAGTGGGCCATAGAAAGCCTAATAATTTTTTTGCTTGATTTGGGTTCTAAAATCTACCTGAAAAAAAATCACTACATCAATCAGTGGGAGAAAAATATTGGCCTCAGGGCTTGTGTGCCACTCCTGACTCCTGTGTGTGCCATCTCTCACTCAGTGGGCCATAGAAAGCCTATTAATTTTTTTGCTTGATTTGGGTTCTAAAATCTACCTGAAAAAAAATCACTACATCAATCAGTGGGAGAAAAATATTGGCCTCAGGGCTTGTGTGCCACTCCTGACTCCTGTGTGTGCCATCTCTCACTCAGTGGGCCATAGAAAGCCTTTGTTTTTTTATTATTTGGTTTCTAAAGTCTCCCTGAAAAAAAAAAAAAAATTCAAACAGTAGGAGATTAATATTGCCCTTTCTGCTTGTGTGCCACTCCTGACTCCTGTGTGTGCCATCTCTCACTCAGTGGGCCATAGAAAGCCTTTGTTTTTTTTATTATTTGGTTTCTAATGTCTCCCTGAAAAAAAAAAAAATTCAAACAGTAGGAGATTAATATTGCCCTTTCTGCTTGTGTGCCACTCCTGACTCCTGTGTGTGCCATCTCTCACTCAGTGGGCCATAGAAAGCCTATTTATTTTTTATTATTTGGTTTCTAAAGTCTCCCTGAAAAAGAAAAAAAAAATAAAACAGTGGGAGATTAATATTGACATTTGTGCTTGAGTGACAGTCCTGCGTGTGTGGCATCTCTGTGATTTGGTGCCACAGAAAACAGAGTGTGTAACATTGTGCCTGATTTTCCTTGTGGTCTCACCAACCAGTTAAGGGATATTGAAATCATACTGAAGTTATAGCTCACCGTGTAAGTTGTTTGACAGCAACAAATAAAGTTACTTTGGTTAAGTTTTTAAAACAATGAGGAAGTCTGCTGCAAGAGGTCGTCGTGGCCGTGGGCGTTCATTGTCAGCTGGTAATGATGGTAGTGGTAGTGGAGCATCAGGTGGTCGTGGGGATAAAAATATTCCACCTAAGTCTGGAGCTGTGGAGCCAGTTTCGTCGTCTGGCTACACAAGGCCTCGAACGCTCTCTTTTCTGGGAGTAGGAAAACCGCTTTTAAAGGCGGAGCAGCAACAGCAAGTTTTGGCTTACATTGCAGACTCAGCCTCTAGCTCTTTTGCCTCCTCTTCTGAAACTGGTAAATGTAAAAGCAGCGCGTCGCTTGTGGATGTTCACGGTCAGGGACAAGTCGCTTCCTTGTCCTCTTCAGCAAAAACTACAACAAGAGAGAAGGATGCAGCAGGCGACACAACGGGTTACTCCATGGAGCTCTTTACACATACTGTCCCTGGCTTAGAAAGTGAAACACTTAACAGGCCATGCCCATTACAAGTAGATTCTGACATGGAGTACACTGATGCACAGCCACAGCCAGAGTACTATGCTGCTCCTTTGACTCAGACCACCACATTGCCCTCTCAGGGTACTGATCCACAATCAGACCCTGATGAGACTATGTTGCCCCGCCACAAACGCTATACCACCGACCGACACAGTGACACAGACGAAGTTGCACACGAGCTCGAAGAGGAGGTAATAGATGACCCAGTTGTTGACCCCGATTGGCAGCCATTGGGGGAACAGGGTGCAGGCGGCAGTAGTTCAGAAGCGGAGGTGGAGGAGGGGCCGCAGCAGGCATCAACATCGCAACAGGTTCCATCTGCCGGGCCCGTATCTGGCCCAAAACGCGTGTCAAAGCCAAAACCTGTTGGAGGACAGCGTGGCCATCCGGTTAAAGCTCAGTCTGCAATCCCTGAAAAGGGATCCGATGCTAGGAAGAGTGCAGTCTGGCATTTTTTTAAACAACATCCAATTGATCAGCGCAAAGTCATCTGTCAAAAAAGTTCAACTAGCTTAAGCAGAGGTCAGAATCTGAAAAGTCTAAATACTAGTTGCATGCATAGACACTTAACCACCATGCATTTTCAAGCCTGGACTAACTACCAAACGTCCCTTAAGGTTGTAGCACCCTCGGCCAATGAAGCTAGTCAGCAACGCAACATCCCTTCCGTCACTGTAAGGCCACCATTTTCCGCACCACCGGCAGTATCTGTGCAGGTTTCTTTGCCAGCCAAAAGCAGTCAGGGTCAGGGAATCACCAGTTTTGTAGGAGGAAATATTGCATCTAGGGCACTGGCGGAAACAATACCGTCTCCAACTGTCTCTCAGTCTGCCATGTACACCGGCACACCCGAAAGTTCCACGATCTCCAGCTCTCCAGTCCAGCTCACCCTACATGAGACTCTGGTTAGAAAAAGGAAGTACTTATCCTCGCAACAGGGTTTTAACGCCCACATAGCTAGACTAATCTCGTTAGAGATGATGCCCTACCGGTTAGTTGAAAGCGAAGCTTTCAAAGCCCTGATGGAGTACGCTGAACCACGATACGAGCTACCCAGTCAACACTTTTTTTCCAGAACAGCCATCCCAGCCCTGCACCAGCATGTTAAACAGCGCATCGTCCATGCACTCAGGCAATCTGTGAGCACAAAGGTGCACCTGACTACAGATGCATGGACCAGTAGGCATGGCCAGGGACGTTATGTGTCCATCACGGCACACTGGGTGAATGTGGTGGATGCAGGGTCCACAGGGGACATCAATTTCGGGACAGTTGTGCCTAGCCCACGGTCTAGGAAACAGTTGGCTGTAGGCGTTCGCACCCCCTCCTCCTCCTCCTTCTCGTCCTCCTGCAGAAGCTACAGCTCTTCCACAGACCGCAGTCGGTCAACCACTCCATCGGCAGATGACACTGTTGCACACCAGTTGTCCCATTATGGGCCAGCTACTGGCAAGCGTCAGCAGGCTGTATTGGCTATGAAGTGTTTGGGCGACAACAGACACACCGCGGAAGTTCTGTCCGAGTTCTTGCAACAAGAAACGCAGTCGTAGCTGGGCACAGTAGATCTTGAGGCAGGCAAGGTTGTGAGTGATAACGGAAGGAATTTCATGGCTGCCATCTCCCTTTCCCAACTGAAACACATTCCTTACCTGGCTCACACCTTAAACCTGGTGGTGCAGTGCTTATTGAAAACTTATCCTGGATTCTCCGACCTGCTCCTCAAAGTGCGTAGACTTTGCTCACATATCCGAAGTTCGCCTGTACACTCCAGCCATATGCAGACCTATCAGCGGTCTTTGAACCTTCCCCAGCATCGCCTAATCATAGACGTTGCAACAAGGTGGAACTCAACACTGCACAAGCTTCAGAGACTGTGCCAACAGAGGCAGGCTGTTATGTTTTTGTGGGAGGATACACATACACGGGCAGGCAGTAGGATGGCAGACATGGAGTTGTCAGGTGTGCAGTGGTCGAAGATACAAGACATGTGTCAAGTCCTTCAGTGTTTTGAGGAATGCACATGGCTGGTTAGTGCAGACAACGCCATAATAAGCATGAGCATCCCCCTAATGCGTCTGCTGATGCAAAGTTTGACGCACATAAAGGATCAGGCGTCTGCACCAGAGGAAGAGGAAAGCCTTGATGACAGTCAGCCATTGTCTGGTCAGGGCAGTGTACAGGACGAGGTAGCGGGCGAAGAGGAGGTGGAGGACGAGGAGGATGACGGGGATGAGTATATTTTTAATGCGGAAGCTTTCCCGGGGGCACTGGAAATTGGTTGCGTGGCAAGGCCGGGTTCTGGTTTTTTGAGGGACACAAGTGACGTAGATTTGCCTGAAACTGCCCCTCAACCAATCACAACCAGAGATTTGACAACTGGAACTTTGGCCCACATGGCGGATTATGCCTTACGTATCCTAAAAAGGGACACACGCATTACGAAAATGATGAACGATGACGATTACTGGTTGGCCTGCCTCCTTGATCCACACTATAAAGGCAAATTGCAAAATATTATGCCACATGAGAACTTGGAACTAATATTAGCAACCAAACAATCAACTCTTGTTGACCGTTTGCTTCAGGCATTCCCAGCACACAGCGCACGTGATCGTTCTCACACGAGCTCCAGGGGGCAGCAGACTAGGAGTGTTAGGGGTGCACACATCAGAAGTGGCGTTGGACAGAGGGGTTTTCTGACCAGGCTGTGGAGTGATTTTGCTATGACCGCAGACAGGACAGGTACTGCTGCATCAATTGAAAGTGAAGAGAAAATTGGTGTGCACTAAGGTTGGAATAAAGCGAGGTGCAGGTGTAGAGGACTGGGGTGTCCTAACACACTACGACTAAATATAATACACCGCACACTCTAAGTATGTTACTTGTGAAAAATTTGAAATTTATTGAGGTGCTATAGACATATCATTCAACAATGCGAAGTGCGACCAGAAGTCAAACTGACAACGTTTCAACTCGTCCCGAGTCTTTATCAAAAAGGTCGCTGCAAAGAACAGAACCAGTGTAAGTAACCATACATCAAATATATACATATTTTACATACATATTAATAGCATATAACGACCCAGAAGAGAAAAAAGGGAGAACAATATATACAAATATACATATAAGACCTAGCATAACACAGGTATTTAATCCTGTCTCCGGTAAGAAAGATCCCCATCCTAGAGGTGAGGGTGTCAATCTGCGTGGTTTGGAAGTGATTTCATATGGTTCAGAGGACGGAGAGTTCGAGAAGAGACCGAAGTGACGTTTACCTTAGCAAGGTGAATAGTAGTATAGCAAAAATAGTATCCTCGTGGTATAAAGAATATCTATAAAGGATAAAAGGTGTTAGTAAGGACCGTACATAAGAAGCAGAACTGTTCTAGAATATAGAGAGGATTTTACCTTACAAAATGATATAAATAATAGGCAGGTGGCCTTTCATATTGGTACCGCAAGTGTAGTCTGTCAGGGATACATGAAATAGGAATGTGTAGTGGAGCCAGACACATAGGAGGGCATATAAGAGTGATGGTAACCTACAAGTCGTTTTTACCTTATAAAGTTGGTGAGAAGTACGTTTGTAGCTCAAGAAATGCAGTATATCTGTTGTGCCATGAAGCAAGTCCTGTACAGGATGTACATAATTAGGATATATATGAGTGACCATAGCTTGTAGCAAGTGTGATAAACCATTTTATATAGTATTACCTGGTAGGCTCTATGAGAAACTTAGCCTCATGTGGTGTATGGATCGCAGGTAGGTCCAACGTATCGTTGGTATTGCCTGTCATATATGTACCAGGTTAGAATGTATATGAATAATAAAGAAGTGTTGGACAGAGAACGGCCATGTGGGATATTACCTAGAACCGCTGGTGGTATAGGGCTGTTTATGGAATTCCACTGGTTATATCAGTAGGTGGGTGACAGCAGCTACACAAAAGTGGAAACAGGGGACCTGTGCAGGCATAAAGGTATGGGTCAGGTGAAATATGTATAAAGCACTAGTGCTTCGAAAGAGGCGTTAGAAAATAATACCTGCATTGGTGAGGTTCCACACTGGCTGTAAGCGGTAATTGCATGGACGGCAAAAAGAACCGTGGGTAGGAGACCTCTAGGGGGAAATGCAATATGTGAGCCAGTAATATACATGATATAGAAAGCCCCGTTCATGTGTGACATGGAACCGAGGGCTGTCCTTGCATTGGTGGGTCAGGGCATTACCTTGAGGTGCTGTGTTGTAAGCGGCGCACCTGCGCCTTGCTGTGACGGCCGGTGCCGTGTGACGTCTCTGTCCCTGTATTTAAGAGCGGCGGGACCCGCGGTGCCGGAAGTGCGTCATCCGGCACCGGAAGTCCCGCCGTCTGGTAGTAGCGGTCATGTGCGCATGCGCGGGCATTGTTAAGGGGATCTAGCAGTGTGTATTTAGCCGCTGCGTCTGCGCCTGCGCTGCTAGAAGGCCAGCAGAATAAGGTATTAGTGAAGTGCCCAAACAAACTACAAGTGCGGTCCTGGATAATTGGTGCAGCTACGAGGGACTGTTCCCTCTAAATGTATGGTGACTTGGTTTGGATTAGAACATTTAGATAAATGGAAGGGGAATAGACTAAAGGCAGGTCCAAAGCTAGGGAGAATTACTGTAGATATGGAAAAATGGCAATAAATAATGGTAGTAATAAAAAATAAAAAATAAAAAAACAAGAAAACACGCAATGAAGGTTCAAATAATCAAAATAGAAGTAAAAACCAATAAAGGTAAAAATTAGGAAAATTATATGAGAAAAAATAATAAAAATAAAAATAAAAATAAAGATAAAAATAAAATAGAAACAATTAAGAGAACGGAAAAGAGAAAAAAGAAAAAAGAAAAAGGGAAAAAAATTGAAATTGAAATGAATTATGAATGAAATAAATAACATAAAAAAATGACATAAAAAATGAGTGAGCAATAAATAAAATGGAACAAAAATAGAAGACCACGATAGGAATAGAATATACACCCATAGGGAAAAAGAGTCAAAACTAAAATAAAAAGTAAACAATAAATGGAAAAATGAAAAAATAAAAGTAAAAATAAGGAATAAAAATAAGAGAATACGGTATAAAAAATGAAAGAAAAAGTAAAGACAAGAGGTTAGGAATGAGGAAAATAGTTTCCTTAGGGGGAAAGAGGGTAGTCATACCAATTGTGAATAGACAAACGACAACGGTCAGCGGGTCTATAGAAAGAGAAAAGAAGACATATCAGTATCATCATTATGGCAACCAGTCAATTTCCCTATTTAGGCCCTTAGGTGCTAGCGTGTCGAGCGTGTAAATCCAGTATGTCTCTCTGGATCGGAGTAGTTTGATGTGGTCGCCCCCCCGTCGCGGTCTGGGTACCTGTTCTATTACTTGGAACTTTAGTTGCGCTACCGTGTGTCTAGCAGCTGCAAAGTGTGCCGGTAGGGGGAGCCATGTTTTACCACACCTTATAGTGGATTTGTGGCTAGCCACGCGATCCCTTACGTGTTGGACTATCTCTCCGACGTACATAAGGCCACACGGGCATTTGATTAGATATACTACGAAGTTTGATTCGCAGGTAAAAAAACCCAGTATAGGGAAGGACTTGCCAGTCCTTGGGTGTGTAATATTATCCGTTTTTATTACGTTGGAGCAGGCGGCACAATGGAGACACGGGAATGTGCCATGGCGACATGTACTGAGAAGTTGTTGAGTACGTTCCGTGCGTGCACTTCCTATATCGGCTCTTATAATCTGATCCCTGATGTTTGGGGGTCGCCTTGTACTCATCAAAGCCGGTGTCTGAAAAGAGGGAATGCTGGGATAGGCTCTGCCCAAAAGAGGCCAATGTCTTCTGATTGTTGAATAGACTTTTTGCATAAACGGGTGGTGGGTATGTACAAAAGGTACCCGCTCCTGCTGTAGTTTGGGTAGTCGGCTTTCATCAGGAGTAGAGGACAGTAACAACTCTTGTTGTAGTAGTGTAGACGGGTATTCCCTGTCTTTAAATTTTTGTGACATGAGGTCAAGCCTGGTATGGCGTATTGCTGGATCTGATACTATACGTGACACCCTTTTAAATTGAGAGCGGGGGAGACTGTCCCTAGTGGACTTGGGATGGCAGCTTGAGTACAGTAACAAGCTGTTACAGTCTGTAGGCTTGGTGTAGAGGTCAGTGCTCAATCTCCCCTCAGGGTCCTTTAGGACCAATGTATCGAGAAAAGCTATCTCCATGGTACTGGAATTCAATGTAAACTGAAGTTCCTGAAAAACGGAATTGAGGTAGCTATGGAAGTCACTAAGTGTGTCAGGGGTACCTGTCCAGATCATGAAAATATCATCTATATAGCGATGATATTCAATTGCATGTTGAAGAAATAATTCATTGTTGTAGACATAGTGTTCCTCGAAGTAGTGCATATAGGCATTAGCGTACGCCGGGGCTACATTAGAGCCCATGGCGGTCCCGCGCGCCTGGACGTAGAAGGAGTCCTCGTACAGGAAGTAGTTTTCATAGAGAACTATCCTGAGCAGGTCTAGGCAGAAATTGATGGAATTCTGGGATAAATCTGATTTATCCAATAGATCCTTGGTTGCTAGAATGCCCCGATCATGTGAAATAGAGGTATATAGACTTTGTACATCTAAGGTAACTAACAGGCTGGATTCGGGTATTTGTCGGATATTCTTTATGACATCAAGAAACTGGCTAGTATCCAAAAGAAAGGATCTTGTCCCCTTGACGAGGGGTGTCAGGATCTTTTCCAAGAAAATCGAAAGAGGTGAGAAAACGGAATCCGTTGAGGCCACAATGGGCCTCCCCGGGGGATTACTGAGAGATTTGTGGATCTTGGGTAAGATATAAAAAACTGGAATCATAGGATGAGATTTATTTAAAAAGGTTACTGTTTTGGTGTCTATTGTCTTATTGTCAAGATATAGGGTGAGGAGATTCTGAATACGTTGGGTGATCTTAAGAGTGGGGTCCCTGGGAATGGCCTTATAGGTGTCTGTGTCTGATAGCTGACGGAGTACCTCAGCATGATATAAGGAGCGATCCATGACGACAGTGGCTCCCCCTTTATCCGCCGGCTTTATGATTATGTTATTATTCGATCGCAGTGCGGTAAGTGCATGTTTCTCATCGAGGGTAAGATTCGTGTGGGTTGGAAAGAACCCAAGTTTCTGTTGGTGAGTGAGGGACTTAATATCCCGATCAATGAGAGAAATCACAGTTTCAGCCGCATGATAGGAGTGAGGGGGTGAAAAGGTACTAGCATTCCGCAGACCCAAGGAGACAATAGATAAATCCGTTACATTTTCAGGAGAAGTTGAAATACTGGAACCCGCATTGGTCCCGATGCCAAAGTGGGTTTTGAGTCTGATGGATCTATAGAACCTATTTAGGTCCTTTTCCAATTGAAACGAGTCCCAGTGTGGAGTGGGGCAAAAGGATAAACCTTTTTGTAACACTGACAGTTCTGCAGGGGACAAATTATAGCTTGAAATGTTCATTACCAGGTTGGACGGCTTACCTGGCTGCGTGTTGTCATTTTTTCTGCGCGCCCGTCGGGTTGGTCTCCGTGTTGGTATCCTCCCCTGCGGCCTTTCCCTAAAAAAGGCGGTCTGGTTGAGCTTGCAGACGAATCGCTGCCAGAGCTGTGTGAATCGAACCTTCTTTGTGTAGGGCGTCGACGCCAGGGTGTAAATGTGGCGGAATCGCTCCATCTATATACACGGTTGGACAGATAGTCGTCGTTATCTCTCTGGAATTTCTGCCTTTTGCGGTCCTGAAGGTTCTTTTGGTGTTCGGTGATGATTCTGTCTGTCTTCTCCTTAAGGGTGGACCACTCAGCAGGTGGGAGGGTAGCCGCTAGTTGGTTTTCCGTAGCCTGGATATTTTTTCTAAGTTCAGATATTTCCTTCTGGAGGCACTCCACAGTTAAAATGATAATGTCTAATGAGCACTTGTTGAGGATTTTTTGATATTTGTCACAATACTCCTGATTATCCGCGAACAGGGTGGGTCGTAGATGACTCCTCAACCCCCTGGGGATTTTGTTCTGGCGGTGGTACTCTGCTAAGGTCGTACAGTGTAGGTCATAAGAGACCAATTTACGTTTGGTCTTCTCGTAATCTCTAGTCCTCAAGTCAGTTGCTGGTATTTTAAGGAATTCAGCAGAGCTGGTAACTTGGGACAATATATTTGAACTAGTGGCTATATCATATGCAAATGTGTCGGTTGACATTTGGGAACCTTGTGCAACAACCAAGACAATACGTAAATGAAGAGAAAATTGGTGTGCACTAAGGTTGGAATAAAGCGAGGTGCAGGTGTAGAGGACTGGGGTGTCCTAACACACTACGACTAAATATAATACACCGCACACTCTAAGTATGTTACTTGTGAAAAATTTGAAATTTATTGAGGTGCTATAGACATATCATTCAACAATGCGAAGTGCGACCAGAAGTCAAACTGACAACGTTTCGACTCGTCCCGAGTCTTTATCAAAAAGGTCGCTGGAAAGAACAGAACCAGTGTAAGTAACCATACATCAAATATATACATATTTTACATACATATTAATAGCACATAACAACCCAGAAGAGAAAAAAGGGAGAACAATATATACAAATATACATATAAGACATAGCATAACACAGGTATTTAATCCTGTCTCCGGTAAGAAAGATCCCCATCCTAGAGGTGAGGGTGTCAATCTGCGTGGTTTGGAAGTGATTTCATATGGTTCAGAGGACGGAGAGTTCGAGAAGAGACCGAAGTGACGTTTACCTTAGCAAGGTGAATAGTAGTATAGCAAAAATAGTATCCTCGTGGTATAAAGAATATCTATAAAGGATAAAAGGTGTTAGTAAGGACCGTACATGAGAAGCAGAACTGTTCTAGAATATAGAGAGGATTTTACCTTACAAAATGATATAAATAATAGGCAGGTGGCCTTTCATATTGGTACCGCAAGTGTAGTCTGTCAGGGATACATGAAATAGGAATGTGTAGTGGAGCCAGACACATAGGAGGGCATATTAGAGTGATGGTAACCTACAAGTCGTTTTTACCTTATAAAGTTGGTGAGAAGTACGTTTGTAGCTCAAGAAATGCAGTATATCTGTTGTGCCATGAAGCAAGTCCTGTACAGGATGTACATAATTAGGATATATATGAGTGACCATAGCTTGTAGCAAGTGTGATAAACCATTTTATATAGTATTACCTGGTAGGCTCTATGAGAAACTTAGCCTCATGTGGTGTATGGATCGCAGGTAGGTCCAACGTATCGTTGGTATTGCCTGTCATATATGTACCAGGTTAGAATGTATATGAATAATAAAGAAGTGTTGGACAGAGAACGGCCATGTGGGATATTACCTAGAACCGCTGGTGGTATAGGGCTGTTTATGGAATTCCACTGGTTATATCAGTAGGTGGGTGACAGCAGCTACACAAAAGTGGAAACAGGGGACCTGTGCAGGCATAAAGGTATGGGTCAGGTGAAATATGTATAAAGCACTAGTGCTTCGAAAGAGGCGTTAGAAAATAATACCTGCATAGGCATTAGGGAATAGACTAAAGGCAGGTCCAAAGCTAGGGAGAATTACTGTAGATATGGAAAAATGGCAATAAATAATGGTAGTAATAAAAAATAAAAAATAAAAAAACAAGAAAACACGCAATGAAGGTTCAAATAATCAAAATAGAAGTAAAAACCAATAAAGGTAAAAATTGGGAAAATTATATGAGAAAAAATAATAAAAATAAAAATAAAAATAAAGATAAAAATAAAATAGAAACAATTAAGAGAACGGAAAAGAGAAAAAAGAAAAAAGAAAAAGGGAAAAAAATTGAAATTGAAATGAATTATGAATGAAATAAATAACATAAAAAAATGACATAAAAAATGAGTGAGCAATAAATAAAATGGAACAAAAATAGAAGACCACGATAGGAATAGAATATACACCCATAGGGAAAAAGAGTCAAAACTAAAATAAAAAGTAAACAATAAATGGAAAAATGAAAAAATAAAAGTAAAAATAAGGAATAAAAATAAGAGAATACGGTATAAAAAATGAAAGAAAAAGTAAAGACAAGAGGTTAGGAATGAGGAAAATAGCTTCCTTAGGGGGAAAGAGGGTAGTCATACCAATTGTGAATAGACAAACGACAACGGTCAGCGGGTCTATAGAAAGAGAAAAGAAGACATATCAGTATCATCATTATGGCAACCAGTCAATTTCCCTATTTAGGCCCTTAGGTGCTAGCGTGTCGAGCGTGTAAATCCAGTATGTCTCTCTGGATCGGAGTAGTTTGATGTGGTCGCCCCCCCGTCGCGGTCTGGGTACCTGTTCTATTACTTGGAACTTTAGTTGCGCTACCGTGTGTCTAGCAGCTGCAAAGTGTGCCGGTAGGGGGAGCCATGTTTTACCACACCTTATAGTGGATTTGTGGCTAGCCACGCGATCCCTTACGTGTTGGACTGTCTCTCCGACGTACATAAGGCCACACGGGCATTTGATTAGATATACTACGAAGTTTGATTCGCAGGTAAAAAAAACCCCGTATAGGGAAGGACTTGCCAGTCCTTGGGTGTGTAATATTATCCGTTTTTATTACGTTGGAGCAGGCGGCACAATGGAGACACGGGAATGTGCCATGGTGACGTGTACTGAGAAGTTGTTGAGTACGTTCCGTGCGTGCACTTCCTATATCGGCTCTTATAATCTGATCCCTGATGTTTGGGGGTCGCCTTGTACTCATCAAAGCCGGTGTCTGAAAAGAGGGAATGCTGGGATAGGCTCTGCCCAAAAGAGGCCAATGTCTTCTGATTGTTGAATAGACTTTTTGCATAAACGGGTGGTGGGTATGTACAAAAGGTACCCGCTCCTGCTGTAGTTTGGGTAGTCGGCTTTCATCAGGAGTAGAGGACAGTAACAACTCTTGTTGTAGTAGTGTAGACGGGTATTCCCTGTCTTTAAATTTTTGTGACATGAGGTCAAGCCTGGTATGGCGTATTGCTGGATCTGATACTATACGTGACACCCTTTTAAATTGAGAGCGGGGGAGACTGTCCCTAGTGGACTTGGGATGGCAGCTTGAGTACAGTAACAAGCTGTTACAGTCTGTAGGCTTGGTGTAGAGGTCAGTGCTCAATCTCCCCTCAGGGTCCTTTAGGACCAATGTATCGAGAAAAGCTATCTCCATGGTACTGGAATTCAATGTAAACTGAAGTTCCTGAAAAACGGAATTGAGGTAGCTATGGAAGTCACTAAGTGTGTCAGGGGTACCTGTCCAGATCATGAAAATATCATCTATATAGCGATATAGTATCTGTCCAACCGTGTATATAGATGGAGCGATTCCGCCACATTTACACCCTGGCGTCGACGCCCTACACAAAGAAGGTTCGATTCACACAGCTCTGGCAGCGATTCGTCTGCAAGCTCAACCAGACCGCCTTTTTTAGGGAAAGGCCGCAGGGGAGGATACCAACACGGAGACCAACCCGACGGGCGCGCAGAAAAAATGACAACACGCAGCCAGGTAAGCCGTCCAACCTGGTAATGAACATTTCAAGCTATAATTTGTCCCCTGCAGAACTGTCAGTGTTACAAAAAGGTTTATCCTTTTGCCCCACTCCACACTGGGACTTGTTTCAATTGGAAAAGGACCTAAATAGGTTCTATAGATCCATCAGACTCAAAACCCACTTTGGCATCGGGACCAATGCGGGTTCCAGTATTTCAACTTCTCCTGAAAATGTAACGGATTTATCTATTGTCTCCTTGGGTCTGCGGAATGCTAGTACCTTTTCACCCCCTCACTCCTATCATGCGGCTGAAACTGTGATTTCTCTCATTGATCGGGATATTAAGTCCCTCACTCACCAACAGAAACTTGGGTTCTTTCCAACCCACACGAATCTTACCCTCGATGAGAAACATGCACTTACCGCACTGCGATCGAATAATAACATAATCATAAAGCCGGCGGATAAAGGGGGAGCCACTGTCGTCATGGATCGCTCCTTATATCATGCTGAGGTACTCCGTCAGCTATCGGACACAGACACCTATAAGGCCATTCCCAGGGACCCCACTCTTAAGATCACCCAACGTATTAAGAATCTCCTCACCCTATATCTTGACAATAAGACAATAGACACCAAAACAGTAACCTTTTTAAATAAATCTCATCCTATGATTCCAGTTTTTTATATCTTACCCAAGATCCACAAATCTCTCAGTAATCCCCCGGGGAGGCCCATTGTGGCCTCAACGGATTCCGTTTTCTCACCTCTTTCGATTTTCTTGGAAAAGATCCTGACACCCCTCGTCAAGGGGACAAGATCCTTTCTTTTGGATACTAGCCAGTTTCTTGATGTCATAAAGAATATCCGACAAATACCTGAATCCAGCCTGTTAGTTACCTTAGATGTACAAAGTCTATATACCTCTATTTCACATGATCGGGGCATTCTAGCAACCAAGGATCTATTGGATAAATCAGATTTATCCCAGAATTCCATCAATTTCTGCCTAGACCTGCTCAGGATAGTTCTCTATGAAAACTACTTCCTGTACGAGGACTCCTTCTACGTCCAGGCGCGCGGGACCGCCATGGGCTCTAATGTAGCCCCGGTGTACGCTGTTGTGAAATTGGATTCTGGGCTCCCCCGGTGGCCACTTGTGGAATTGAACTTGTGTGCATCATCCCCTCTGTTCACCTGCTCCTATCAGGATGTGGGAGTCGCTATATAACCTGGCTCCTCTGTCAGTTTCTTGCCGGTCAACAATGTAATCAGAAGCCTTCTGTGCTTGTTCCTGCTACTAGACTACTCCCAGCTAAGTTGGACTTTTGTCCTTGTGTGTTTTTGCATTTTGTTCCTGTTCACAGCTGCTGTTTCGTTACTGTGTCTGGAAAGCTCTTGTGATCGGAAATTGCCACTCTGGTGTTATGAGTTAATGCTAGAGTCTTAAAGGAATTTCTGGATGGTGTTTTGATAGGGTTTTCTGCTGACCATGAAAGTGTCCTTTCTGTCTTCCTGCTATCTAGAAAGCGGACCTCGATTTTGCTAAACCTATTTTCATACTACGTTTGTCATTTCGTCTAAAATCACCGCCAATATATGTGGGGGCCTCTGTCTGCCTTTTGGGAAAATTTCTCTAGAGGTGAGCCAGGACTGTCTTTTCCTCTGCTAGGATTAGGTAGTTCTCCGGCTGGCGCTGGGCATCTAGGGTTAAAAAACGTAGGCATGCTACCCGGCCACTTCTAGTGGTGCGGCAGGTTTAGTTCATGGTCAGTATAGTTTCCATCTTCCAAGAGCTAGTTCTCATATAAGCTGGGCTATGTTCTCTCGCCATTGAGAATCATGACTGTTTGACCGGCCCAAAAAAGGGTTAAATTACTGGCTGAGAAAGGAGAGAAAAAAGAAGTCTGCTACAATTTTTTTTTTTTTTTCCTCTAGTTCTGAGTGTGCTCTTAATTGAATCACTTGCTAGTCTGCCTATACTGCAGCCTTCCTCTCTTTTTCTCCTTCTAATCCTTGAATGGCTCTGTGTTCACCTGTTTCAAATGGATCTTCAGAGTGTAGCTACAGGTTTGAATAATCTCGCCACAAAGGTACAAAATTTGCAAGATTTTGTTGTTCATGCACCTATGTCTGAGCCTAGAATTCCTTTGCCTGAATTCTTCTCGGGGAATAGATCTCACTTTCAAAATTTTAAAAATAATTGCAAATTGTTTTTGTCCCTGAAGTCTCGCTCTGCCGGAGACCCTGCACAGCAGGTCAGGATTGTAATTTCCTTGCTCCGGGGCGACCCTCAAGACTGGGCTTTTGCATTGGCACCAGGGGATCCTGCGTTGCTCAATGTGGATGCGTTTTTTCTGGCCTTGGGGTTGCTTTATGAGGAACCTCATTTAGAGCTTCAGGCGGAAAAGGCCTTGATGTCCTTTTCTCAGGGGCAAGATGAAGCTGAAATATACTGCCAAAAATTCCGCAAATGGTCTGTGCTTACTCAGTGGAATGAGTGCGCCCTGGCGGCGATTTTCAGAGAAGGTCTCTCTGATGCCATTAAGGATGTTATGGTGGGGTTCCCTGTGCCTGCGAGTCTGAATGAGTCCATGACGATGGCTATTCAGATCGATAGGCGTCTGCGGGAGCGCAAACCTGTGCACCATTTGGCGGTGTCTACTGAGAAAACGCCAGAAAATATGCAATGTGATAGAATTCTGTCCAGAAGCGAGCGGCAGAATTTTAGACGAAAAAATGGGTTGTGCTTCTATTGTGGTGATTCAACTCATGTTATATCAGCATGCTTTAAGCGTACTAAGAAGCCTGACAAGTCTGTTTCAATTAGCACTTTACAGTCTAAGTTTATTCTATCTGTGACCCTGATTTGTTCTTTGTCATCTATTACCGCGGACGCCTATGTCGACTCTGGCGCTGCTTTGAGTCTTATGGATTGGTCCTTTGCCAAACGCTGTGGGTATGATTTGGAGCCACTGGAGGCTCCGATACCTCTGAAAGGGATTGACTCCACCCCATTGGCTAGTAATAAACCACAATACTGGACACAAGTGACTATGCATGTTAATCCGGATCACCAGGAGGTTATTCGCTTTCTGGTGCTGTATAATCTACATGATGTTTTGGTGCTGGGATTGCCATGGCTGCAATCTCATAACCCAGTCCTCGACTGGAGAGCTATGTCTGTGTTAAGCTGGGGATGTAAAGGAACTCATGGGGACCTACCTTTGGTTTCCATTTCATCATCTATTCCCTCTGAGATTCCTGAATTCTTGTCTGACTTTCGTGACGTTTTTGAAGAACCCAAGGTTGGTTCACTACCTCCGCACCGGGAGTGCGATTGTGCCATAGACTTGATTCCGGGTAGTAAATACCCTAAGGGTCGTTTATTTAATCTGTCTGTGCCTGAACACGCTGCTATGCGAGAATATATAAAGGAGTCCTTGGAAAAGGGACATATTCGTCCTTCATCATCTCCCTTAGGAGCCGGTTTTTTCTTTGTGTCTAAGAAAGACGGCTCTTTGAGGCCGTGTATTGATTATCGACTTTTGAATAAAATCACGGTTAAATATCAATATCCGTTACCACTGCTTACTGATTTGTTTGCTCGTATAAAGGGGGCCAAGTGGTTCTCTAAGATTGATCTCCGTGGGGCGTATAATTTGGTGCGAATCAAGCAGGGGGATGAGTGGAAAACCGCATTTAATACGCCCGAGGGCCATTTTGAGTATTTGGTGATGCCTTTTGGTCTTTCAAATGCCCCTTCAGTCTTCCAGTCCTTTATGCATGACATTTTCCGCGATTATTTGGATAAATTTATGATTGTGTATCTGGATGATATTCTGATTTTTTCGGATGACTGGGACTCTCATGTCCAGCTGGTCAGGAGGGTTTTTCAGGTTTTGCGGTCTAATTCCTTGTGTGTGAAGGGTTCTAAGTGTGTTTTTGGGGTTCAAAAGATTTCTTTCTTGGGATACATTTTTCCCCCTCTTCCATCGAGATGGATCCTGTCAAGGTTCAGGCTATTGGTGATTGGACGCAACCCTCTTCTCTTAAGAGTCTTCAGAAATTTTTGGGCTTTGCTAACTTTTATCGTCGATTTATTGCTGGTTTTTCTGATGTTGTAAAACCATTGACTGATTTGACTAAGAAGGGTGCTGATGTTGCTGATTGGTCCCCTGATGCTGTGGAGGCCTTTCGGGAGCTCAAGCGCCGCTTTTCTTCCGCCCCAGTGTTACGTCAGCCTGATGTTGCTCTTCCTTTTCAGGTTGAGGTCGACGCTTCTGAAATCGGAGCTGGGGCGGTGTTGTCGCAGAGAAGTTCCGACTGCTCCGTGATGAGACCTTGTGCTTTTTTTTCCCGTAAATTTTCGCCCGCCGAGCGGAATTATGATATTGGGAATCGGGAGCTTTTGGCCATGAAGTGGGCTTTTGAGGAGTGGTGTCACTGGCTTGAGGGGGCCAGACATCAGGTGGTGGTATTGACTGACCACAAAAATTTAATTTACCTTGAATCTGCCAGGCGCCTGAATCCTAGACAGGCGCGCTGGTCGTTGTTTTTCTCTCGGTTTAATTTTGTGGTGTCGTACCTACCGGGTTCTAAGAATGTTAAGGCGGATGCCCTTTCTAGGAGTTTTGAGCCTGACTCCCCTGGTAATTCTGAGCCCACAGGTATCCTTAAAGATGGAGTGATATTGTCTGCCGTTTCTCCAGACCTGCGGCGGGCCTTGCAGGAGTTTCAGGCGGATAGACCTGATCGTTGCCCACCTGGTAGACTGTTTGTTCCTGATGATTGGACCAGTAGAGTCATCTCTGAGGTTCATTCTTCTGCGTTGGCAGGTCATCCTGGAATCTTTGGTACCAGGGATTTGGTGGCAAGGTCCTTCTGGTGGCCTTCCCTGTCACGAGATGTGCGAGGCTTTGTGCAGTCTTGTGACGTTTGTGCTCGGGCCAAGCCTTGTTGTTCTCGGGCTAGTGGATTGTTGTTGCCCTTGCCTATCCCGAAGAGGCCTTGGACGCACATCTCGATGGATTTTATTTCGGATCTGCCTGTTTCTCAGAAGATGTCTGTCATCTGGGTGGTGTGTGACCGTTTCTCTAAGATGGTCCATCTGGTTCCCTTGCCTAAGTTGCCTTCTTCTTCCGAGTTGGTTCCTCTGTTTTTTCAAAATGTTGTTCGTTTGCATGGTATTCCTGAGAATATCGTTTCTGACAGAGGGACCCAATTCGTGTCTAGATTTTGGCGGGCATTCTGTGCTAGGATGGGCATAGATTTGTCTTTTTCGTCTGCTTTCCATCCTCAGACTAATGGCCAGACCGAGCGGACTAATCAGACCTTGGAGACATATTTGAGGTGTTTTGTGTCTGCGGATCAGGATGATTGGGTTGCTTTTTTGCCTTTGGCGGAGTTCGCCCTCAATAATCGGGCCAGCTCTGCCACCTTGGTGTCCCCGTTTTTCTGTAATTTGGGGTTTCATCCTCGATTTTCCTCCGGTCAAGTGGAATCTTCGGATTGTCCTGGAGTGGATGCTGTGGTGGAGAGGTTGCATCAGATTTGGGGGCAGGTGGTGGACAATTTGAAGTTGTCCCAGGAGAAGACTCAGCTTTTTGCCAACCGCCGTCGTCGTGTTGGTCCTCGGCTTTGTGTTGGGGACTTGGTGTGGTTGTCTTCTCGTTTTGTCCCTATGAGGGTTTCTTCTCCTAAGTTTAAGCCTCGGTTCATCGGCCCGTACAAGATATTGGAGATTCTTAACCCTGTGTCCTTCCGTTTGGACCTCCCTGCATCCTTTTCGATTCATAATGTTTTTCATCGGTCATTGTTGCGCAGGTATGAGGTGCCGGTTGTGCCTTCCGTTGAGCCTCCTGCTCCGGTGTTGGTTGAGGGTGAGTTGGAGTACGTTGTGGAAAAGATCTTAGACTCTCGTGTTTCCAGACGGAGACTCCAGTATCTGGTCAAATGGAAGGGATACGGTCAGGAGGATAATTCTTGGGTCACTGCCTCTGATGTTCATGCCTCCGATCTTGTCCGTGCCTTTCATAGGGCTCATCCTGATCGCCCTGGTGGTTCTGGTGAGGGTTCGGTGCCCCCTCCTTGAGGGGGGGGTACTGTTGTGAAATTGGATTCTGGGCTCCCCCGGTGGCCACTTGTGGAATTGAACTTGTGTGCATCATCCCCTCTGTTCACCTGCTCCTATCAGGATGTGGGAGTCGCTATATAACCTGGCTCCTCTGTCAGTTTCTTGCCGGTCAACAATGTAATCAGAAGCCTTCTGTGCTTGTTCCTGCTACTAGACTACTCCCAGCTAAGTTGGACTTTTGTCCTTGTGTGTTTTTGCATTTTGTTCCTGTTCACAGCTGCTGTTTCGTTACTGTGTCTGGAAAGCTCTTGTGATCGGAAATTGCCACTCTGGTGTTATGAGTTAATGCTAGAGTCTTAAAGGAATTTCTGGATGGTGTTTTGATAGGGTTTTCTGCTGACCATGAAAGTGTCCTTTCTGTCTTCCTGCTATCTAGAAAGCGGACCTCGATTTTGCTAAACCTATTTTCATACTACGTTTGTCATTTCGTCTAAAATCACCGCCAATATATGTGGGGGCCTCTGTCTGCCTTTTGGGAAAATTTCTCTAGAGGTGAGCCAGGACTGTCTTGTCCTCTGCTAGGATTAGGTAGTTCTCCGGCTGGCGCTGGGCATCTAGGGTTAAAAAACGTAGGCATGCTACCCGGCCACTTCTAGTTGTGCGGCAGGTTTAGTTCATGGTCAGTATAGTTTCCATCTTCCAAGAGCTAGTTCTCATATAAGCTGGGCTATGTTCTCTCGCCATTGAGAATCATGACAGTACGCTAATGCCTATATGCACTACTTCGAGGAACACTATGTCTACAACAATGAATTATTTCTTCAACATGCAATTGAATATCATCGCTATATAGATGATATTTTCATGATCTGGACAGGTACCCCTGACACACTTAGTGACTTCCATAGCTACCTCAATTCCGTTTTTCAGGAACTTCAGTTTACATTGAATTCCAGTACCACGGAGATAGCTTTTCTCGATACATTGGTCCTAAAGGACCCTGAGGGGAGATTGAGCACTGACCTCTACACCAAGCCTACAGACTGTAACAGCTTGTTACTGTACTCAAGCTGCCATCCCAAGTCCACTAGGGACAGTCTCCACCGCTCTCAATTTAAAAGGGTGTCACGTATAGTATCAGATCCAGCAATACGCCATACCAGGCTTGACCTCATGTCACAAAAATTTAAAGACAGGGAATACCCGTCTACACTACTACAACAAGAGTTGTTACTGTCCTCTACTCCTGATGAAAGCCGACTACCCAAACTACAGCAGGAGCGGGTACCTTTTGTACATACCCACCACCCGTTTATGCAAAAAGTCTATTCAACAATCAGAAGACATTGGCCTCTTTTGGGCAGAGCCTATCCCAGCATTCCCTCTTTTCAGACACCGGCTTTGATGAGTACAAGGCGACCCCCAAACATCAGGGATCAGATTATAAGAGCCGATATAGGAAGTGCACGCACGGAACGTACTCAACAACTTCTCAGTACACGTCGCCATGGCACATTCCCGTGTCTCCATTGTGCCGCCTGCTCCAACGTAATAAAAACGGATAATATTACACACCCAAGGACTGGCAAGTCCTTCCCTATACGGGGTTTTTTTACCTGCGAATCAAACTTCGTAGTATATCTAATCAAATGCCCGTGTGGCCTTATGTACGTCGGAGAGACAGTCCAACACGTAAGGGATCGCGTGGCTAGCCACAAATCCACTATAAGGTGTGGTAAAACATGGCTCCCCCTACCGGCACACTTTGCAGCTGCTAGACACACGGTAGCGCAACTAAAGTTCCAAGTAATAGAACAGGTACCCAGACCGCGACGGGGGGGCGACCACATCAAACTACTCCGATCCAGAGAGACATACTGGATTTACACGCTCGACACGCTAGCACCTAAGGGCCTAAATAGGGAAATTGACTGGTTGCCATAATGATGATACTGATATGTCTTCTTTTCTCTTTCTATAGACCCGCTGACCGTTGTCGTTTGTCTATTCACAATTGGTATGACTACCCTCTTTCCCCCTAAGGAAGCTATTTTCCTCATTCCTAACCTCTTGTCTTTACTTTTTCTTTCATTTTTTATACCGTATTCTCTTATTTTTATTCCTTATTTTTACTTTTATTTTTTCATTTTTCCATTTATTGTTTACTTTTTATTTTAGTTTTGACTCTTTTTCCCTATGGGTGTATATTCTATTCCTATCGTGGTCTTCTATTTTTGTTCCATTTTATTTATTGCTCACTCATTTTTTATGTCATTTTTTTATGTTATTTATTTCATTCATAATTCATTTCAATTTCAATTTTTTTCCCTTTTTCTTTTTTCTTTTTTCTCTTTTCCGTTCTCTTAATTGTTTCTATTTTATTTTTATCTTTATTTTTATTTTTATTTTTATTATTTTTTCTCATATAATTTTCCCAATTTTTACCTTTATTGGTTTTTACTTCTATTTTGATTATTTGAACCTTCATTGCGTGTTTTCTTGTTTTTTTATTTTTTATTTTTTATTACTACCATTATTTATTGCCATTTTTCCATATCTACAGTAATTCTCCCTAGCTTTGGACCTGCCTTTAGTCTATTCCCCTTCCATTTATCTAAATGTTCTAATCCAAACCGTCACCATACATTTAGAGGGAACAGTCCCTCGTAGCTGCACCAATTATCCAGGACCGCACTTGTAGTTTGTTTGGGCACTTCACTAATACCTTATTCTGCTGGCCTTCTAGCAGCGCAGGCGCAGACGCAGCGGCTAAATACACACTGCTAGATCCCCTTAACAACGCCCGCGCATGCGCACATGACCGCTACTACCAGACGGCGGGACTTCCGGTGCCGGATGACGCACTTCCGGCACCGCGGGTCCCGCCGCTCTTAAATACAGGGACAGAGACGTCACACGGCACCGGCCGTCACAGCAAGGCGCAAGAGCGCCGCTTACAACACAGCACCTCAAGGTAATGCCCTGACCCACTAATGCAAGGACAGCCCTCGGTTCCATGTCACACATGACCGGGGCTTTCTATATCATGTATATTACTGGCTCACATATTGCATTTCCCCCTAGAGGTCTCCTACCCACGGTTCTTTTTGCCGTCCATGCAATTACCGCATACAGCCAGTGTGGAACCTCACCTATGCAGGTATTATTTTCTAACGCCTCTTTCGAAGCACTAGTGCTTTATACATATTTCACCTGACCCATACCTTTATGCCTGCACAGGTCCCCTGTTTCCACTTTTGTGTAGCTGCTGTCACCCACCTACTGATATAACCAGTGGAATTCCATAAACAGCCCTATACCACCAGCGGTTCTAGGTAATATCCCACATGGCCGTTCTCTGTCCAACACTTCTTTATTATTCATATACATTCTAACCTGGTACATATATGACAGGCAATACCAACGATACGTTGGACCTACCTGCGATCCATACACCACATGAGGCTAAGTTTCTCATAGAGCCTACCAGGTAATACTATATAAAATGGTTTATCACACTTGCTACAAGCTATGGTCACTCATATATATCCTAATTATGTACATCCTGTACAGGACTTGCTTCATGGCACAACAGATATACTGCATTTCTTGAGCTACAAACGTACTTCTCACCAACTTTATAATGTAAAAACGACTTGTAGGTTACCATCACTCTAATATGCCCTCCTATGTGTCTGGCTCCACTACACATTCCTATTTCATGTATCCCTGACAGTCTACACTTGCGGTACCAATATGAAAGGCCACCTGCCTATTATTTATATCATTTTGTAAGGTAAAATCCTCTCTATATTCTAGAACAGTTCTGCTTCTCATGTACGGTCCTTACTAACACCTTTTATCCTTTATAGATATTCTTTATACCACGAGGATACTATTTTTGCTATACTACTATTCACCTTGCTAAGGTAAACGTCACTTCGGTCTCTTCTCGAACTCTCCGTCCTCTGAACCATATGAAATCACTTCCAAACCACGCAGATTGACACCCTCACCTCTAGGATGGGGATCTTTCTTACCGGAGACAGGATTAAATACCTGTGTTATGCTATGTCTTATATGTATATTTGTATATATTGTTCTCCCTTTTTTCTCTTCTGGGTTGTTATGTGCTATTAATATGTATGTAAAATATGTATATATTTGATGTATGGTTACTTACACTGGTTCTGTTCTTTCCAGCGACCTTTTTGATAAAGACTCGGGACGAGTCGAAACGTTGTCAGTTTGACTTCTGGTCGCACTTCGCATTGTTGAATGATATGTCTATAGCACCTCAATAAATTTCAAATTTTTCACAAGTAACATACTTAGAGTGTGCGGTGTATTATATTTAGTCGTAGTGTGTTAGGACACCCCAGTCCTCTACACCTGCACCTCGCTTTATTCCAACCTTAGTGCACACCAATTTTCTCTTCATTTACGTATTGTCTTGGTTGTTGCACAAGTTTCCCAAATGTCAACCGACACATTTGCATATGATATAGCCACTAGTTCAAATATATTGTCCCAAGTTACCAGCTCTGCTGAATTCCTTAAAATACCAGCAACTGACTTGAGGACTAGAGATTACGAGAAGACCAAACGTAAATTGGTCTCTTATGACCTACACTGTACGACCTTAGCAGAGTACCACCGCCAGAACAAAATCCCCAGGGGGTTGAGGAGTCATCTACGACCCACCCTGTTCGCGGATAATCAGGAGTATTGTGACAAATATCAAAAAATCCTCAACAAGTGCTCATTAGACATTATCATTTTAACTGTGGAGTGCCTCCAGAAGGAAATATCTGAACTTAGAAAAAATATCCAGGCTACGGAAAACCAACTAGCGGCTACCCTCCCACCTGCTGAGTGGTCCACCCTTAAGGAGAAGACAGACAGAATCATCACCGAACACCAAAAGAACCTTCAGGACCGCAAAAGGCAGAAATTCCAGAGAGATAACGACGACTATCTGTCCAACCGTGTATATAGATGGAGCGATTACGCCACATTTACACCCTGGCGTCGACGCCCTACACAAAGAAGGTTCGATTCACACAGCTCTGGCAGCGATTCGTCTGCAAGCTCAACCAGACCGCCTTTTTTAGGGAAAGGCCGCAGGGGAGGATACCAACACGGAGACCAACCCGACGGGCGCGCAGAAAAAATGACAACACGCAGCCAGGTAAGCCGTCCAACCTGGTAATGAACATTTCAAGCTATAATTTGTCCCCTGCAGAACTGTCAGTGTTACAAAAAGGTTTATCCTTTTGCCCCACTCCACACTGGGACTTGTTTCAATTGGAAAAGGACCTAAATAGGTTCTATAGATCCATCAGACTCAAAACCCACTTTGGCATCGGGACCAATGCGGGTTCCAGTATTTCAACTTCTCCTGAAAATGTAACGGATTTATCTATTGTCTCCTTGGGTCTGCGGAATGCTAGTACCTTTTCACCCCCTCACTCCTATCATGCGGCTGAAACTGTGATTTCTCTCATTGATTGGGATATTAAGTCCCTCACTCACCAACAGAAACTTGGGTTCTTTCCAACCCACACGAATCTTACCCTCGATGAGAAACATGCACTTACCGCACTGCGATCGAATAATAACATAATCATAAAGCCGGCGGATAAAGGGGGAGCCACTGTCGTCATGGATCGCTCCTTATATCATGCTGAGGTACTCCGTCAGCTATCGGACACAGACACCTATAAGGCCATTCCCAGGGACCCCACTCTTAAGATCACCCAACGTATTAAGAATCTCCTCACCCTATATCTTGACAATAAGACAATAGACACCAAAACAGTAACCTTTTTAAATAAATCTCATCCTATGATTCCAGTTTTTTATATCTTACCCAAGATCCACAAATCTCTCAGTAATCCCCCGGGGAGGCCCATTGTGGCCTCAACGGATTCCGTTTTCTCACCTCTTTCGATTTTCTTGGAAAAGATCCTGACACCCCTCGTCAAGGGGACAAGATCCTTTCTTTTGGATACTAGCCAGTTTCTTGATGTCATAAAGAATATCCGACAAATACCCGAATCCAGCCTGTTAGTTACCTTAGATGTACAAAGTCTATATACCTCTATTTCACATGATCGGGGCATTCTAGCAACCAAGGATCTATTGGATAAATCAGATTTATCCCAGAATTCCATCAATTTCTGCCTAGACCTGCTCAGGATAGTTCTCTATGAAAACTACTTCCTGTACGAGGACTCCTTCTACGTCCAGGCGCGCGGGACCGCCATGGGCTCTAATGTAGCCCCGGCGTACGCTAATGCCTATATGCACTACTTCGAGGAACACTATGTCTACAACAATGAATTATTTCTTCAACATGCAATTGAATATCATCGCTATATAGATGATATTTTCATGATCTGGACAGGTACCCCTGACACACTTAGTGACTTCCATAGCTACCTCAATTCCGTTTTTCAGGAACTTCAGTTTACATTGAATTCCAGTACCACGGAGATAGCTTTTCTCGATACATTGGTCCTAAAGGACCCTGAGGGGAGATTGAGCACTGACCTCTACACCAAGCCTACAGACTGTAACAGCTTGTTACTGTACTCAAGCTGCCATCCCAAGTCCACTAGGGACAGTCTCCACCGCTCTCAATTTAAAAGGGTGTCACGTATAGTATCAGATCCAGCAATACGCCATACCAGGCTTGACCTCATGTCACAAAAATTTAAAGACAGGGAATACCCGTCTACACTACTACAACAAGAGTTGTTACTGTCCTCTACTCCTGATGAAAGCCGACTACCCAAACTACAGCAGGAGCGGGTACCTTTTGTACATACCCACCACCCGTTTATGCAAAAAGTCTATTCAACAATCAGAAGACATTGGCCTCTTTTGGGCAGAGCCTATCCCAGCATTCCCTCTTTTCAGACACCGGCTTTGATGAGTACAAGGCGACCCCCAAACATCAGGGATCAGATTATAAGAGCCGATATAGGAAGTGCACGCACGGAACGTACTCAACAACTTCTCAGTACACGTCGCCATGGCACATTCCCGTGTCTCCATTGTGCCGCCTGCTCCAACGTAATAAAAACGGATAATATTACACACCCAAGGACTGGCAAGTCCTTCCCTATACGGGGTTTTTTTACCTGCGAATCAAACTTCGTAGTATATCTAATCAAATGCCCGTGTGGCCTTATGTACGTCGGAGAGACAGTCCAACACGTAAGGGATCGCGTGGCTAGCCACAAATCCACTATAAGGTGTGGTAAAACATGGCTCCCCCTACTGGCACACTTTGCAGCTGCTAGACACACGGTAGCGCAACTAAAGTTCCAAGTAATAGAACAGGTACCCAGACCGCGACGGGGGGGCGACCACATCAAACTACTCCGATCCAGAGAGACATACTGGATTTACACGCTCGACACGCTAGCACCTAAGGGCCTAAATAGGGAAATTGACTGGTTGCCATAATGATGATACTGATATGTCTTCTTTTCTCTTTCTATAGACCCGCTGACCGTTGTCGTTTGTCTATTCACAATTGGTATGACTACCCTCTTTCCCCCTAAGGAAGCTATTTTCCTCATTCCTAACCTCTTGTCTTTACTTTTTCTTTCATTTTTTATACCGTATTCTCTTATTTTTATTCCTTATTTTTACTTTTATTTTTTCATTTTTCCATTTATTGTTTACTTTTTATTTTAGTTTTGACTCTTTTTCCCTATGGGTGTATATTCTATTCCTATCGTGGTCTTCTATTTTTGTTCCATTTTATTTATTGCTCACTCATTTTTTATGTCATTTTTTTATGTTATTTATTTCATTCATAATTCATTTCAATTTCAATTTTTTTCCCTTTTTCTTTTTTCTTTTTTCTCTTTTCCGTTCTCTTAATTGTTTCTATTTTATTTTTATCTTTATTTTTATTTTTATTTTTATTATTTTTTCTCATATAATTTTCCCAATTTTTACCTTTATTGGTTTTTACTTCTATTTTGATTATTTGAACCTTCATTGCGTGTTTTCTTGTTTTTTTATTTTTTATTTTTTATTACTACCATTATTTATTGCCATTTTTCCATATCTACAGTAATTCTCCCTAGCTTTGGACCTGCCTTTAGTCTATTCCCCTTCCATTTATCTAAATGTTCTAATCCAAACCAAGTCACCATACATTTAGAGGGAACAGTCCCTCGTAGCTGCACCAATTATCCAGGACCGCACTTGTAGTTTGTTTGGGCACTTCACTAATACCTTATTCTGCTGGCCTTCTAGCAGCGCAGGCGCAGACGCAGCGGCTAAATACACACTGCTAGATCCCCTTAACAACGCCCGCGCATGCGCACATGACCGCTACTACCAGACGGCGGGACTTCCGGTGCCGGATGACGCACTTCCGGCACCGCGGGTCCCGCCGCTCTTAAATACAGGGACAGAGACGTCACACGGCACCGGCCGTCACAGCAAGTCGCAGGAGCGCCGCTTACAACACAGCACCTCAAGGTAATGCCCTGACCCACTAATGCAAGGACAGCCCTCGGTTCCATGTCACACATGACCGGGGCTTTCTATATCATGTATATTACTGGCTCACATATTGCATTTCCCCCTAGAGGTCTCCTACCCACGGTTCTTTTTGCCGTCCATGCAATTACCGCATACAGCCAGTGTGGAACCTCACCTATGCAGGTATTATTTTCTAACGCCTCTTTCGAAGCACTAGTGCTTTATACATATTTCACCTGACCCATACCTTTATGCCTGCACAGGTCCCCTGTTTCCACTTTTGTGTAGCTGCTGTCACCCACCTACTGATATAACCAGTGGAATTCCATAAACAGCCCTATACCACCAGCGGTTCTAGGTAATATCCCACATGGCCGTTCTCTGTCCAACACTTCTTTATTATTCATATACATTCTAACCTGGTACATATATGACAGGCAATACCAACGATACGTTGGACCTACCTGCGATCCATACACCACATGAGGCTAAGTTTCTCATAGAGCCTACCAGGTAATACTATATAAAATGGTTTATCACACTTGCTACAAGCTATGGTCACTCATATATATCCTAATTATGTACATCCTGTACAGGACTTGCTTCATGGCACAACAGATATACTGCATTTCTTGAGCTACAAACGTACTTCTCACCAACTTTATAAGGTAAAAACGACTTGTAGGTTACCATCACTCTAATATGCCCTCCTATGTGTCTGGCTCCATTACACATTCCTATTTCATGTATCCCTGACAGACTACACTTGCGGTACCAATATGAAAGGCCACCTGCCTATTATTTATATCATTTTGTAAGGTAAAATCCTCTCTATATTCTAGAACAGTTCTGCTTCTCATGTACGGTCCTTACTAACACCTTTTATCCTTTATAGATATTCTTTATACCACGAGGATACTATTTTTGCTATACTACTATTCACCTTGCTAAGGTAAACGTCACTTCGGTCTCTTCTCGAACTCTCCGTCCTCTGAACCATATGAAATCACTTCCAAACCACGCAGATTGACACCCTCACCTCTAGGATGGGGATCTTTCTTACCGGAGACAGGATTAAATACCTGTGTTATGCTATGTCTTATATGTATATTTGTATATATTGTTCTCCCTTTTTTCTCTTCTGGGTTGTTATGTGCTATTAATATGTATGTAAAATATGTATATATTTGATGTATGGTTACTTACACTGGTTCTGTTCTTTCCAGCGACCTTTTTGATAAAGACTCGGGACGAGTCGAAACGTTGTCAGTTTGACTTCTGGTCGCACTTCGCATTGTTGAATGATATGTCTATAGCACCTCAATAAATTTCAAATTTTTCACAAGTAACATACTTAGAGTGTGCGGTGTATTATATTTAGTCGTAGTGTGTTAGGACACCCCAGTCCTCTACACCTGCACCTCGCTTTATTCCAACCTTAGTGCACACCAATTTTCTCTTCATTTACGTATTGTCTTGGTTGTTGCACAAGGTTCCCAAATGTCAACCGACACATTTGCATATGATATAGCCACTAGTTCAAATATATTGTCCCAAGTTACCAGCTCTGCTGAATTCCTTAAAATACCAGCAACTGACTTGAGGACTAGAGATTACGAGAAGACCAAACGTAAATTGGTCTCTTATGACCTACACTGTACGACCTTAGCAGAGTACCACCGCCAGAACAAAATCCCCAGGGGGTTGAGGAGTCATCTACGACCCACCCTGTTCGCGGATAATCAGGAGTATTGTGACAAATATCAAAAAATCCTCAACAAGTGCTCATTAGACATTATCATTTTAACTGTGGAGTGCCTCCAGAAGGAAATATCTGAACTTAGAAAAAATATCCAGGCTACGGAAAACCAACTAGCGGCTACCCTCCCACCTGCTGAGTGGTCCACCCTTAAGGAGAAGACAGACAGAATCATCACCGAACACCAAAAGAACCTTCAGGACCGCAAAAGGCAGAAATTCCAGAGAGATAACGACGACTATCTGTCCAACCGTGTATATAGATGGAGCGATTACGCCACATTTACACCCTGGCGTCGACGCCCTACACAAAGAAGGTTCGATTCACACAGCTCTGGCAGCGATTCGTCTGCAAGCTCAACCAGACCGCCTTTTTTAGGGAAAGGCCGCAGGGGAGGATACCAACACGGAGACCAACCCGACGGGCGCGCAGAAAAAATGACAACACGCAGCCAGGTAAGCCGTCCAACCTGGTAATGAACATTTCAAGCTATAATTTGTCCCCTGCAGAACTGTCAGTGTTACAAAAAGGTTTATCCTTTTGCCCCACTCCACACTGGGACTTGTTTCAATTGGAAAAGGACCTAAATAGGTTCTATAGATCCATCAGACTCAAAACCCACTTTGGCATCGGGACCAATGCGGGTTCCAGTATTTCAACTTCTCCTGAAAATGTAACGGATTTATCTATTGTCTCCTTGGGTCTGCGGAATGCTAGTACCTTTTCACCCCCTCACTCCTATCATGCGGCTGAAACTGTGATTTCTCTCATTGATTGGGATATTAAGTCCCTCACTCACCAACAGAAACTTGGGTTCTTTCCAACCCACACGAATCTTACCCTCGATGAGAAACATGCACTTACCGCACTGCGATCGAATAATAACATAATCATAAAGCCGGCGGATAAAGGGGGAGCCACTGTCGTCATGGATCGCTCCTTATATCATGCTGAGGTACTCCGTCAGCTATCGGACACAGACACCTATAAGGCCATTCCCAGGGACCCCACTCTTAAGATCACCCAACGTATTAAGAATCTCCTCACCCTATATCTTGACAATAAGACAATAGACACCAAAACAGTAACCTTTTTAAATAAATCTCATCCTATGATTCCAGTTTTTTATATCTTACCCAAGATCCACAAATCTCTCAGTAATCCCCCGGGGAGGCCCATTGTGGCCTCAACGGATTCCGTTTTCTCACCTCTTTCGATTTTCTTGGAAAAGATCCTGACACCCCTCGTCAAGGGGACAAGATCCTTTCTTTTGGATACTAGCCAGTTTCTTGATGTCATAAAGAATATCCGACAAATACCCGAATCCAGCCTGTTAGTTACCTTAGATGTACAAAGTCTATATACCTCTATTTCACATGATCGGGGCATTCTAGCAACCAAGGATCTATTGGATAAATCAGATTTATCCCAGAATTCCATCAATTTCTGCCTAGACCTGCTCAGGATAGTTCTCTATGAAAACTACTTCCTGTACGAGGACTCCTTCTACGTCCAGGCGCGCGGGACCGCCATGGGCTCTAATGTAGCCCCGGCGTACGCTAATGCCTATATGCACTACTTCGAGGAACACTATGTCTACAACAATGAATTATTTCTTCAACATGCAATTGAATATCATCGCTATATAGATGATATTTTCATGATCTGGACAGGTACCCCTGACACACTTAGTGACTTCCATAGCTACCTCAATTCCGTTTTTCAGGAACTTCAGTTTACATTGAATTCCAGTACCACGGAGATAGCTTTTCTCGATACATTGGTCCTAAAGGACCCTGAGGGGAGATTGAGCACTGACCTCTACACCAAGCCTACAGACTGTAACAGCTTGTTACTGTACTCAAGCTGCCATCCCAAGTCCACTAGGGACAGTCTCCACCGCTCTCAATTTAAAAGGGTGTCACGTATAGTATCAGATCCAGCAATACGCCATACCAGGCTTGACCTCATGTCACAAAAATTTAAAGACAGGGAATACCCGTCTACACTACTACAACAAGAGTTGTTACTGTCCTCTACTCCTGATGAAAGCCGACTACCCAAACTACAGCAGGAGCGGGTACCTTTTGTACATACCCACCACCCGTTTATGCAAAAAGTCTATTCAACAATCAGAAGACATTGGCCTCTTTTGGGCAGAGCCTATCCCAGCATTCCCTCTTTTCAGACACCGGCTTTGATGAGTACAAGGCGACCCCCAAACATCAGGGATCAGATTATAAGAGCCGATATAGGAAGTGCACGCACGGAACGTACTCAACAACTTCTCAGTACACGTCGCCATGGCACATTCCCGTGTCTCCATTGTGCCGCCTGCTCCAACGTAATAAAAACGGATAATATTACACACCCAAGGACTGGCAAGTCCTTCCCTATACGGGGTTTTTTTACCTGCGAATCAAACTTCGTAGTATATCTAATCAAATGCCCGTGTGGCCTTATGTACGTCGGAGAGACAGTCCAACATGTAAGGGATCGCGTGGCTAGCCACAAATCCACTATAAGGTGTGGTAAAACATGGCTCCCCCTACCGGCACACTTTGCAGCTGCTAGACACACGGTAGCGCAACTAAAGTTCCAAGTAATAGAACAGGTACCCAGACCGCGACGGGGGGGCGACCACATCAAACTACTCCGATCCAGAGAGACATACTGGATTTACACGCTCGACACGCTAGCACCTAAGGGCCTAAATAGGGAAATTGACTGGTTGCCATAATGATGATACTGATATGTCTTCTTTTCTCTTTCTATAGACCCGCTGACCGTTGTCGTTTGTCTATTCACAATTGGTATGACTACCCTCTTTCCCCCTAAGGAAGCTATTTTCCTCATTCCTAACCTCTTGTCTTTACTTTTTCTTTCATTTTTTATACCGTATTCTCTTATTTTTATTCCTTATTTTTACTTTTATTTTTTCATTTTTCCATTTATTGTTTACTTTTTATTTTAGTTTTGACTCTTTTTCCCTATGGGTGTATATTCTATTCCTATCGTGGTCTTCTATTTTTGTTCCATTTTATTTATTGCTCACTCAATTTTTATGTCATTTTTTTATGTTATTTATTTCATTCATAATTCATTTCAATTTCAATTTTTTTCCCTTTTTCTTTTTTCTTTTTTCTCTTTTCCGTTCTCTTAATTGTTTCTATTTTATTTTTATCTTTATTTTTATTTTTATTTTTATTATTTTTTCTCATATAATTTTCCCAATTTTTACCTTTATTGGTTTTTACTTCTATTTTGATTATTTGAACCTTCATTGCGTGTTTTCTTGTTTTTTTATTTTTTATTTTTTATTACTACCATTATTTATTGCCATTTTTCCATATCTACAGTAATTCTCCCTAGCTTTGGACCTGCCTTTAGTCTATTCCCCTTCCATTTATCTAAATGTTCTAATCCAAACCAAGTCACCATACATTTAGAGGGAACAGTCCCTCGTAGCTGCACCAATTATCCAGGACCGCACTTGTAGTTTGTTTGGGCACTTCACTAATACCTTATTCTGCTGGCCTTCTAGCAGCGCAGGCGCAGACGCAGCGGCTAAATACACACTGCTAGATCCCCTTAACAACGCCCGCGCATGCGCACATGACCGCTACTACCAGACGGCGGGACTTCCAGTGCCGGATGACGCACTTCCGGCACCGCGGGTCCCGCCGCTCTTAAATACAGGGACAGAGACGTCACACGGCACCGGCCGTCACAGCAAGGCGCAGGAGCGCCGCTTACAACACAGAACCTCAAGGTAATGCCCTGACCCACTAATGCAAGGACAGCCCTCGGTTCCATGTCACACATGACCGGGGCTTTCTATATCATGTATATTACTGGCTCACATATTGCATTTCCCCCTAGAGGTCTCCTACCCACGGTTCTTTTTGCCGTCCATGCAATTACCGCATACAGCCAGTGTGGAACCTCACCTATGCAGGTATTATTTTCTAACGCCTCTTTCGAAGCACTAGTGCTTTATACATATTTCACCTGACCCATACCTTTATGCCTGCACAGGTCCCCTGTTTCCACTTTTGTGTAGCTGCTGTCACCCACCTACTGATATAACCAGTGGAATTCCATAAACAGCCCTATACCACCAGCGGTTCTAGGTAATATCCCACATGGCCGTTCTCTGTCCAACACTTCTTTATTATTCATATACATTCTAACCTGGTACATATATGACAGGCAATACCAACGATACGTTGGACCTACCTGCGATCCATACACCACATGAGGCTAAGTTTCTCATAGAGCCTACCAGGTAATACTATATAAAATGGTTTATCACACTTGCTACAAGCTATGGTCACTCATATATATCCTAATTATGTACATCCTGTACAGGACTTGCTTCATGGCACAACAGATATACTGCATTTCTTGAGCTACAAACGTACTTCTCACCAACTTTATAAGGTAAAAACGACTTGTAGGTTACCATCACTCTAATATGCCCTCCTATGTGTCTGGCTCCACTACACATTCCTATTTCATGTATCCCTGACAGACTACACTTGCGGTACCAATATGAAAGGCCACCTGCCTATTATTTATATCATTTTGTAAGGTAAAATCCTCTCTATATTCTAGAACAGTTCTGCTTCTCATGTACGGTCCTTACTAACACCTTTTATCCTTTATAGATATTCTTTATACCACGAGGATACTATTTTTGCTATACTACTATTCACCTTGCTAATGTAAACGTCACTTCGGTCTCTTCTCGAACTCTCCGTCCTCTGAACCATATGAAATCACTTCCAAACCACGCAGATTGACACCCTCACCTCTAGGATGGGGATCTTTCTTACCGGAGACAGGATTAAATACCTGTGTTATGCTATGTCTTATATGTATATTTGTATATATTGTTCTCCCTTTTTTCTCTTCTGGGTTGTTATGTGCTATTAATATGTATGTAAAATATGTATATATTTGATGTATGGTTACTTACACTGGTTCTGTTCTTTCCAGCGACCTTTTTGATAAAGACTCGGGACGAGTCGAAACGTTGTCAGTTTGACTTCTGGTCGCACTTCGCATTGTTGAATGATATGTCTATAGCACCTCAATAAATTTCAAATTTTTCACAAGTAACATACTTAGAGTGTGCGGTGTATTATATTTAGTCGTAGTGTGTTAGGACACCCCAGTCCTCTACACCTGCACCTCGCTTTATTCCAACCTTAGTGCACACCAATTTTCTCTTCATTTACGTATTGTCTTGGTTGTTGCACAAGGTTCCCAAATGTCAACCGACACATTTGCATATGATATAGCCACTAGTTCAAATATATTGTCCCAAGTTACCAGCTCTGCTGAATTCCTTAAAATACCAGCAACTGACTTGAGGACTAGAGATTACGAGAAGACCAAACGTAAATTGGTCTCTTATGACCTACACTGTACGACCTTAGCAGAGTACCACCGCCAGAACAAAATCCCCAGGGGGTTGAGGAGTCATCTACGACCCACCCTGTTCGCGGATAATCAGGAGTATTGTGACAAATATCAAAAAATCCTCAACAAGTGCTCATTAGACATTATCATTTTAACTGTGGAGTGCCTCCAGAAGGAAATATCTGAACTTAGAAAAAATATCCAGGCTACGGAAAACCAACTAGCGGCTACCCTCCCACCTGCTGAGTGGTCCACCCTTAAGGAGAAGACAGACAGAATCATCACCGAACACCAAAAGAACCTTCAGGACCGCAAAAGGCAGAAATTCCAGAGAGATAACGACGACTATCTGTCCAACCGTGTATATAGATGGAGCGATTACGCCACATTTACACCCTGGCGTCGACGCCCTACACAAAGAAGGTTCGATTCACACAGCTCTGGCAGCGATTCGTCTGCAAGCTCAACCAGACCGCCTTTTTTAGGGAAAGGCCGCAGGGGAGGATACCAACACGGAGACCAACCCGACGGGCGCGCAGAAAAAATGACAACACGCAGCCAGGTAAGCCGTCCAACCTGGTAATGAACATTTCAAGCTATAATTTGTCCCCTGCAGAACTGTCAGTGTTACAAAAAGGTTTATCCTTTTGCCCCACTCCACACTGGGACTTGTTTCAATTGGAAAAGGACCTAAATAGGTTCTATAGATCCATCAGACTCAAAACCCACTTTGGCATCGGGACCAATGCGGGTTCCAGTATTTCAACTTCTCCTGAAAATGTAACGGATTTATCTATTGTCTCCTTGGGTCTGCGGAATGCTAGTACCTTTTCACCCCCTCACTCCTATCATGCGGCTGAAACTGTGATTTCTCTCATTGATTGGGATATTAAGTCCCTCACTCACCAACAGAAACTTGGGTTCTTTCCAACCCACACGAATCTTACCCTCGATGAGAAACATGCACTTACCGCACTGCGATCGAATAATAACATAATCATAAAGCCGGCGGATAAAGGGGGAGCCACTGTCGTCATGGATCGCTCCTTATATCATGCTGAGGTACTCCGTCAGCTATCGGACACAGACACCTATAAGGCCATTCCCAGGGACCCCACTCTTAAGATCACCCAACGTATTAAGAATCTCCTCACCCTATATCTTGACAATAAGACAATAGACACCAAAACAGTAACCTTTTTAAATAAATCTCATCCTATGATTCCAGTTTTTTATATCTTACCCAAGATCCACAAATCTCTCAGTAATCCCCCGGGGAGGCCCATTGTGGCCTCAACGGATTCCGTTTTCTCACCTCTTTCGATTTTCTTGGAAAAGATCCTGACACCCCTCGTCAAGGGGACAAGATCCTTTCTTTTAGATACTAGCCAGTTTCTTGATGTCATAAAGAATATCCGACAAATACCCGAATCCAGCCTGTTAGTTACCTTAGATGTACAAAGTCTATATACCTCTATTTCACATGATCGGGGCATTCTAGCAACCAAGGATCTATTGGATAAATCAGATTTATCCCAGAATTCCATCAATTTCTGCCTAGACCTGCTCAGGATAGTTCTCTATGAAAACTACTTCCTGTACGAGGACTCCTTCTACGTCCAGGCGCGCGGGACCGCCATGGGCTCTAAAGTAGCCCCGGCGTACGCTAATGCCTATATGCACTACTTCGAGGAACACTATGTCTACAACAATGAATTATTTCTTCAACATGCAATTGAATATCATCGCTATATAGATGATATTTTCATGATCTGGACAGGTACCCCTGACACACTTAATGACTTCCATAGCTACCTCAATTCCGTTTTTCAGGAACTTCAGTTTACATTGAATTCCAGTACCACGGAGATAGCTTTTCTCGATACATTGGTCCTAAAGGACCCTGAGGGGAGATTGAGCACTGACCTCTACACCAAGCCTACAGACTGTAACAGCTTGTTACTGTACTCAAGCTGCCATCCCAAGTCCACTAGGGACAGTCTCCACCGCTCTCAATTTAAAAGGGTGTCACGTATAGTATCAGATCCAGCAATACGCCATACCAGGCTTGACCTCATGTCACAAAAATTTAAAGACAGGGAATACCCGTCTACACTACTACAACAAGAGTTGTTACTGTCCTCTACTCCTGATGAAAGCCGACTACCCAAACTACAGCAGGAGCGGGTACCTTTTGTACATACCCACCACCCGTTTATGCAAAAAGTCTATTCAACAATCAGAAGACATTGGCCTCTTTTGGGCAGAGCCTATCCCAGCATTCCCTCTTTTCAGACACCGGCTTTGATGAGTACAAGGCGACCCCCAAACATCAGGGATCAGATTATAAGAGCCGATATAGGAAGTGCACGCACGGAACGTACTCAACAACTTCTCAGTACACGTCGCCATGGCACATTCCCGTGTCTCCATTGTGCCGCCTGCTCCAACGTAATAAAAACGGATAATATTACACACCCAAGGACTGGCAAGTCCTTCCCTATACGGGGTTTTTTTACCTGCGAATCAAACTTCGTAGTATATCTAATCAAATGCCCGTGTGGCCTTATGTACGTCGGAGAGACAGTCCAACACGTAAGGGATCGCGTGGCTAGCCACAAATCCACTATAAGGTGTGGTAAAACATGGCTCCCCCTACCGGCACACTTTGCAGCTGCTAGACACACGGTAGCGCAACTAAAGTTCCAAGTAATAGAACAGGTACCCAGACCGCGACGGGGGGGCGACCACATCAAACTACTCCGATCCAGAGAGACATACTGGATTTACACGCTCGACACGCTAGCACCTAAGGGCCTAAATAGGGAAATTGACTGGTTGCCATAATGATGATACTGATATGTCTTCTTTTCTCTTTCTATAGACCCGCTGACCGTTGTCGTTTGTCTATTCACAATTGGTATGACTACCCTCTTTCCCCCTAAGGAAGCTATTTTCCTCATTCCTAACCTCTTGTCTTTACTTTTTCTGTCATTTTTTATACCGTATTCTCTTATTTTTATTCCTTATTTTTACTTTTATTTTTTCATTTTTCCATTTATTGTTTACTTTTTATTTTAATTTTGACTCTTTTTCCCTATGGGTGTATATTCTATTCCTATCGTGGTCTTCTATTTTTGTTCCATTTTATTTATTGCTCACTCATTTTTTGTCTTTTTTTATGTTATTTATTTCATTCATAATTCATTTCAATTTCAATTTTTTTCCCTTTTTCTTTTTTCTTTTTTCTCTTTTCCGTTCTCTTAATTGTTTCTATTTTATTTTTATCTTTATTTTTATTTTTATTTTTATTATTTTTTCTCATATAATTTTCCCAATTTTTACCTTTATTGGTTTTTACTTCTATTTTGATTATTTGAACCTTCATTGCGTGTTTTCTTGTTTTTTTATTTTTTATTTTTTATTACTACCATTATTTATTGCCATTTTTCCATATCTACAGTAATTCTCCCTAGCTTTGGACCTGCCTTTAGTCTATTCCCCTTCCATTTATCTAAATGTTCTAATCCAAACCAAGTCACCATACATTTAGAGGGAACAGTCCCTCGTAGCTGCACCAATTATCCAGGACCGCACTTGTAGTTTGTTTGGGCACTTCACTAATACCTTATTCTGCTGGCCTTCTAGCAGCGCAGGCACAGACTCAGCGGCTAAATACACACTGCTAGATCCCCTTAACAACGCCCGCGCATGCGCACATGACCGCTACTACCAGACGGCGGGACTTCCGGTGCCGGATGACGCACTTCCGGCACCGCGGGTCCCGCCGCTCTTAAATACAGGGACAGAGACGTCACACGGCACCGGCCGTCACAGCAAGGCGCAGGAGCGCCGCTTACAACACAGCACCTCAAGGTAATGCCCTGACCCACCAATGCAAGGACAGCCCTCGGTTCCATGTCACACATGACCGGGGCTTTCTATATCATGTATATTACTGGCTCACATATTGCATTTCCCCCTAGAGGTCTCCTACCCACGGTTCTTTTTGCCGTCCATGCAATTACCGCATACAGCCAGTGTGGAACCTCACCTATGCAGGTATTATTTTCTAACGCCTCTTTCGAAGCACTAGTGCTTTATACATATTTCACCTGACCCATACCTTTATGCCTGCACAGGTCCCCTGTTTCCACTTTTGTGTAGCTGCTGTCACCCACCTACTGATATAACCAGTGGAATTCCATAAACAGCCCTATACCACCAGCGGTTCTAGGTAATATCCCACATGGCCGTTCTCTGTCCAACACTTCTTTATTATTCATATACATTCTAACCTGGTACATATATGACAGGCAATACCAACGATACGTTGGACCTACCTGCGATCCATACACCACATGAGGCTAAGTTTCTCATAGAGCCTACCAGGTAATACTATATAAAATGGTTTATCACACTTGCTACAAGCTATGGTCACTCATATATATCCTAATTATGTACATCCTGTACAGGACTTGCTTCATGGCACAACAGATATACTGCATTTCTTGAGCTACAAACGTACTTCTCACCAACTTTATAAGGTAAAAACGACTTGTAGGTTACCATCACTCTAATATGCCCTCCTATGTGTCTGGCTCCACTACACATTCCTATTTCATGTATCCCTGACAGACTACACTTGCGGTACCAATATGAAAGGCCACCTGCCTATTATTTATATCATTTTGTAAGGTAAAATCCTCTCTATATTCTAGAACAGTTCTGCTTCTCATGTACGGTCCTTACTAACACCTTTTATCCTTTATAGATATTCTTTATACCACGAGGATACTATTTTTGCTATACTACTATTCACCTTGCTAATGTAAACGTCACTTCGGTCTCTTCTCGAACTCTCCGTCCTCTGAACCATATGAAATCACTTCCAAACCACGCAGATTGACACCCTCACCTCTAGGATGGGGATCTTTCTTACCGGAGACAGGATTAAATACCTGTGTTATGCTATGTCTTATATGTATATTTGTATATATTGTTCTCCCTTTTTTCTCTTCTGGGTTGTTATGTGCTATTAATATGTATGTAAAATATGTATATATTTGATGTATGGTTACTTACACTGGTTCTGTTCTTTCCAGCGACCTTTTTGATAAAGACTCGGGACGAGTCGAAACGTTGTCAGTTTGACTTCTGGTCGCACTTCGCATTGTTGAATGATATGTCTATAGCACCTCAATAAATTTCAAATTTTTCACAAGTAACATACTTAGAGTGTGCGGTGTATTATATTTAGTCGTAGTGTGTTAGGACACCCCAGTCCTCTACACCTGCACCTCGCTTTATTCCAACCTTAGTGCACACCAATTTTCTCTTCATTTACGTATTGTCTTGGTTGTTGCACAAGGTTCCCAAATGTCAACCGACACATTTGCATATGATATAGCCACTAGTTCAAATATATTGTCCCAAGTTACCAGCTCTGCTGAATTCCTTAAAATACCAGCAACTGACTTGAGGACTAGAGATTACGAGAAGACCAAACGTAAATTGGTCTCTTATGACCTACACTGTACGACCTTAGCAGAGTACCACCGCCAGAACAAAATCCCCAGGGGGTTGAGGAGTCATCTACGACCCACCCTGTTCGCGGATAATCAGGAGTATTGTGACAAATATCAAAAAATCCTCAACAAGTGCTCATTAGACATTATCATTTTAACTGTGGAGTGCCTCCAGAAGGAAATATCTGAACTTAGAAAAAATATCCAGGCTACGGAAAACCAACTAGCGGCTACCCTCCCACCTGCTGAGTGGTCCACCCTTAAGGAGAAGACAGACAGAATCATCACCGAACACCAAAAGAACCTTCAGGACCGCAAAAGGCAGAAATTCCAGAGAGATAACGACGACTATCTGTCCAACCGTGTATATAGATGGAGCGATTACGCCACATTTACACCCTGGCGTCGACGCCCTACACAAAGAAGGTTCGATTCACACAGCTCTGGCAGCGATTCGTCTGCAAGCTCAACCAGACCGCCTTTTTTAGGGAAAGGCCGCAGGGGAGGATACCAACACGGAGACCAACCCGACGGGCGCGCAGAAAAAATGACAACACGCAGCCAGGTAAGCCGTCCAACCTGGTAATGAACATTTCAAGCTATAATTTGTCCCCTGCAGAACTGTCAGTGTTACAAAAAGGTTTATCCTTTTGCCCCACTCCACACTGGGACTTGTTTCAATTGGAAAAGGACCTAAATAGGTTCTATAGATCCATCAGACTCAAAACCCACTTTGGCATCGGGACCAATGCGGGTTCCAGTATTTCAACTTCTCCTGAAAATGTAACGGATTTATCTATTGTCTCCTTGGGTCTGCGGAATGCTAGTACCTTTTCACCCCCTCACTCCTATCATGCGGCTGAAACTGTGATTTCTCTCATTGATTGGGATATTAAGTCCCTCACTCACCAACAGAAACTTGGGTTCTTTCCAACCCACACGAATCTTACCCTCGATGAGAAACATGCACTTACCGCACTGCGATCGAATAATAACATAATCATAAAGCCGGCGGATAAAGGGGGAGCCACTGTCGTCATGGATCGCTCCTTATATCATGCTGAGGTACTCCGTCAGCTATCGGACACAGACACCTATAAGGCCATTCCCAGGGACCCCACTCTTAAGATCACCCAACGTATTAAGAATCTCCTCACCCTATATCTTGACAATAAGACAATAGACACCAAAACAGTAACCTTTTTAAATAAATCTCATCCTATGATTCCAGTTTTTTATATCTTACCCAAGATCCACAAATCTCTCAGTAATCCCCCGGGGAGGCCCATTGTGGCCTCAACGGATTCCGTTTTCTCACCTCTTTCGATTTTCTTGGAAAAGATCCTGACACCCCTCGTCAAGGGGACAAGATCCTTTCTTTTAGATACTAGCCAGTTTCTTGATGTCATAAAGAATATCCGACAAATACCCGAATCCAGCCTGTTAGTTACCTTAGATGTACAAAGTCTATATACCTCTATTTCACATGATCGGGGCATTCTAGCAACCAAGGATCTATTGGATAAATCAGATTTATCCCAGAATTCCATCAATTTCTGCCTAGACCTGCTCAGGATAGTTCTCTATGAAAACTACTTCCTGTACGAGGACTCCTTCTACGTCCAGGCGCGCGGGACCGCCATGGGCTCTAATGTAGCCCCGGCGTACGCTAATGCCTATATGCACTACTTCGAGGAACACTATGTCTACAACAATGAATTATTTCTTCAACATGCAATTGAATATCATCGCTATATAGATGATATTTTCATGATCTGGACAGGTACCCCTGACACACTTAGTGACTTCCATAGCTACCTCAATTCCGTTTTTCAGGAACTTCAGTTTACATTGAATTCCAGTACCACGGAGATAGCTTTTCTCGATACATTGGTCCTAAAGGACCCTGAGGGGAGATTGAGCACTGACCTCTACACCAAGCCTACAGACTGTAACAGCTTGTTACTGTACTCAAGCTGCCATCCCAAGTCCACTAGGGACAGTCTCCACCGCTCTCAATTTAAAAGGGTGTCACGTATAGTATCAGATCCAGCAATACGCCATACCAGGCTTGACCTCATGTCACAAAAATTTAAAGACAGGGAATACCCGTCTACACTACTACAACAAGAGTTGTTACTGTCCTCTACTCCTGATGAAAGCCGACTACCCAAACTACAGCAGGAGCGGGTACCTTTTGTACATACCCACCACCCGTTTATGCAAAAAGTCTATTCAACAATCAGAAGACATTGGCCTCTTTTGGGCAGAGCCTATCCCAGCATTCCCTCTTTTCAGACACCGGCTTTGATGAGTACAAGGCGACCCCCAAACATCAGGGATCAGATTATAAGAGCCGATATAGGAAGTGCACGCACGGAACGTACTCAACAACTTCTCAGTACACGTCGCCATGGCACATTCCCGTGTCTCCATTGTGCCGCCTGCTCCAACGTAATAAAAACGGATAATATTACACACCCAAGGACTGGCAAGTCCTTCCCTATACGGGGTTTTTTTACCTGCGAATCAAACTTCGTAGTATATCTAATCAAATGCCCGTGTGGCCTTATGTACGTCGGAGAGACAGTCCAACACGTAAGGGATCGCGTGGCTAGCCACAAATCCACTATAAGGTGTGGTAAAACATGGCTCCCCCTACCGGCACACTTTGCAGCTGCTAGACACACGGTAGCGCAACTAAAGTTCCAAGTAATAGAACAGGTACCCAGACCGCGACGGGGGGGCGACCACATCAAACTACTCCGATCCAGAGAGACATACTGGATTTACACGCTCGACACGCTAGCACCTAAGGGCCTAAATAGGGAAATTGACTGGTTGCCATAATGATGATACTGATATGTCTTCTTTTCTCTTTCTATAGACCCGCTGACCGTTGTCGTTTGTCTATTCACAATTGGTATGACTACCCTCTTTCCCCCTAAGGAAGCTATTTTCCTCATTCCTAACCTCTTGTCTTTACTTTTTCTGTCATTTTTTATACCGTATTCTCTTATTTTTATTCCTTATTTTTACTTTTATTTTTTCATTTTTCCATTTATTGTTTACTTTTTATTTTAATTTTGACTCTTTTTCCCTATGGGTGTATATTCTATTCCTATCGTGGTCTTCTATTTTTGTTCCATTTTATTTATTGCTCACTCATTTTTTGTCTTTTTTTATGTTATTTATTTCATTCATAATTCATTTCAATTTCAATTTTTTTCCCTTTTTCTTTTTTCTTTTTTCTCTTTTCCGTTCTCTTAATTGTTTCTATTTTATTTTTATCTTTATTTTTATTTTTATTTTTATTATTTTTTCTCATATAATTTTCCCAATTTTTACCTTTATTGGTTTTTACTTCTATTTTGATTATTTGAACCTTCATTGCGTGTTTTCTTGTTTTTTTATTTTTTATTTTTTATTACTACCATTATTTATTGCCATTTTTCCATATCTACAGTAATTCTCCCTAGCTTTGGACCTGCCTTTAGTCTATTCCCCTTCCATTTATCTAAATGTTCTAATCCAAACCAAGTCACCATACATTTAGAGGGAACAGTCCCTCGTAGCTGCACCAATTATCCAGGACCGCACTTGTAGTTTGTTTGGGCACTTCACTAATACCTTATTCTGCTGGCCTTCTAGCAGCGCAGGCACAGACTCAGCGGCTAAATACACACTGCTAGATCCCCTTAACAACGCCCGCGCATGCGCACATGACCGCTACTACCAGACGGCGGGACTTCCGGTGCCGGATGACGCACTTCCGGCACCGCGGGTCCCGCCGCTCTTAAATACAGGGACAGAGACGTCACACGGCACCGGCCGTCACAGCAAGGCTCAGGAGCGCCGCTTACAACACAGCACCTCAAGGTAATGCCCTGACCCACCAATGCAAGGACAGCCCTCGGTTCCATGTCACACATGACCGGGGCTTTCTATATCATGTATATTACTGGCTCACATATTGCATTTCCCCCTAGAGGTCTCCTACCCACGGTTCTTTTTGCCGTCCATGCAATTACCGCATACAGCCAGTGTGGAACCTCACCTATGCAGGTATTATTTTCTAACGCCTCTTTCGAAGCACTAGTGCTTTATACATATTTCACCTGACCCATACCTTTATGCCTGCACAGGTCCCCTGTTTCCACTTTTGTGTAGCTGCTGTCACCCACCTACTGATATAACCAGTGGAATTCCATAAACAGCCCTATACCACCAGCGGTTCTAGGTAATATCCCACATGGCCGTTCTCTGTCCAACACTTCTTTATTATTCATATACATTCTAACCTGGTACATATATGACAGGCAATACCAACGATACGTTGGACCTACCTGCGATCCATACACCACATGAGGCTAAGTTTCTCATAGAGCCTACCAGGTAATACTATATAAAATGGTTTATCACACTTGCTACAAGCTATGGTCACTCATATATATCCTAATTATGTACATCCTGTACAGGACTTGCTTCATGGCACAACAGATATACTGCATTTCTTGAGCTACAAACGTACTTCTCACCAACTTTATAAGGTAAAAACGACTTGTAGGTTACCATCACTCTAATATGCCCTCCTATGTGTCTGGCTCCACTACACATTCCTATTTCATGTATCCCTGACAGACTACACTTGCGGTACCAATATGAAAGGCCACCTGCCTATTATTTATATCATTTTGTAAGGTAAAATCCTCTCTATATTCTAGAACAGTTCTGCTTCTCATGTACGGTCCTTACTAACACCTTTTATCCTTTATAGATATTCTTTATACCACGAGGATACTATTTTTGCTATACTACTATTCACCTTGCTAAGGTAAACGTCACTTCGGTCTCTTCTCGAACTCTCCGTCCTCTGAACCATATGAAATCACTTCCAAACCACGCAGATTGACACCCTCACCTCTAGGATGGGGATCTTTCTTACCGGAGACAGGATTAAATACCTGTGTTATGCTATGTCTTATATGTATATTTGTATATATTGTTCTCCCTTTTTTCTCTTCTGGGTTGTTATGTGCTATTAATATGTAGGTAAAATATGTATATATTTGATGTATGGTTACTTACACTGGTTCTGTTCTTTCCAGCGACCTTTTTGATAAAGACTCGGGACGAGTCGAAACGTTGTCAGTTTGACTTCTGGTCGCACTTCGCATTGTTGAATGATATGTCTATAGCACCTCAATAAATTTCAAATTTTTCACAAGTAACATACTTAGAGTGTGCGGTGTATTATATTTAGTCGTAGTGTGTTAGGACACCCCAGTCCTCTACACCTGCACCTCGCTTTATTCCAACCTTAGTGCACACCAATTTTCTCTTCATTTACGTATTGTCTTGGTTGTTGCACAAGGTTCCCAAATGTCAACCGACACATTTGCATATGATATAGCCACTAGTTCAAATATATTGTCCCAAGTTACCAGCTCTGCTGAATTCCTTAAAATACCAGCAACTGACTTGAGGACTAGAGATTAAGAGAAGACCAAACGTAAATTGGTCTCTTATGACCTACACTGTACGACCTTAGCAGAGTACCACCGCCAGAACAAAATCCCCAGGGGGTTGAGGAGTCATCTACGACCCACCCTGTTCGCGGATAATCAGGAGTATTGTGACAAATATCAAAAAATCCTCAACAAGTGCTCATTAGACATTATCATTTTAACTGTGGAGTGCCTCCAGAAGGAAATATCTGAACTTAGAAAAAATATCCAGGCTACGGAAAACCAACTAGCGGCTACCCTCCCACCTGCTGAGTGGTCCACCCTTAAGGAGAAGACAGACAGAATCATCACCGAACACCAAAAGAACCTTCAGGACCGCAAAAGGCAGAAATTCCAGAGAGATAACGACGACTATCTGTCCAACCGTGTATATAGATGGAGCGATTCCGCCACATTTACACCCTGGCGTCGACGCCCTACACAAAGAAGGTTCGATTCACACAGCTCTGGCAGCGATTCGTCTGCAAGCTCAACCAGACCGCCTTTTTTAGGGAAAGGCCGCAGGGGAGGATACCAACACGGAGACCAACCCGACGGGCGCGCAGAAAAAATGACAACACGCAGCCAGGTAAGCCGTCCAACCTGGTAATGAACATTTCAAGCTATAATTTGTCCCCTGCAGAACTGTCAGTGTTACAAAAAGGTTTATCCTTTTGCCCCACTCCACACTGGGACTCGTTTCAATTGGAAAAGGACCTAAATAGGTTCTATAGATCCATCAGACTCAAAACCCACTTTGGCATCGGGACCAATGCGGGTTCCAGTATTTCAACTTCTCCTGAAAATGTAACGGATTTATCTATTGTCTCCTTGGGTCTGCGGAATGCTAGTACCTTTTCACCCCCTCACTCCTATCATGCGGCTGAAACTGTGATTTCTCTCATTGATCGGGATATTAAGTCCCTCACTCACCAACAGAATCTTGGGTTCTTTCCAACCCACACGAATCTTACCCTCGATGAGAAACATGCACTTACCGCACTGCGATCGAATAATAACATAATCATAAAGCCGGCGGATAAAGGGGGAGCCACTGTCGTCATGGATCGCTCCTTATATCATGCTGAGGTACTCCGTCAGCTATCAGACACAGACACCTATAAGGCCATTCCCAGGGACCCCACTCTTAAGATAACCCAACGTATTCAGAATCTCCTCACCCTATATCTTGACAATAAGACAATAGACACCAAAACAGTAACCTTTTTAAATAAATCTCATCCTATGATTCCAGTTTTTTATATCTTACCCAAGATCCACAAATCTCTCAGTAATCCCCCGGGGAGGCCCATTGTGGCCTCAACGGATTCCGTTTTCTCACCTCTTTCGATTTTCTTGGAAAAGATCCTGACACCCCTCGTCAAGGGGACAAGATCCTTTCTTTTGGATACTAGCCAGTTTCTTGATGTCATAAAGAATATCCGACAAATACCCGAATCCAGCCTGTTAGTTACCTTAGATGTACAAAGTCTATATACCTCTATTTCACATGATCGGGGCATTCTAGCAACCAAGGATCTATTGGATAAATCAGATTTATCCCAGAATTCCATCAATTTCTGCCTAGACCTGCTCAGGATAGTTCTCTATGAAAACTACTTCCTGTACGAGGACTCCTTCTACGTCCAGGCGCGCGGGACCGCCATGGGCTCTAATGTAGCCCCGGCGTACGCTAATGCCTATATGCACTACTTCGAGGAACACTATGTCTACAACAATGAATTATTTCTTCAACATGCAATTGAATATCATCGCTATATAGATGATATTTTCATGATCTGGACAGGTACCCCTGACACACTTAGTGACTTCCATAGCTACCTCAATTCCGTTTTTCAGGAACTTCAGTTTACATTGAATTCCAGTACCACGGAGATAGCTTTTCTCGATACATTGGTCCTAAAGGACCCTGAGGGGAGATTGAGCACTGACCTCTACACCAAGCCTACAGACTGTAACAGCTTGTTACTGTACTCAAGCTGCCATCCCAAGTCCACTAGGGACAGTCTCCACCGCTCTCAATTTAAAAGGGTGTCACGTATAGTATCAGATCCAGCAATACGCCATACCAGGCTTGACCTCATGTCACAAAAATTTAAAGACAGGGAATACCCGTCTACACTACTACAACAAGAGTTGTTACTGTCCTCTACTCCTGATGAAAGCCGACTACCCAAACTACAGCAGGAGCGGGTACCTTTTGTACATACCCACCACCCGTTTATGCAAAAAGTCTATTCAACAATCAGAAGACATTGGCCTCTTTTGGGCAGAGCCTATCCCAGCATTCCCTCTTTTCAGACACCGGCTTTGATGAGTACAAGGCGACCCCCAAACATCAGGGATCAGATTATAAGAGCCGATATAGGAAGTGTACGCACGGAACGTACTCAACAACTTCTCAGTACACGTCACCATGGCACATTCCCGTGTCTCCATTGTGCCGCCTGCTCCAACGTAATAAAAACGGATAATATTACACACCCAAGGACTGGCAAGTCCTTCCCTATACGGGGTTTTTTTACCTGCGAATCAAACTTCGTAGTATATCTAATCAAATGCCCGTGTGGCCTTATGTACGTCGGAGAGACAGTCCAACACGTAAGGGATCGCGTGGCTAGCCACAAATCCACTATAAGGTATGGTAAAACATGGCTCCCCCTACCGGCACACTTTGCAGCTGCTAGACACACGGTAGCGCAACTAAAGTTCCAAGTAATAGAACAGGTACCCAGACCGCGACGGGGGGGCGACCACATCAAACTACTCCGATCCAGAGAGACATACTGGATTTACACGCTCGACACGCTAGCACCTAAGGGCCTAAATAGGGAAATTGACTGGTTGCCATAATGATGATACTGATATGTCTTCTTTTCTCTTTCTATAGACCCGCTGACCGTTGTCGTTTGTCTATTCACAATTGGTATGACTACCCTCTTTCCCCCTAAGGAAGCTATTTTCCTCATTCCTAACCTCTTGTCTTTACTTTTTCTGTCATTTTTTATACCGTATTCTCTTATTTTTATTCCTTATTTTTACTTTTATTTTTTCATTTTTCCATTTATTGTTTACTTTTTATTTTAATTTTGACTCTTTTTCCCTATGGGTGTATATTCTATTCCTATCGTGGTCTTCTATTTTTGTTCCATTTTATTTATTGCTCACTCATTTTTTGTCTTTTTTTATGTTATTTATTTCATTCATAATTCATTTCAATTTCAATTTTTTTCCCTTTTTCTTTTTTCTTTTTTCTCTTTTCCGTTCTCTTAATTGTTTCTATTTTATTTTTATCTTTATTTTTATTTTATTTTTATTATTTTTTCTCATATAATTTTCCCAATTTTTACCTTTATTGGTTTTTACTTCTATTTTGATTATTTGAACCTTCATTGCGTGTTTTCTTGTTTTTTTATTTTTTATTTTTTATTACTACCATTATTTATTGCCATTTTTCCATATCTACAGTAATTCTCCCTAGCTTTGGACCTGCCTTTAGTCTATTCCCCTTCCATTTATCTAAATGTTCTAATCCAAACCAAGTCACCATACATTTAGAGGGAACAGTCCCTCGTAGCTGCACCAATTATCCAGGACCGCACTTGTAGTTTGTTTGGGCACTTCACTAATACCTTATTCTGCTGGCCTTCTAGCAGCGCAGGCACAGACTCAGCGGCTAAATACACACTGCTAGATCCCCTTAACAACGCCCGCGCATGCGCACATGACCGCTACTACCAGACGGCGGGACTTCCAGTGCCGGATGACGCACTTCCGGCACCGCGGGTCCCGCCGCTCTTAAATACAGGGACAGAGACGTCACACGGCACCGGCCGTCACAGCAAGGCGCAGGAGCGCCGCTTACAACACAGAACCTCAAGGTAATGCCCTGACCCACTAATGCAAGGACAGCCCTCGGTTCCATGTCACACATGACCGGGGCTTTCTATATCATGTATATTACTGGCTCACATATTGCATTTCCCCCTAGAGGTCTCCTACCCACGGTTCTTTTTGCCGTCCATGCAATTACCGCATACAGCCAGTGTGGAACCTCACCTATGCAGGTATTATTTTCTAACGCCTCTTTCGAAGCACTAGTGCTTTATACATATTTCACCTGACCCATACCTTTATGCCTGCACAGGTCCCCTGTTTCCACTTTTGTGTAGCTGCTGTCACCCACCTACTGATATAACCAGTGGAATTCCATAAACAGCCCTATACCACCAGCGGTTCTAGGTAATATCCCACATGGCCGTTCTCTGTCCAACACTTCTTTATTATTCATATACATTCTAACCTGGTACATATATGACAGGCAATACCAACGATACGTTGGACCTACCTGCGATCCATACACCACATGAGGCTAAGTTTCTCATAGAGCCTACCAGGTAATACTATATAAAATGGTTTATCACACTTGCTACAAGCTATGGTCACTCATATATATCCTAATTATGTACATCCTGTACAGGACTTGCTTCATGGCACAACAGATATACTGCATTTCTTGAGCTACAAACGTACTTCTCACCAACTTTATAAGGTAAAAACGACTTGTAGGTTACCATCACTCTAATATGCCCTCCTATGTGTCTGGCTCCACTACACATTCCTATTTCATGTATCCCTGACAGACTACACTTGCGGTACCAATATGAAAGGCCACCTGCCTATTATTTATATCATTTTGTAAGGTAAAATCCTCTCTATATTCTAGAACAGTTCTGCTTCTCATGTACGGTCCTTACTAACACCTTTTATCCTTTATAGATATTCTTTATACCACGAGGATACTATTTTTGCTATACTACTATTCACCTTGCTAATGTAAACGTCACTTCGGTCTCTTCTCGAACTCTCCGTCCTCTGAACCATATGAAATCACTTCCAAACCACGCAGATTGACACCCTCACCTCTAGGATGGGGATCTTTCTTACCGGAGACAGGATTAAATACCTGTGTTATGCTATGTCTTATATGTATATTTGTATATATTGTTCTCCCTTTTTTCTCTTCTGGGTTGTTATGTGCTATTAATATGTATGTAAAATATGTATATATTTGATGTATGGTTACTTACACTGGTTCTGTTCTTTCCAGCGACCTTTTTGATAAAGACTCGGGACGAGTCGAAACGTTGTCAGTTTGACTTCTGGTCGCACTTCGCATTGTTGAATGATATGTCTATAGCACCTCAATAAATTTCAAATTTTTCACAAGTAACATACTTAGAGTGTGCGGTGTATTATATTTAGTCGTAGTGTGTTAGGACACCCCAGTCCTCTACACCTGCACCTCGCTTTATTCCAACCTTAGTGCACACCAATTTTCTCTTCATTTACGTATTGTCTTGGTTGTTGCACAAGGTTCCCAAATGTCAACCGACACATTTGCATATGATATAGCCACTAGTTCAAATATATTGTCCCAAGTTACCAGCTCTGCTGAATTCCTTAAAATACCAGCAACTGACTTGAGGACTAGAGATTACGAGAAGACCAAACGTAAATTGGTCTCTTATGACCTACACTGTACGACCTTAGCAGAGTACCACCGCCAGAACAAAATCCCCAGGGGGTTGAGGAGTCATCTACGACCCACCCTGTTCGCGGATAATCAGGAGTATTGTGACAAATATCAAAAAATCCTCAACAAGTGCTCATTAGACATTATCATTTTAACTGTGGAGTGCCTCCAGAAGGAAATATCTGAACTTAGAAAAAATATCCAGGCTACGGAAAACCAACTAGCGGCTACCCTCCCACCTGCTGAGTGGTCCACCCTTAAGGAGAAGACAGACAGAATCATCACCGAACACCAAAAGAACCTTCAGGACCGCAAAAGGCAGAAATTCCAGAGAGATAACGACGACTATCTGTCCAACCGTGTATATAGATGGAGCGATTACGCCACATTTACACCCTGGCGTCGACGCCCTACACAAAGAAGGTTCGATTCACACAGCTCTGGCAGCGATTCGTCTGCAAGCTCAACCAGACCGCCTTTTTTAGGGAAAGGCCGCAGGGGAGGATACCAACACGGAGACCAACCCGACGGGCGCGCAGAAAAAATGACAACACGCAGCCAGGTAAGCCGTCCAACCTGGTAATGAACATTTCAAGCTATAATTTGTCCCCTGCAGAACTGTCAGTGTTACAAAAAGGTTTATCCTTTTGCCCCACTCCACACTGGGACTTGTTTCAATTGGAAAAGGACCTAAATAGGTTCTATAGATCCATCAGACTCAAAACCCACTTTGGCATCGGGACCAATGCGGGTTCCAGTATTTCAACTTCTCCTGAAAATGTAACGGATTTATCTATTGTCTCCTTGGGTCTGCGGAATGCTAGTACCTTTTCACCCCCTCACTCCTATCATGCGGCTGAAACTGTGATTTCTCTCATTGATTGGGATATTAAGTCCCTCACTCACCAACAGAAACTTGGGTTCTTTCCAACCCACACGAATCTTACCCTCGATGAGAAACATGCACTTACCGCACTGCGATCGAATAATAACATAATCATAAAGCCGGCGGATAAAGGGGGAGCCACTGTCGTCATGGATCGCTCCTTATATCATGCTGAGGTACTCCGTCAGCTATCGGACACAGACACCTATAAGGCCATTCCCAGGGACCCCACTCTTAAGATCACCCAACGTATTAAGAATCTCCTCACCCTATATCTTGACAATAAGACAATAGACACCAAAACAGTAACCTTTTTAAATAAATCTCATCCTATGATTCCAGTTTTTTATATCTTACCCAAGATCCACAAATCTCTCAGTAATCCCCCGGGGAGGCCCATTGTGGCCTCAACGGATTCCGTTTTCTCACCTCTTTCGATTTTCTTGGAAAAGATCCTGACACCCCTCGTCAAGGGGACAAGATCCTTTCTTTTAGATACTAGCCAGTTTCTTGATGTCATAAAGAATATCCGACAAATACCCGAATCCAGCCTGTTAGTTACCTTAGATGTACAAAGTCTATATACCTCTATTTCACATGATCGGGGCATTCTAGCAACCAAGGATCTATTGGATAAATCAGATTTATCCCAGAATTCCATCAATTTCTGCCTAGACCTGCTCAGGATAGTTCTCTATGAAAACTACTTCCTGTACGAGGACTCCTTCTACGTCCAGGCGCGCGGGACCGCCATGGGCTCTAATGTAGCCCCGGCGTACGCTAATGCCTATATGCACTACTTCGAGGAACACTATGTCTACAACAATGAATTATTTCTTCAACATGCAATTGAATATCATCGCTATATAGATGATATTTTCATGATCTGGACAGGTACCCCTGACACACTTAGTGACTTCCATAGCTACCTCAATTCCGTTTTTCAGGAACTTCAGTTTACATTGAATTCCAGTACCACGGAGATAGCTTTTCTCGATACATTGGTCCTAAAGGACCCTGAGGGGAGATTGAGCACTGACCTCTACACCAAGCCTACAGACTGTAACAGCTTGTTACTGTACTCAAGCTGCCATCCCAAGTCCACTAGGGACAGTCTCCACCGCTCTCAATTTAAAAGGGTGTCACGTATAGTATCAGATCCAGCAATACGCCATACCAGGCTTGACCTCATGTCACAAAAATTTAAAGACAGGGAATACCCGTCTACACTACTACAACAAGAGTTGTTACTGTCCTCTACTCCTGATGAAAGCCGACTACCCAAACTACAGCAGGAGCGGGTACCTTTTGTACATACCCACCACCCGTTTATGCAAAAAGTCTATTCAACAATCAGAAGACATTGGCCTCTTTTGGGCAGAGCCTATCCCAGCATTCCCTCTTTTCAGACACCGGCTTTGATGAGTACAAGGCGACCCCCAAACATCAGGGATCAGATTATAAGAGCCGATATAGGAAGTGCACGCACGGAACGTACTCAACAACTTCTCAGTACACGTCGCCATGGCACATTCCCGTGTCTCCATTGTGCCGCCTGCTCCAACGTAATAAAAACGGATAATATTACACACCCAAGGACTGGCAAGTCCTTCCCTATACGGGGTTTTTTTACCTGCGAATCAAACTTCGTAGTATATCTAATCAAATGCCCGTGTGGCCTTATGTACGTCGGAGAGACAGTCCAACACGTAAGGGATCGCGTGGCTAGCCACAAATCCACTATAAGGTGTGGTAAAACATGGCTCCCCCTACCGGCACACTTTGCAGCTGCTAGACACACGGTAGCGCAACTAAAGTTCCAAGTAATAGAACAGGTACCCAGACCGCGACGGGGGGGCGACCACATCAAACTACTCCGATCCAGAGAGACATACTGAATTTACACGCTCGACACGCTAGCACCTAAGGGCCTAAATAGGGAAATTGACTGGTTGCCATAATGATGATACTGATATGTCTTCTTTTCTCTTTCTATAGACCCGCTGACCGTTGTCGTTTGTCTATTCACAATTGGTATGACTACCCTCTTTCCCCCTAAGGAAGCTATTTTCCTCATTCCTAACCTCTTGTCTTTACTTTTTCTGTCATTTTTTATACCGTATTCTCTTATTTTTATTCCTTATTTTTACTTTTATTTTTTCATTTTTCCATTTATTGTTTACTTTTTATTTTAATTTTGACTCTTTTTCCCTATGGGTGTATATTCTATTCCTATCGTGGTCTTCTATTTTTGTTCCATTTTATTTATTGCTCACTCATTTTTTGTCTTTTTTTATGTTATTTATTTCATTCATAATTCATTTCAATTTCAATTTTTTTCCCTTTTTCTTTTTTCTTTTTTCTCTTTTCCGTTCTCTTAATTGTTTCTATTTTATTTTTATCTTTATTTTTATTTTTATTTTTATTATTTTTTCTCATATAATTTTCCCAATTTTTACCTTTATTGGTTTTTACTTCTATTTTGATTATTTGAACCTTCATTGCGTGTTTTCTTGTTTTTTTATTTTTTATTTTTTATTACTACCATTATTTATTGCCATTTTTCCATATCTACAGTAATTCTCCCTAGCTTTGGACCTGCCTTTAGTCTATTCCCCTTCCATTTATCTAAATGTTCTAATCCAAACCAAGTCACCATACATTTAGAGGGAACAGTCCCTCGTAGCTGCACCAATTATCCAGGACCGCACTTGTAGTTTGTTTGGGCACTTCACTAATACCTTATTCTGCTGGCCTTCTAGCAGCGCAGGCACAGACTCAGCGGCTAAATACACACTGCTAGATCCCCTTAACAACGCCCGCGCATGCGCACATGACCGCTACTACCAGACGGCGGGACTTCCGGTGCCGGATGACGCACTTCCGGCACCGCGGGTCCCGCCGCTCTTAAATACAGGGACAGAGACGTCACACGGCACCGGCCGTCACAGCAAGGCGCAGGAGCGCCGCTTACAACACAGCACCTCAAGGTAATGCCCTGACCCACCAATGCAAGGACAGCCCTCGGTTCCATGTCACACATGACCGGGGCTTTCTATATCATGTATATTACTGGCTCACATATTGCATTTCCCCCTAGAGGTCTCCTACCCACGGTTCTTTTTGCCGTCCATGCAATTACCGCATACAGCCAGTGTGGAACCTCACCTATGCAGGTATTATTTTCTAACGCCTCTTTCGAAGCACTAGTGCTTTATACATATTTCACCTGACCCATACCTTTATGCCTGCACAGGTCCCCTGTTTCCACTTTTGTGTAGCTGCTGTCACCCACCTACTGATATAACCAGTGGAATTCCATAAACAGCCCTATACCACCAGCGGTTCTAGGTAATATCCCACATGGCCGTTCTCTGTCCAACACTTCTTTATTATTCATATACATTCTAACCTGGTACATATATGACAGGCAATACCAACGATACGTTGGACCTACCTGCGATCCATACACCACATGAGGCTAAGTTTCTCATAGAGCCTACCAGGTAATACTATATAAAATGGTTTATCACACTTGCTACAAGCTATGGTCACTCATATATATCCTAATTATGTACATCCTGTACAGGACTTGCTTCATGGCACAACAGATATACTGCATTTCTTGAGCTACAAACGTACTTCTCACCAACTTTATAAGGTAAAAACGACTTGTAGGTTACCATCACTCTAATATGCCCTCCTATGTGTCTGGCTCCACTACACATTCCTATTTCATGTATCCCTGACAGACTACACTTGCGGTACCAATATGAAAGGCCACCTGCCTATTATTTATATCATTTTGTAAGGTAAAATCCTCTCTATATTCTAGAACAGTTCTGCTTCTCATGTACGGTCCTTACTAACACCTTTTATCCTTTATAGATATTCTTTATACCACGAGGATACTATTTTTGCTATACTACTATTCACCTTGCTAATGTAAACGTCACTTCGGTCTCTTCTCGAACTCTCCGTCCTCTGAACCATATGAAATCACTTCCAAACCACGCAGATTGACACCCTCACCTCTAGGATGGGGATCTTTCTTACCGGAGACAGGATTAAATACCTGTGTTATGCTATGTCTTATATGTATATTTGTATATATTATTCTCCCTTTTTTCTCTTCTGGGTTGTTATGTGCTATTAATATGTATGTAAAATATGTATATATTTGATGTATGGTTACTTACACTGGTTCTGTTCTTTCCAGCGACCTTTTTGATAAAGACTCGGGACGAGTCGAAACGTTGTCAGTTTGACTTCTGGTCGCACTTCGCATTGTTGAATGATATGTCTATAGCACCTCAATAAATTTCAAATTTTTCACAAGTAACATACTTAGAGTGTGCGGTGTATTATATTTAGTCGTAGTGTGTTAGGACACCCCAGTCCTCTACACCTGCACCTCGCTTTATTCCAACCTTAGTGCACACCAATTTTCTCTTCATTTACGTATTGTCTTGGTTGTTGCACAAGGTTCCCAAATGTCAACCGACACATTTGCATATGATATAGCCACTAGTTCAAATATATTGTCCCAAGTTACCAGCTCTGCTGAATTCCTTAAAATACCAGCAACTGACTTGAGGACTAGAGATTACGAGAAGACCAAACGTAAATTGGTCTCTTATGACCTACACTGTACGACCTTAGCAGAGTACCACCGCCAGAACAAAATCCCCAGGGGGTTGAGGAGTCATCTACGACCCACCCTGTTCGCGGATAATCAGGAGTATTGTGACAAATATCAAAAAATCCTCAACAAGTGCTCATTAGACATTATCATTTTAACTGTGGAGTGCCTCCAGAAGGAAATATCTGAACTTAGAAAAAATATCCAGGCTACGGAAAACCAACTAGCGGCTACCCTCCCACCTGCTGAGTGGTCCACCCTTAAGGAGAAGACAGACAGAATCATCACCGAACACCAAAAGAACCTTCAGGACCGCAAAAGGCAGAAATTCCAGAGAGATAACGACGACTATCTGTCCAACCGTGTATATAGATGGAGCGATTACGCCACATTTACACCCTGGCGTCGACGCCCTACACAAAGAAGGTTCGATTCACACAGCTCTGGCAGCGATTCGTCTGCAAGCTCAACCAGACCGCCTTTTTTAGGGAAAGGCCGCAGGGGAGGATACCAACACGGAGACCAACCCGACGGGCGCGCAGAAAAAATGACAACACGCAGCCAGGTAAGCCGTCCAACCTGGTAATGAACATTTCAAGCTATAATTTGTCCCCTGCAGAACTGTCAGTGTTACAAAAAGGTTTATCCTTTTGCCCCACTCCACACTGGGACTTGTTTCAATTGGAAAAGGACCTAAATAGGTTCTATAGATCCATCAGACTCAAAACCCACTTTGGCATCGGGACCAATGCGGGTTCCAGTATTTCAACTTCTCCTGAAAATGTAACGGATTTATCTATTGTCTCCTTGGGTCTGCGGAATGCTAGTACCTTTTCACCCCCTCACTCCTATCATGCGGCTGAAACTGTGATTTCTCTCATTGATTGGGATATTAAGTCCCTCACTCACCAACAGAAACTTGGGTTCTTTCCAACCCACACGAATCTTACCCTCGATGAGAAACATGCACTTACCGCACTGCGATCGAATAATAACATAATCATAAAGCCGGCGGATAAAGGGGGAGCCACTGTCGTCATGGATCGCTCCTTATATCATGCTGAGGTACTCCGTCAGCTATCGGACACAGACACCTATAAGGCCATTCCCAGGGACCCCACTCTTAAGATCACCCAACGTATTAAGAATCTCCTCACCCTATATCTTGACAATAAGACAATAGACACCAAAACAGTAACCTTTTTAAATAAATCTCATCCTATGATTCCAGTTTTTTATATCTTACCCAAGATCCACAAATCTCTCAGTAATCCCCCGGGGAGGCCCATTGTGGCCTCAACGGATTCCGTTTTCTCACCTCTTTCGATTTTCTTGGAAAAGATCCTGACACCCCTCGTCAAGGGGACAAGATCCTTTCTTTTAGATACTAGCCAGTTTCTTGATGTCATAAAGAATATCCGACAAATACCCGAATCCAGCCTGTTAGTTACCTTAGATGTACAAAGTCTATATACCTCTATTTCACATGATCGGGGCATTCTAGCAACCAAGGATCTATTGGATAAATCAGATTTATCCCAGAATTCCATCAATTTCTGCCTAGACCTGCTCAGGATAGTTCTCTATGAAAACTACTTCCTGTACGAGGACTCCTTCTACGTCCAGGCGCGCGGGACCGCCATGGGCTCTAATGTAGCCCCGGCGTACGCTAATGCCTATATGCACTACTTCGAGGAACACTATGTCTACAACAATGAATTATTTCTTCAACATGCAATTGAATATCATCGCTATATAGATGATATTTTCATGATCTGGACAGGTACCCCTGACACACTTAGTGACTTCCATAGCTACCTCAATTCCGTTTTTCAGGAACTTCAGTTTACATTGAATTCCAGTACCACGGAGATAGCTTTTCTCGATACATTGGTCCTAAAGGACCCTGAGGGGAGATTGAGCACTGACCTCTACACCAAGCCTACAGACTGTAACAGCTTGTTACTGTACTCAAGCTGCCATCCCAAGTCCACTAGGGACAGTCTCCACCGCTCTCAATTTAAAAGGGTGTCACGTATAGTATCAGATCCAGCAATACGCCATACCAGGCTTGACCTCATGTCACAAAAATTTAAAGACAGGGAATACCCGTCTACACTACTACAACAAGAGTTGTTACTGTCCTCTACTCCTGATGAAAGCCGACTACCCAAACTACAGCAGGAGCGGGTACCTTTTGTACATACCCACCACCCGTTTATGCAAAAAGTCTATTCAACAATCAGAAGACATTGGCCTCTTTTGGGCAGAGCCTATCCCAGCATTCCCTCTTTTCAGACACCGGCTTTGATGAGTACAAGGCGACCCCCAAACATCAGGGATCAGATTATAAGAGCCGATATAGGAAGTGCACGCACGGAACGTACTCAACAACTTCTCAGTACACGTCGCCATGGCACATTCCCGTGTCTCCATTGTGCCGCCTGCTCCAACGTAATAAAAACGGATAATATTACACACCCAAGGACTGGCAAGTCCTTCCCTATACGGGGTTTTTTTACCTGCGAATCAAACTTCGTAGTATATCTAATCAAATGCCCGTGTGGCCTTATGTACGTCGGAGAGACAGTCCAACACGTAAGGGATCGCGTGGCTAGCCACAAATCCACTATAAGGTGTGGTAAAACATGGCTCCCCCTACCGGCACACTTTGCAGCTGCTAGACACACGGTAGCGCAACTAAAGTTCCAAGTAATAGAACAGGTACCCAGACCGCGACGGGGGGGCGACCACATCAAACTACTCCGATCCAGAGAGACATACTGGATTTACACGCTCGACACGCTAGCACCTAAGGGCCTAAATAGGGAAATTGACTGGTTGCCATAATGATGATACTGATATGTCTTCTTTTCTCTTTCTATAGACCCGCTGACCGTTGTCGTTTGTCTATTCACAATTGGTATGACTACCCTCTTTCCCCCTAAGGAAGCTATTTTCCTCATTCCTAACCTCTTGTCTTTACTTTTTCTGTCATTTTTTATACCGTATTCTCTTATTTTTATTCCTTATTTTTACTTTTATTTTTTCATTTTTCCATTTATTGTTTACTTTTTATTTTAATTTTGACTCTTTTTCCCTATGGGTGTATATTCTATTCCTATCGTGGTCTTCTATTTTTGTTCCATTTTATTTATTGCTCACTCATTTTTTGTCTTTTTTTATGTTATTTATTTCATTCATAATTCATTTCAATTTCAATTTTTTTCCCTTTTTCTTTTTTCTTTTTTCTCTTTTCCGTTCTCTTAATTGTTTCTATTTTATTTTTATCTTTATTTTTATTTTTATTTTTATTATTTTTTCTCATATAATTTTCCCAATTTTTACCTTTATTGGTTTTTACTTCTATTTTGATTATTTGAACCTTCATTGCGTGTTTTCTTGTTTTTTTATTTTTTATTTTTTATTACTACCATTATTTATTGCCATTTTTCCATATCTACAGTAATTCTCCCTAGCTTTGGACCTGCCTTTAGTCTATTCCCCTTCCATTTATCTAAATGTTCTAATCCAAACCAAGTCACCATACATTTAGAGGGAACAGTCCCTCGTAGCTGCACCAATTATCCAGGACCGCACTTGTAGTTTGTTTGGGCACTTCACTAATACCTTATTCTGCTGGCCTTCTAGCAGCGCAGGCACAGACTCAGCGGCTAAATACACACTGCTAGATCCCCTTAACAACGCCCGCGCATGCGCACATGACCGCTACTACCAGACGGCGGGACTTCCGGTGCCGGATGACGCACTTCCGGCACCGCGGGTCCCGCCGCTCTTAAATACAGGGACAGAGACGTCACACGGCACCGGCCGTCACAGCAAGGCGCAGGAGCGCCGCTTACAACACAGCACCTCAAGGTAATGCCCTGACCCACCAATGCAAGGACAGCCCTCGGTTCCATGTCACACATGACCGGGGCTTTCTATATCATGTATATTACTGGCTCACATATTGCATTTCCCCCTAGAGGTCTCCTACCCACGGTTCTTTTTGCCGTCCATGCAATTACCGCATACAGCCAGTGTGGAACCTCACCTATGCAGGTATTATTTTCTAACGCCTCTTTCGAAGCACTAGTGCTTTATACATATTTCACCTGACCCATACCTTTATGCCTGCACAGGTCCCCTGTTTCCACTTTTGTGTAGCTGCTGTCACCCACCTACTGATATAACCAGTGGAATTCCATAAACAGCCCTATACCACCAGCGGTTCTAGGTAATATCCCACATGGCCGTTCTCTGTCCAACACTTCTTTATTATTCATATACATTCTAACCTGGTACATATATGACAGGCAATACCAACGATACGTTGGACCTACCTGCGATCCATACACCACATGAGGCTAAGTTTCTCATAGAGCCTACCAGGTAATACTATATAAAATGGTTTATCACACTTGCTACAAGCTATGGTCACTCATATATATCCTAATTATGTACATCCTGTACAGGACTTGCTTCATGGCACAACAGATATACTGCATTTCTTGAGCTACAAACGTACTTCTCACCAACTTTATAAGGTAAAAACGACTTGTAGGTTACCATCACTCTAATATGCCCTCCTATGTGTCTGGCTCCACTACACATTCCTATTTCATGTATCCCTGACAGACTACACTTGCGGTACCAATATGAAAGGCCACCTGCCTATTATTTATATTATTTTGTAAGGTAAAATCCTCTCTATATTCTAGAACAGTTCTGCTTCTCATGTACGGTCCTTACTAACACCTTTTATCCTTTATAGATATTCTTTATACCACGAGGATACTATTTTTGCTATACTACTATTCACCTTGCTAAGGTAAACGTCACTTCGGTCTCTTCTCGAACTCTCCGTCCTCTGAACCATATGAAATCACTTCCAAACCACGCAGATTGACACCCTCACCTCTAGGATGGGGATCTTTCTTACCGGAGACAGGATTAAATACCTGTGTTATGCTATGTCTTATATGTATATTTGTATATATTGTTCTCCCTTTTTTCTCTTCTGGGTTGTTATGTGCTATTAATATGTAGGTAAAATATGTATATATTTGATGTATGGTTACTTACACTGGTTCTGTTCTTTCCAGCGACCTTTTTGATAAAGACTCGGGACGAGTCGAAACGTTGTCAGTTTGACTTCTGGTCGCACTTCGCATTGTTGAATGATATGTCTATAGCACCTCAATAAATTTCAAATTTTTCACAAGTAACATACTTAGAGTGTGCGGTGTATTATATTTAGTCGTAGTGTGTTAGGACACCCCAGTCCTCTACACCTGCACCTCGCTTTATTCCAACCTTAGTGCACACCAATTTTCTCTTCATTTACGTATTGTCTTGGTTGTTGCACAAGGTTCCCAAATGTCAACCGACACATTTGCATATGATATAGCCACTAGTTCAAATATATTGTCCCAAGTTACCAGCTCTGCTGAATTCCTTAAAATACCAGCAACTGACTTGAGGACTAGAGATTACGAGAAGACCAAACGTAAATTGGTCTCTTATGACCTACACTGTACGACCTTAGCAGAGTACCACCGCCAGAACAAAATCCCCAGGGGGTTGAGGAGTCATCTACGACCCACCCTGTTCGCGGATAATCAGGAGTATTGTGACAAATATCAAAAAATCCTCAACAAGTGCTCATTAGACATTATCATTTTAACTGTGGAGTGCCTCCAGAAGGAAATATCTGAACTTAGAAAAAATATCCAGGCTACGGAAAACCAACTAGCGGCTACCCTCCCACCTGCTGAGTGGTCCACCCTTAAGGAGAAGACAGACAGAATCATCACCGAACACCAAAAGAACCTTCAGGACCGCAAAAGGCAGAAATTCCAGAGAGATAACGACGACTATCTGTCCAACCGTGTATATAGATGGAGCGATTCCGCCACATTTACACCCTGGCGTCGACGCCCTACACAAAGAAGGTTCGATTCACACAGCTCTGGCAGCGATTCGTCTGCAAGCTCAACCATACCGCCTTTTTTAGGGAAAGGCCGCAGGGGAGGATACCAACACGGAGACCAACCCGACGGGCGCGCAGAAAAAATGACAACACGCAGCCAGGTAAGCCGTCCAACCTGGTAATGAACATTTCAAGCTATAATTTGTCCCCTGCAGAACTGTCAGTGTTACAAAAAGGTTTATCCTTTTGCCCCACTCCACACTGGGACTCGTTTCAATTGGAAAAGGACCTAAATAGGTTCTATAGATCCATCAGACTCAAAACCCACTTTGGCATCGGGACCAATGCGGGTTCCAGTATTTCAACTTCTCCTGAAAATGTAACGGATTTATCTATTGTCTCCTTGGGTCTGCGGAATGCTAGTACCTTTTCACCCCCTCACTCCTATCATGCGGCTGAAACTGTGATTTCTCTCATTGATCGGGATATTAAGTCCCTCACTCACCAACAGAAACTTGGGTTCTTTCCAACCCACACGAATCTTACCCTCGATGAGAAACATGCACTTACCGCACTGCGATCGAATAATAACATAATCATAAAGCCGGCGGATAAAGGGGGAGCCACTGTCGTCATGGATCGCTCCTTATATCATGCTGAGGTACTCCGTCAGCTATCAGACACAGACACCTATAAGGCCATTCCCAGGGACCCCACTCTTAAGATAACCCAACGTATTCAGAATCTCCTCACCCTATATCTTGACAATAAGACAATAGACACCAAAACAGTAACCTTTTTAAATAAATCTCATCCTATGATTCCAGTTTTTTATATCTTACCCAAGATCCACAAATCTCTCAGTAATCCCCCGGGGAGGCCCATTGTGGCCTCAACGGATTCCGTTTTCTCACCTCTTTCGATTTTCTTGGAAAAGATCCTGACACCCCTCGTCAAGGGGACAAGATCCTTTCTTTTGGATACTAGCCAGTTTCTTGATGTCATAAAGAATATCCGACAAATACCCGAATCCAGCCTGTTAGTTACCTTAGATGTACAAAGTCTATATACCTCTATTTCACATGATCGGGGCATTCTAGCAACCAAGGATCTATTGGATAAATCAGATTTATCCCAGAATTCCATCAATTTCTGCCTAGACCTGCTCAGGATAGTTCTCTATGAAAACTACTTCCTGTACGAGGACTCCTTCTACGTCCAGGCGCGCGGGACCGCCATGGGCTCTAATGTAGCCCCGGCGTACGCTAATGCCTATATGCACTACTTCGAGGAACACTATGTCTACAACAATGAATTATTTCTTCAACATGCAATTGAATATCATCGCTATATAGATGATATTTTCATGATCTGGACAGGTACCCCTGACACACTTAGTGACTTCCATAGCTACCTCAATTCCGTTTTTCAGGAACTTCAGTTTACATTGAATTCCAGTACCACGGAGATAGCTTTTCTCGATACATTGGTCCTAAAGGACCCTGAGGGGAGATTGAGCACTGACCTCTACACCAAGCCTACAGACTGTAACAGCTTGTTACTGTACTCAAGCTGCCATCCCAAGTCCACTAGGGACAGTCTCCACCGCTCTCAATTTAAAAGGGTGTCACGTATAGTATCAGATCCAGCAATACGCCATACCAGGCTTGACCTCATGTCACAAAAATTTAAAGACAGGGAATACCCGTCTACACTACTACAACAAGAGTTGTTACTGTCCTCTACTCCTGATGAAAGCCGACTACCCAAACTACAGCAGGAGCGGGTACCTTTTGTACATACCCACCACCCGTTTATGCAAAAAGTCTATTCAACAATCAGAAGACATTGGCCTCTTTTGGGCAGAGCCTATCCCAGCATTCCCTCTTTTCAGACACCGGCTTTGATGAGTACAAGGCGACCCCCAAACATCAGGGATCAGATTATAAGAGCCGATATAGGAAGTGCACGCACGGAACGTACTCAACAACTTCTCAGTACACGTCACCATGGCACATTCCCGTGTCTCCATTGTGCCGCCTGCTCCAACGTAATAAAAACGGATAATATTACACACCCAAGGACTGGCAAGTCCTTCCCTATACGGGGTTTTTTTACCTGCGAATCAAACTTCGTAGTATATCTAATCAAATGCCCGTGTGGCCTTATGTACGTCGGAGAGACAGTCCAACACGTAAGGGATCGCGTGGCTAGCCACAAATCCACTATAAGGTGTGGTAAAACATGGCTCCCCCTACCGGCACACTTTGCAGCTGCTAGACACACGGTAGCGCAACTAAAGTTCCAAGTAATAGAACAGGTACCCAGACCGCGACGGGGGGGCGACCACATCAAACTACTCCGATCCAGAGAGACATACTGGATTTACACGCTCGACACGCTAGCACCTAAGGGCCTAAATAGGGAAATTGACTGGTTGCCATAATGATGATACTGATATGTCTTCTTTTCTCTTTCTATAGACCCGCTGACCGTTGTCGTTTGTCTATTCACAATTGGTATGACTACCCTCTTTCCCCCTAAGGAAGCTATTTTCCTCATTCCTAACCTCTTGTCTTTACTTTTTCTTTCATTTTTTATACCGTATTCTCTTATTTTTATTCCTTATTTTTACTTTTATTTTTTCATTTTTCCATTTATTGTTTACTTTTTATTTTAGTTTTGACTCTTTTTCCCTATGGGTGTATATTCTATTCCTATCGTGGTCTTCTATTTTTGTTCCATTTTATTTATTGCTCACTCATTTTTTATGTCATTTTTTTATGTTATTTATTTCATTCATAATTCATTTCAATTTCAATTTTTTTCCCTTTTTCTTTTTTCTTTTTTCTCTTTTCCGTTCTCTTAATTGTTTCTATTTTATTTTTATTTTTATTTTTATTATTTTTTCTCATATAATTTTCCCAATTTTTACCTTTATTGGTTTTTACTTCTATTTTGATTATTTGAACCTTCATTGCGTGTTTTCTTGTTTTTTTATTTTTTATTTTTTATTACTACCATTATTTATTGCCATTTTTCCATATCTACAGTAATTCTCCCTAGCTTTGGACCTGCCTTTAGTCTATTCCCCTTCCATTTATCTAAATGTTCTAATCCAAACCAAGTCACCATACATTTAGAGGGAACAGTCCCTCGTAGCTGCACCAATTATCCAGGACCGCACTTGTAGTTTGTTTGGGCACTTCACTAATACCTTATTCTGCTGGCCTTCTAGCAGCGCAGGCACAGACTCAGCGGCTAAATACACACTGCTAGATCCCCTTAACAACGCCCGCGCATGCGCACATGACCGCTACTACCAGACGGCGGGACTTCCGGTGCCGGATGACGCACTTCCGGCACCGCGGGTCCCGCCGCTCTTAAATACAGGGACAGAGACGTCACACGGCACCGGCCATCACAGCAAGGCGCAGGAGCGCCGCTTACAACACAGCACCTCAAGGTAATGCCCTGACCCACTAATGCAAGGACAGCCCTTGGTTCCATGTCACACATGACCGGGGCTTTCTATATCATGTATATTACTGGCTCACATATTGCATTTCCCCCTAGAGGTCTCCTACCCACGGTTCTTTTTGCCGTCCATGCAATTACCGCATACAGCCAGTGTGGAACCTCACCTATGCAGGTATTATTTTCTAACGCCTCTTTCGAAGCACTAGTGCTTTATACATATTTCACCTGACCCATACCTTTATGCCTGCACAGGTCCCCTGTTTCCACTTTTGTGTAGCTGCTGTCACCCACCTACTGATATAACCAGTGGAATTCCATAAACAGCCCTATACCACCAGCGGTTCTAGGTAATATCCCACATGGCCGTTCTCTGTCCAACACTTCTTTATTATTCATATACATTCTAACCTGGTACATATATGACAGGCAATACCAACGATACGTTATACCTACCTGCGATCCATACACCACATGAGGCTAAGTTTCTCATAGAGCCTACCAGGTAATACTATATAAAATGGTTTATCACACTTGCTACAAGCTATGGTCACTCATATATATCCTAATTATGTACATCCTGTACAGGACTTGCTTCATGGCACAACAGATATACTGCATTTCTTGAGCTACAAACGTACTTCTCACCAACTTTATAAGGTAAAAACGACTTGTAGGTTACCATCACTCTAATATGCCCTCCTATGTGTCTGGCTCCACTACACATTCCTATTTCATGTATCCCTGACAGACTACACTTGCGGTACCAATATGAAAGGCCACCTGCCTATTATTTATATCATTTTGTAAGGTAAAATCCTCTCTATATTCTAGAACAGTTCTGCTTCTCATGTACGGTCCTTACTAACACCTTTTATCCTTTATAGATATTCTTTATACCACGAGGATACTATTTTTGCTATACTACTATTCACCTTGCTAAGGTAAACGTCACTTCGGTCTCTTCTCGAACTCTCCGTCCTCTGAACCATATGAAATCACTTCCAAACCACGCAGATTGACACCCTCACCTCTAGGATGGGGATCTTTCTTACCGGAGACAGGATTAAATACCTGTGTTATGCTATGTCTTATATGTATATTTGTATATATTGTTCTCCCTTTTTTCTCTTCTGGGTTGTTATGTGCTATTAATATGTATGTAAAATATGTATATATTTGATGTATGGTTACTTACACTGGTTCTGTTCTTTCCAGCGACCTTTTTGATAAAGACTCGGGACGAGTCGAAACGTTGTCAGTTTGACTTCTGGTCGCACTTCGCATTGTTGAATGATATGTCTATAGCACCTCAATAAATTTCAAATTTTTCACAAGTAACATACTTAGAGTGTGCGGTGTATTATATTTAGTCGCATCAATTGAAAGTGACAGGCGACAACATTTGTCCAGTATGGTTACTAACTTTTTTTCATCCCTTATCGATGTTATCCCTCAACCATCATTCCCATTTGATTACTGGGCATCAAAATTAGACACCTGGCCAGAATTGGCAGAATATGCATTGCAGGAGCTTGCTTGCCCGGCAGCAAGTGTCCTATCAGAAAGAGTATTCAGTGCTGCAGGTTCAATATTAACCGAAAAAAGGACTCGTCTGGCTACCCAAAATGTTGACGATCTAACATTCATTAAAATGAACCACAACTGGATTTCGAAATCTTTTGCCCCACCTTGCCCGGGCGACACCTAGCTTTCCTATGAAAAGCTCTTGCCTGTGGACTACTGTGAATTACTTTTCTAATGTCTAATTTTCTGCAGCTGATTGTCCAGCATACGACATGTTTAAACCTCCCTAAATGGCCAAACTCCCCACACGGGGCCGTGGTATCGCGACTTGGCGCAAGCACCCGTGAGACTGCTGTTTGTCTGAAGAGGTGGGTGTGCTTGCTTTTGGTCGACGGCATTGCTACTGGGTCCCTCATAGTACAATAAAGTGTCTCTGGCGGTGGTGGTGCGCACCCAACGTCAGACACACTGTTGTAACATGAGGGGCCCTGGGCCTGTACCGCCGGCCACAAGAGAGTTCACCCACCCCCAGGTCAAACATTGCTCTACCACTTCCAGAGTTATCTCTCACACTTCCACCAATGTTTAGTCTATGCGCTGACATCCTTCCATACCTGCCACTGACAATACCATTGTGTTGACATGTATGATGGTACTTAACATAGTCAGGGGCAGTGTCCTCTATTTACCACAGTAAATACTTTGTGCTAAATTAGTAGGTCTGAAACAACGCAGAGGATCCCACCCCTGAACCTAATGATTGCACCCTTTAGTGTTTTTGTTTTGTTTTAATGCGAGACATTCACATTTAATGGTTGTTTTTGACTACTAACTGGCAGACCCTCCTTCCACTAGGCCTCCACTGACCAGACCACTGCTGCCCGTGTACCCCTGGAACCAATTATAAAGTGCCTACAGCCAGCCCATTTTATTGTGTTAGGCCTTCGAAGCCTGTCTGCGGTCCCTCCTTCCACTACGCCTCCACTGACCAGACCACTGCTGCCCATGTACCCCTGGAACCAATTATAAAGTGCCTACAGCCAGCCCATTTTATTGTGTTAGGCCTTCGAAGCCTGTCTGCGGTCCCTCCTTCCACTAGGCCTCCACTCACCTGACCACTGCTGCCCGTGTACCCCTGGAACCAATTATAAAGTGCCTACAGCCAGCCCATTTTATTGTGTTAGGCCTTCGAAGCCTGTCTGCGGTCCCTCCTTCCACTAGGCCTCCACTCACCTGACCACTGCTGCCCATGTACCCCTGGAACCAATTATAAAGTGCCTATAGCCAGCCCATTTTATTGTGTTAGGCCTTCGAAGCCTGTCTGCGGTCCCTCCTTCCACTAGGCCTCCACTGACCAGACCACTGCTGCCCGTGTACCCCTGGAACCAATTATAAAGTGCCTACAGCCAGCCCATTTTATTGTGTTAGGCCTTCGAAGCCTGTCTGCGGTCCCTCCTTCCACTAGGCCTCCACTGACCAGACCACTGCTGCCCATGTACCCCTGGAACCAATTATAAAGTGCCTACAGCCAGCCCATTTTATTGTGTTAGGCCTTCGAAGCCTGTCTGCGGTCCCTCCTTCCACTAGGCCTCCACTCACCTGACCACTGCTGCCCGTGTACCCCTGGAACCAATTATAAAGTGCCTACAGCCAGCCCATTTTATTGTGTTAGGCCTTCGAAGCCTGTCTGCGGTCCCTCCTTCCACTAGGCCTCCACTGACCAGACCACTGCTGCCCGTGTACCCCTGGAACCAATTATAAAGTGCCTACAGCCAGCCCATTTTATTGTGTTAGGCCTTCGAAGCCTGTCTGCAGTCCCTCCTTCCACTAGGCCTCCACTGACCAGACCACTGCTGCCCGTGTACCCCTGGAACCAATTATAAAGTGCCTACAGCCAGCCCATTTTATTGTGTTAGGCCTTCGAAGCCTGTCTGCGGTCCCTCCTTCCACTAGGCCTCCACTGTCCAGACCACTGCTGCCCATGTACCCCTGGAACCAATTATAAAGTGCCTACAGCCAGCCCATTTTATTGTGTTAGGCCTTCGAAGCCTGTCTGCGGTCCCTCCTTCCACTAGGCCTCCACTCACCTGACCACTGCTGCCCGTGTACCCCTGGAACCAATTATAAAGTGCCTACAGCCAGCCCATTTTATTGTGTTAGGCCTACGAAGCCTGTCTGCGGTCCCTCCTTCCACTAGGCCTCCACTGACCAGACCACTGCTGCCCGTGTACCCCTGGAACCAATTATAAAGTGCCTACAGCCAGCCCATTTTATTGTGTTAGGCCTTCGAAGCCTGTCTGCGGTCCCTCCTTCCACTAGGCCTCCACTGACCAGACCACTGCTGCCCGTGTACCCCTGGAACCAATTATAAAGTGCCTACAGCCAGCCCATTTTATTGTGTTAGGCCTTCGAAGCCTGTCTGCGGTCCCTCCTTCCACTAGGCCTCCACTCACCAGACCACTGCTGCCCGTGTACCCCTGGAACCAATTATAAAGTGCCTACAGCCAGCCCATTTTATTGTGTTAGGCCTTCGAAGCATGTCTGCGATCCCTCCTTCCACTAGGCCTCCACTGACCAGACCACTGCTGCCCGTGTACCCCTGGAACCAATTATAAAGTGCCTACAGCCAGCCCATTTTATTGTGTTAGGCCTTCGAAGCCTGTCTGCGGTCCCTCCTTCCACTAGGCCTCCACTCACCTGACCACTGCTGCCCGTGTACCCCTGGAACCAATTATAAAGTGCCTATAGCCAGCCCATTTTATTGTGTTAGGCCTTCGAAGCCTGTCTGCGGTCCCTTCTTCCACTAGGCCTCCACTGACCAGACCACTGCTGCCCGTGTACCCCTGGAACCAATTATAAAGTGCCTACAGCCAGCCCATTTTATTGTGTTAGGCCTTCGAAGCCTGTCTGCGGTCCCTCCTTCCACTAGGCCTCCACTCACCTGACCACTGCTGCCCGTGTACCCCTGGAACCAATTATAAAGTGCCTACAGCCAGCCCATTTTATTGTGTTAGGCCTTCGAAGCCTGTCTGCGGTCCCTCCTTCCACTAGGCCTCCACTGACCAGACCACTGCTGCCCGTGTACCCCTGGAACCAATTATAAAGTGCCTACAGCCAGTCCATATTATTGTGTTAGGCCTTCGAAGCCTGTCTGCGGTCCCTCCTTCCACTAGGCCTCCACTGACCAGACCACTGCTGCCCGTGTACCCCTGGAACCAATTATAAAGTGCCTACAGCCAGCCCATTTTATTGTGTTAGGCCTTCGAAGCCTGTCTGCGGTCCCTCCTTCCACTAGGCCTCCACTGACCAGACCACTGCTGCCCGTGTACCCCTGGAACCAATTATAAAGTGCCTACAGCCAGCCCATTTTATTGTGTTAGGCCTTCGAAGCCTGTCTGCGGTCCCTCCTTCTCTAGGCCTCCACTGACCAGACCACTGCTGCCCATGTACCCCTGGAACCAATTATAAAGTGCCTACAGCCAGCCCATTTTATTGTGTTAGGCCTTCGAAGCCTGTCTGCGGTCCCTCCTTCCACTAGGCCTCCACTCACCTGACCACTGCTGCCCGTGTACCCCTGGAACCAATTATAAAGTGCCTACAGCCAGCCCATTTTATTGTGTTAGGCCTTCGAAGCCTGTCTGTGGTCCCTCCTTCCACTTGGCCTCCACTCACCTGACCACTGCTGCCCGTGTACCCCTGGAACCAATTATAAAGTGCCTACAGCCAGCCCATTTTATTGTGTTAGGCCTTCGAAGCCAGTCTGCGGTCCCTCCTTCCACTAGGCCTCCACTGACCAGACCACTGCTGCCCGTGTACCCCTGGAACCAATTATAAAGTGCCTACAGCCAGCCCATTTTATTGTGTTAGGCCTTCGAAGCCTGTCTGCGGTCCCTCCTTCCACTAGGCATCCACTGACCAGACCACTGCTGCCCGTGTACCCCTGGAACCAATTATAAAGTGCCTACAGCCAGCCCATTTTATTATGTTAGGCCTTCGAAGCCTGTCTGCGGTCCCTCCTTCCACTAGGCCTCCACTGACCAGACCTGTCATGAATCCCAATGGCTAGGGATAGCACAGGACAAGCAAAGTACCAATAAATAACGGACGAGCTCTAGGGTGATGGAACCTGGGCTGACCGCTGCCCTACGCCTGACAAACGCAACTAGAGATAGCCAGGGAGCGTGCCTACGTTGGTCCTAGACGCCACGCACCAGCCTAAGAGCTAACTAGCACTGCAGAGAAAATAAAGACCTCACTTGCCTCCAGAGGAATGAACCCCAAAAGATATAGTTGCCCCCCACATGTATTGACGGTGAAATGAGAGGAAGGCACACACATAGAGATGATATATATAGCTTTAGCAAATTGAGGCCCGCTGTAAACTAGAAAGCAGAACGATACAAAAGGGGACTGAGCGGTCAGCAAAAAACCCTAATCAAAAAAACCATCCTGAGATTACAAGAACCCATGTGCCAACTCATGGCACATGGGGAGAACCTCAGTCCACTAGAGCTACCAGCTAGCATAGAGACATAATAAGCAAGCTGGACAAAAAACCAAACAACTGAAAATCAGCACTTAGCTTATCCTGAAAGATCTGGGAGCAGGTAGGCAGGAACCAAACAGAGCACATCTGAATACATTGATAGCCGGCAAGGGAATGACAGAAAGGCCAGGTAAAATAGGAAACACCCAGCCTCTGATGGACAGGTGGAAACCAAAGGCCGCAACCCACCAAAGTCACCCAGTACCAGCAGTAACCACCAGAGGGAGCCCACAAACAGAATCCACAACAGTACCCCCCCTTGAGGAGGGGTCACCGAACCCTCACGAGAACCCCCAGGGCGATCAGGGTGAGCTCTATGGAAGGCGCGGACCAAATCAGTCGCATGAACATCGGAGGCGACCACCCAGGAATTATCCTCCTGACCATAACCCTTCCACTTAACCAAATACTGGAGTTTGCGTCTGGAAACACGAGAATCCAAGATCTTCTCAACAACATACTCCAATTCTCCCTCCACCAGCACCGGAGCAGGAGGCTCAACCGAAGGAACAACGGGCACCTCATACCTCCGCAACAACGACCGATGGAACACATTATGAATAGCAAACGATGCTGGGAGATCCAAACGAAAAGATACAGGGTTAAGAATCTCCGAGATCCTATAAGGACCGATGAACCGAGGCTTGAACTTAGGAGAAGAGACCTTCATAGGGACAAAACGAGAAGACAACCACACCAAATCCCCAACAAGAAGTCGGGGACCCACGCGGCGACGGCGATTAGCAAACTGCTGAGTCTTCTCCTGAGATAACTTCAAATTGTCCACCACCTGATTCCAAATCTGATGTAGCCTGTCCACCACCACGTCCACTCCAGGACAATCTGAAGACTCCACCTGACCAGAGGAAAACCGAGGATGAAACCCCGAATTACAAAAAAAAGGAGAGACCAACGTGGCAGAACTAGCCCGATTATTAAGAGCAAATTCGGCCAGTGGCAAAAAAGCAACCCAGTCATCTTGATCAGCAGAAACAAAACACCTCAAATAAGTTTCCAAGGTCTGATTAGTTCGCTCCGTCTGGCCATTCGTCTGAGGATGGAATGCAGACGAGAAAGACAAATCAATGCCCATCTTGGCACAAAACGTCCGCCAAAATCTAGACACAAACTGGGATCCCCTGTCAGAAACGATATTCTCCGGAATCCCATGCAAACGAACCACGTTCTGAAAAAATAAAGGGACCAACTCAGAGGAGGAGGGCAACTTAGGCAAGGGCACCAAATGAACCATCTTAGAAAAGCGGTCACACACAACCCAGATAACGGACATTTTCTGTGAAACCGGGAGATCAGAAATAAAATCCATGGAAATGTGCATCCAAGGCCTCTTCGGGATGGGCAAGGATAACAACAACCCACTGGCCCGAGAACAGCAAGGCTTAGCTCGAGCACACACTTCACAAGACTGCACAAAGGTACGCACATCCCTAGACAAGGAAGGCCACCAAAAAGACCTGGCCACCAAGTCTCTAGTACCAAATATTCCAGGATGACCAGCCAACACAGAAGAATGGACCTCGGAGATGACTCTACTGGTCCAATCATCCGGAACAAACAGTCTTTCTGGTGGACAACGATCCGGTTTATCCACCTGAAACTCCTGCAATGCACGTCGCAAGTCTGGGGATACGGCGGACACTATTACCCCATCCCTAAGGATACCAGTAGCCCAGAGTCTCCAGGAGAGTCAGGCACAAAACTCCTGGAAAGAGCATCTGCCTTCACATTCTTTGAACCTGGCAGGTATGAAACCACGAAATTGAAACGAGAAAAAAACAACGACCAACGAGCCTGTCTAGGATTCAAACGCCTGGCAGACTCAAGGTAAATGAGATTCTTGTGATCAGTCAAGACCACCACACGATGTTTAGCACCCTCAAGCCAATGACGCCACTCCTCAAATGCCCACTTCATGGCCAAAAGCTCCCGATTACCCACATCATAATTGCGCTCGGCGGGCGAGAATTTTCTAGAGAAGAATGCACATGGCTTCATCACCGAGCCATTAGAACTTCTCTGTGACAAAACCGCCCCCGCTCCAATCTCGGAAGCATCAACCTCAACCTGAAAAGGAAGTGAAACATCTGGTTGACACAACACAGGAGCAGAAGAAAACGGGCGCTTAAGTTCCTGAAAGGCCTCCACGGCCGCTGGAGACCAATCAGCAACATCAGCACCCTTTTTAGTCAAATCAAAGGTTTAACAATACTGGAAAAATTAGCAATGAACCGACGATAAAAATTAGCAAACCCCAAGAACTTCTGAAGGCTCTTAACAGATGTAGGTTGTGTCCAGTCACAAATAGCCTGAACCTTGACGGGATCCATCTCAATAGTAGAAGGAGAAAAAATGTACCCCAAAAAAGAAATCTTCTGGACTCCGAAGAGACACTTTGAGCCCTTTACAAACAGAGAATTGGCCCGCAGAACCTGAAACACCTTCCTGACCTGTAGAACATGAGACTCCCAGTCATCAGAAAACACCAAAATATCATCCAAATACACAATCATAAACTTATCCAGATATTCACGGAAAATATTGTGCATAAAGGACTGAAAGACTGACGGAGCATTGGAGAGTCCAAAAGGCATTACCAAATACTCAAAATGGCCCTCAGGCGTATTAAATGCGGTTTTCCACTCATCACCCTGTTTTATCCGCACCAAATTATACGCACCGCGAAGATCTATCTTAGTGAACCACCTAGCCCCCTTAATGCGAGCAAACAAATCAGTCAATAATGGCAATGGATACTGATATTTGACTGTAATCTTATTCAGAAGGCGACAATCTATACAAGGCCTCAGGGAACCATCTTTTTTTGCCACGAAAAAAAAACCTGCTCCCAGAGGGGACGAAGATGGACGAATATGTCCCTTTTCCAAGGACTCCTTAATATAATTCCGCATAGCAGTATGCTCTGGCAGTGACAGATTAAATAAACGACCCTTAGGGAACTTACTGCCAGGAATCAATTCTATAGCACAGTCACACTCTCTATGAGGAGGGAGCGAATTGAGCTTAGGCTCCTCAAAAACATCCCTATAGTCAGACAAAAATGCAGGGATCTCAGAAGGAGTAGATGAAGCGATTGAAATCGGAGGTGCATCATAATGAACCCCCTGACATCCCCAGCTTAACACAGACATTGTTTTCCAGTCCAGGACAGGATTATGAGTTTGTAACCATGGCAGACCAAGCACTAGTACATCATGTAAATTATACAGTACAAGGAAGCGAATCACCTCCTGATGAACGGGAGTCATGCGCATGGTCACTTGTGTCCAATACTGCGGTTTATTCATAGCCAATGGTGTAGAGTCAATTCCCTTCAGAGGAATAGGAACTTCCAGAGGCTCCAGACTAAAACCGCAGCGTTTAGCAAATGACTAATCCATAAGACTCAGGGCAGCGCCCGAATCCACATAGGCATCAACGGAAATGGAAGACAGTGAAAAAATCAGAGTCACAGACAAAATGAACTTGGGCTGCAGAGTACCAATGGCAAAAGATTTATCAACCCTTTTTGTGCGTTTAGAGCATGCTGATATAACATGAGCTGAATCACCACAATAAAAACACAATCCATTTTTCCGCCTATAATTTTGCCGTTCACTTCTGGACTGAATTCTATCACATTGCATAGTGTCACGTGCCTGTTCAGACGACACCGCCAACTGGTGCACGGGTTTGCGCTCCCGTAAACGCCGATCAATCTGAATGGCCATAGCCATAGACTCATTCAGACCTGTAGGCGTAGGGAACCCCACCATAATATCCTTAATGGCCTCAGAAAGACCATTTCTGAAGTTTGCAGCCAGTGCGCACTCATTCCACTGAGTAAGCACCGACCATTTCCGAAATTTTTGACAATATATTTCCGCTTCATCATGCCCCTGAGAAAGGGCTAATAAAGCCTTTTCAGCCTGAATCTCCAGGTTAGGTTCCTCATAGAGCAATCCCAATGCCAGAAAAAACGCATCCACACTGAGCAATGCAGGATCCCCTGGTGCCAATGCAAATGCCCAATTCTGAGGGTCGCCCCGCAGGAAAGATATTACAATCTTGACCTGTTGAGCAGGGTCTCCAGAGGAGCGAAATTTTAAAGAAAGAAACAATTTACAATTGTTCCTGAAATTCAGGAAGGTAGATCTATCTCCAGAAAAGAACTCTGGAATAGGAATTCTAGGTTCAGACATGGGAGTGTGAACAACAAAATCCTGTATGTTTTGAACTTTTGCCGCGAGATTACTCAGGCTGGAAGCCAAACTCTGGACATCCATGTTAAACAGCTAAGATCAGAGCCATTCAAGGGTTAAGAGGAGGTAAGAAGCAGCTAGACAGCAATTAAGGGCTAGGCAGCAAAACTCTGAAGGGAAAAAAAAAAAAAAAAATTTCCCTTACACACTTCTTTTTCTCCTGCTTCAGCCCAAACAATTAACACTTTGTGGGCCGGCTATACTGTCATGAATCCCAATGGCTAGGGATAGCACAGGACAAGCAAAATACCAATAAATAACGGACGAGCTCTAGGGTGATGGAACCTGGGCTGACCGCTGCCCTACGCCTGACAAACGCAACTAGAGATAGCCAGGGAGCATGCCTACGTTGGTTCTAGACGCCACGCACCAGCCTAAGAGCTAACTAGCACTGCAGAGAAAATAAAGACCTCACTTGCCTCCAGAGGAATGAACCCCAAAAGATATAGTTGCCCCCCACATGTATTGACGGTGAAATGAGAGGAAGGCACACACATAGAGATGATATATATAGCTTTAGCAAATTGAGGCCCGCTGTAAACTAGAAAGCAGAACGATACAAAAGGGGACTGAGCGGTCAGCAAAAAACCCTAATCAAAAAAACCATCCTGAGATTACAAGAACCCATGTGCCAACTCATGGCACATGGGGAGAACCTCAGTCCACTAGAGCTACCAGCTAGCATAGAGACATAATAAGCAAGCTGGACAAAAAACCAAACAACTGAAAATCAGCACTTAGCTTATCCTGAAAGATCTGGGAGCAGGTAGGCAGGAACCAAACAGAGCACATCTGAATACATTGATAGCCGGCAAGGGAATGACAGAAAGGCCAGGTAAAATAGGAAACACCCAGCCTCTGATGGACAGGTGGAAACCAAAGGCCGCAACCCACCAAAGTCACCCAGTACCAGCAGTAACCACCAGAGGGAGCCCCCAAACAGAATCCACAACACAGACCATTGCTGCCCGTGTACCCCTGGAACCAATTATAAAGTGCCTACAGCCAGCCCATTTTATTGTGTTAGGCCTTCGAAGCCTGTCTGCGGTCCCTCCTTCCACTAGGCCTCCACTGACCAGACCACTGCTGCCCGTGTACCCCTGGAACCAATTATAAAGTGCCTACAGCCAGCCCATTTTATTGTGTTAGGCCTTCGAAGCCTGTCTGCGGTCCCTCCTTCTCTAGGCCTCCACTGACCAGACCACTGCTGCCCGTGTACCCGTGGAACCAATTATAAAGTGCCTACAGCCAGCCCATTTTATTGTGTTAGGCCTTCGAAGCCTGTCTGCGGTCCCTCCTTCCACTAGGCCTCCACTCACCTGACCACTGCTGCCCGTGTACCCCTGGAACCAATTATAAAGTGCCTACAGCCAGCCCATTTTATTGTGTTAGGCCTTCGAAGCCTGTCTGCGGTCCCTCCTTCCACTAGGCCTCCACTCACCTGACCACTGCTGCCCGTGTACCCCTGGAACCAATTATAAAGTGCCTACAGCCAGCCCATTTTATTGTGTTAAGCCTTCGAAGCCTGTCTGCGGTCCCTCCTTCCACTAGGCCTCCACTGACCAGACCACTGCTGCCCGTGTACCCCTGGAACCAATTATAAAGTGCCTACAGCCAGCCCATTTTATTGTGTTAGGCCTTCGAAGCCTGTCTGCGGTCCCTCCTTCCACTAGGCCTCCACTGACCAGACCACTGCTGCCCGTGTACCCCTGGAACCAATTATAAAGTGCCTACAGCCAGCCCATTTTATTGTGTTAGGCCTTCGAAGCCTGTCTGCGGTCCCTCCTTCCACTAGGCCTCCACTCACCTGACCACTGCTGCCCGTGTACCCCTGGAACCAATTATAAAGTGCCTACAGCCAGCCCATTTTATTGTGTTAGGCCTTCGAAGCCTGTCTGCGGTCCCTCCTTCCACTAGGCCTCCACTCACCTGACCACTGCTGCCCGTGTACCCCTGGAACCAATTATAAAGTGCCTACAGCCAGCCCATTTTATTGTGTTAGGCCTTCGAAGCCTGTCTGCGGTCCCTCCTTCCACTAGGCCTCCACTGACCAGACCACTGCTGCCCGTGTACCCCTGGAACCAATTATAAAGTGCCTACAGCCAGCCCATTTTATTGTGTTAGGCCTTCGAAGCCTGTCTGCGGTCCCTCCTTCTCTAGGCCTCCACTGACCAGACCACTGCTGCCCGTGTACCCCTGGAACCAATTATAAAGTGCCTACAGCCAGCCCATTTTATTGTGTTAGGCCTTCGAAGCCTGTCTGCGGTCCCTCCTTCCACTAGGCCTCCACTGACCTGACCACTGCTGCCCGTGTACCCCTGGAACCTATTTTACTGTGCATAGAGCCTATTTTTTTATTTTATTTAATATTAATAAAGCCATGATGGACTACACTGTACCACGCTATGAGCTACCCAGTTGACAATTCTTTTGCGAGAAAAGCCATCCCACCCCTCCACCAGCATGTTAAAGACCACATTGTCCTTTCATTCTGTCAATCTGTGAGTCCAAAGGTACACCTGACAACAGACACATGGAGCGGAAGGCATGGCCACGGAAGGTTACGTGTCCTTTGTGGCGCAATGGGTTAATGTATTGCATGCATGGTCCACACAGGGGACAGCCTGGTAAGTCTGTCTGCAGTCCCTAATTCAAGTTGTCCTCAAATGAATAAATCTGAGCTTCTACCTTCTGGCTCTGATTAATTTTTTTTTTTTTTTTTTTTTAATTGCTGGATGGGGCCTAATACCTCTGTTTGCTGCTCCCTGGTGTTTGTCCTCAACTGAATAAAGCTGAGCTTCTACCTTCTGGCTCTGATTAACTGCTGTTTTTTAAAAAAATTGGTGGTTCCGGCCTACTAACGGTGTCTGCCTGCCCCTGCCTGGTGTTGTCCTCAACTTCCTCAACTGAATAAAGCTGAGCTTCTACCTTCTGGCTCTGATTAAGCTTTTTTTTTTTTTTTTTTTTTTTTTTAATTGCTGGATGTGGCCTAATACCTCTGTTTGCTGCTCCCTGGTGTTTGTCCTCAACTGAATAAAGCTGAGCTTCTACCTTCTGGCTCTGATTAACTGCTGTTTTTTAAAAAAATGGTTGGTTCCGGCCTACTAACGGTGTCTGCCTGCCCCTGCCTGGTGTTGTCCTCAACTGATTAAAGCTGAGCTTCTACCTTCTGGCTTTGATTAACTGCTGTTTTTAAAAAAAATTGGTGGTTCCGGCCTACTAACGGTGTCTGCCCCTGCCTGGTGTTGTCCTCAACTGAATAAAGCTGAGCTTCTACCTTCTGGCTCTGATTAACTGCTGTTTTTAAAAAAAATTGGTGGTTCCGGCCTACTAACGGTGTCTGCCTGCCCCTGCCTGGTGTTGTCCTCAACTGAATAAAGCTGAGCTTCTACCTTCTGGCTCTGATTAAGCTTTTTTTTTTTTTTTTTTTAATTGCTGGATGGGGCCTAATACCTCTGTTTGCTGCTCCCTGGTGTTTGTCCTCAACTGAATAAAGCTGAGCTTCTACCTTCTGGCTCTGATTAACTGCTGTTTTTTAAAAAAATTGGTGGTTCCGGCCTACTAACGGTATCTGCCTGCCCCTGCCTGGTGTTGTCCTCAACTGAATAAAGCTGAGCTTCTACATTCTGGCTCTGATTAACTGCTCTTTTTAAAAAAAATTGGCGGTTCCGGCCTACTAACGGTGTCTGCCTGCCCCTGCCTGGTGTTGTCCTCAACTGAATAAAGCTGAGCTTCTACATTCTGGCTCTGATTAACTGCTCTTTTTAAAAAAAATTGGTGGTTCCGGCCTACTAACGGTGTCTGCCTGCCCCTGCCTGGTGTTGTCCTCAACTGAATAAAGCTGAGCTTCTACATTCTGGCTCTGATTAACTGCTCTTTTTAAAAGAAATTGGTGGTTCCGGCCTACTAACGGTGTCTGCCTGCCCCTGCCTGGTGTTGTCCTCAACTGAATAAAGCTGAGCTTCTACCTTCTGGCTTTGATTAACTGCTGTTTTTAAAAAAAATTGGTGGTTCCGGCCTACTAACGGTGTCTGCCCCTGCCTGGTGTTGTCCTCAACTGAATAAAGCTGAGCTTCAACCTTCTGGCTTTGGGCCTATAGTATCAGATATTAAACTGCATTTGGCCTACTAGTGTGGTTGGGCCCTTAAAACAGTGTCTGCTGCTCCTGGGTTTGCTACTCCACTGAACAAAGCAATGCCGCCTGTTTAGTCCTGTCCTGTCCTGTTGTATAATTTTGAACTGCATTTAGCCTACTTTATTCTTTGGCCCTATATCTGTTTCCTCCTCATCCTGCCGATTGCCCAGCCACTGCTAGATGAGTCTGCTGGTACATTGACCTAGACCACTACATTCCCCTTGCACTCTACACAGCCAGAATCTGACCCTGCTGAAAGTAAGGTTCCCCTTCCCGCATGTTATACCACCTTACACAGGGACAAAGAGGAAGGTGCAGATGAAAGTGCAGGTTCCTTCATCAGGTGGGGGGGGCATACTCGTTGGCGACGTCACTGGCACAGGGCCCCTCAGAGTACGCAAAAGTGTCGCTGCTGGTGGGAGGCGCCCCCGCCGTGCAAACACACCGCTGTACTTTGAGGGGCCCTGTGCCAGTGCCAATGCCAACGAGTGGGCCCCCCTGCTTGCTTAGGATCACAGCACTTGCAAACTTGACATACTTACCTCTCACTGCTCCACCGCCGTGACGTAGTCCACGTTTCCTGTGCCCGTTTCCTTGAACCAGCCCTACCCCCCACAACTTTTGCCAAATGACCCCAATTTCCAATACCCAACTATTATTATAAAGTTAATTAAGATTGACAAGCTTCAGAAACAAGAATGGATGTTTTTGGCATTAAAATGGGCACTGTAGGTGTTTTCCTGGCCTCCACTCACTGCCGACTATGCTTCCCCATTGACTTGCATTGGGTTTCGTGTTTCGGTCGATCCCCGACTTTTAGCGACAATCGGCCGACTGCACTCGACTCGACCCTGGGCAAAATCGGGTTTCACAAAACCCGACTCGATCTTAAAAAAATTAAAGTCGCTCAACCCTAATGAGGCCTAGTGGCCATTCATTACGGTGAGACTGGCTGTCTTTCATGAGAACGACATCACCGGTTTTGATGTTTGGTCTGTCTGGTGGGAGATTGGCCATCTTCGGCTTTTGAGTCCCGCCACGGAGTTTGCGACAAATCACGCAATTGTAAATGAGTTTACTCACGCATCGCTTTGCTCCGACTATCCATAGTCCAGCAGTTCGTAGATTTCCTTCGGTAAACAGTCGGCCCTGATGTTTCACCAAGACGTGGTGGTGTTGCACAAGCAGGGTCGTGACATGATGATGTCCAGGAATTATTATAGGGTGTTTCTCCCCAAATTCCACTTCAGCTTCTTGAAGACGACCTCCAATTCTTAACAGCCCATCCTGGTCAATGATTGGATCAAGCTTCTTCAAGACACTATCTCTAGAAACAGGTTGGCCTTTATTGAGGTTATCTAATTCTTTGGCATAACACTCACGTTGTATGGTGCGAATTATAACGTTCTTGGCATTTTCCATGTTTGGAACGGTAAAGGCAAGCTTGCAGTGATGCCAACCCTTGCAAGGTTTCTTATAGGACCGAGCCACATGAATCAAACAAACGAGGGCACGAACAAGCGAGTTCCAAGTTGAGAACTTATTGAAATGGTGGGATTTGAGGTGATTGTCTTTAGTCACCATACGTAGAACGGATACCTGAGGGCGGATTTCCTCATCTGCCTCTGGATCTACCAGTTCAAAGATGTTTGACACGTCCATGTATGGCGTCGAACGGTATAAGAATGTAGGGCCAGTAAACCAGGTCGTGTCCTTAAGGTGACTTGCTTCAACGGATCTGGTTGTGTGGTCCGCAGGATTGTGGTTTGTGGACACATAGTGCCACTGTTTAGGTTCGGTGGGTCTCCTGATCCTTAGCACCCGATTGCTGACATAGACATAGAAGCGACGAGTTTCATTGCAAATGTACCCCAGCACTACCTTGCTGTCAGTGTAGAACTCGACTTCTTTGATTTCCAGGTCCATTTCTGTCGAGATAAGCTCAGCTAACTCTACTGCTAGCACAGCTGCACAGAGTTCCAGTCTGGGTACTGTGTGTTCACGGAGTGGGGCCAGTTTTGTCCGGCTCATAACAAGCCTTACGTGGCATTGTTCATTGATGTCAGTTGTTTTCAAATATGCCACTGCCGCAATTGCTTTGGTTGAGGCATCGCAGAAGATACAAAGCCTTTGCATCTTGATTTCTGTTGATGGCACAGAAGCATATGGTCGTGCCACGTAGAGACTTGACAAGGCTTCTAAAGAGTTCTTCCATCTTACCCACAAGTCTCTTTTTTCGCTGGGAAGCGGATCATCCCAATCGGACGTCTCTCGGGTGAAGTCTCTCAACATCATTTTACCTTGGATAGTCACAGGGGTTACAAATCCCAGAGGATCGTACAAGCTGTTCACAATGGACACGACGCCTCTACGCGTGAAGGGTTTCTCTTCTTCGCTGATCTGGAAGGTGAATGCATCCTTTTTCAAATCCCAGAGTAAACCCAGGCTCCGCTGCATGAGAAGGGAGTCCGTGCTTAAATCCAAGTCTTTTAAATCGGTTGAGTAATCTTGAGAGGGAAAGGCTGCCATTAGTTTCTGGCTGTTGGAAGCAATTTTGTGCAACCTCAAATTGGATGAAGCGAGCATTTCTTGTGCCCTTTTCAGGAGACTGACTGCCGACTCCTCTGTGGGTGTGGATTTCAGGCAATCATCTACATAGAAATCCTTTTCCACAAAAGATCTTACATCCGATCCATACTTCGCTTCACCCTCTCTGGCTGAATGTCTAAGGCCATAGATAGCGACAGCAGGGGAAGGGCTGTTCCCGAAGATGTGTACCTTCATACGATATTCCACGATGTCCTTGTAGGGGTCATTATCACGGTACCAGAAGAACCTCAAGTAGTTTCTGTGTTCTTCTTTAACAAGGAAGCAGTGAAACATCTGTTGTATGTCGGCCATAAATGCTACTGCATCTTTGCTGAAACGAAGAAGTACTCCCAGAAGTCTGTTGTTGAGGTCTGGACAGGACAGGAAGACGTCATTTAAAGAAATACCTTCGTATCTGGCACTTGAGTCAAATACCACTCTTATCTGACCTGGTTTCTTCAGATGATACACGCCGAAAATAGGTAAGTACCAACATTCCTCGGAATCTTGAAGTACAGGTGCAATTTCCGCGTGGCCACTCTGGAATATTCTCTCCATGAAGGTAAAGAAGTGTTGTTTTGTTTCTGGTGCCTTCTGCAGTTTGCGTGTAAGGGAGATAAATTGACTGTAGACAAGTTCTCTGTTGTTGGGTAAGCATTGCCTCCGTGGTTTGAATGGTAAAGGTGCGACCCAACTCTTTGATTCGTCTCTTACTATCTCTCGCTCCATGATGTCCAAGAACAGTCTGTCCTCTATGGACGTTGCTACCTGGTTGTCTTCTCTTGTCCTGTGGAGAACTGTGCACCCTATATGATTTTGCTCACCGTCGCATGCATGGTCTTCACAGGAAGGATCAGCTAATGGGCAAGGTGGAGGGGTGTGGTGTGGCAATTCTTTAATCAGGAAACTGCTCTCGCATGGCTGGAAGAGAGACGGGCATCTATTCTCGAGGGTATAGGTGAGCATGCTGTTGACTGATGTCGGCCTGTGTGCTCCACCCAAACAGACATCTCCCACAATGACCCATCCTAGGTCAAGTCTCTGAGTGTATGGGGCGTTTTGTGGGCCGTTGATCTGTCCTCTAGCCTTGTGGACCCGTAGTATGTCTCTTCCGAGAAGTAAGATGATAGGAGCTCCTTGGTCAAGCTCTGGTATCAGGTGAGCTATACATCTCAAGTGGGTGTGATAAGCTGCTACCTCTGGTGTAGGTATCTCAGACCTGTTATCGGGAATCTGGTTGCACTCCAGTATTGATGGCAAGGATAAGCAGGTTTGACCGTCCATAGACTCTACTTTGAATCCAGTTGCTCTCCTCCCCGCTGTCTCGACAGTACCTGCACATGTCTTCAAGGAGTACGGAGAGCCGGGACCAGCAATGTTGAAGGTGTTGAAGAGAAAGGACTTAGCTAGAGACCTGTTGCTCTGATCATCCAAGATTGCATATACCTTGATTGCCTTATCCCGTTGGCTCGCTGGGAATACTCTGACAAGACAGATCTTTGAGCAGGATCTTCCTGCTACGAGTTCCTTGCAGATCTCTGTGCACTGAGAGGTGACCACTGGGGTGTCCATGTCAGAGTCCATCTGTTTTTCGGCAGACTCTTCTACTCGCGATGATACCCCTGAAGGTGGTCCAGGATGCAAGGCCGTGTTGTGCTCCACACTACTACATTCTGTGCATTTCACACTGGTTTCACAGTTCTTGGCGAAGTGTGACGTTGTCGCGCAGCATCTGAAGCATATCTTGTTTTCCTTTAGGAAACTCTTACGGTCTTCTAGAGACTTCTCCCTGAAGGCTCTACATTTTAGCAGAGGATGAGGTTTCTTGTGTAGGGGGCAGTGTTTGCTGAGATCCTGCGGTTTGTCCTCTTCTGGAGAAGACTTACTTGCCCTGTAAGGAAAACCTGTGGAGGTAACATTAGTTTTGTGGACTGCCACTGGTGTTTTACTGGGTTTTACATCAGAGGCAGTGGTACATGACATAGTGAAATCGAAACTAGGGTCATTTCTAACTTTAGCCTGCTGAGCAACAAAGTCTACAAACACCCTGAAAGGAGGAAATGGTACCTTATGAGCCTGTTTGTCACGGGACCCGTGACTGACCCACTTTTCTTGTAAGTTGTAAGGGAGCTTTTGGACAATCTGGTTGACACCTCTGGCAGTGTCCAGGAATGCCAACCCTGGTAGATCACCTTCTGCCTGAGCAGCATGTACCTCCATTAACAAGTCGCTCAGTTCCCTGAGCTTTTGATAACCCTTATTTGCTATCTTGGAGAAATCATCAATTCTTTTATACAAAGCATTTTCTATAGCTTCTATTGACCCATAACATTCTTCGAGTCTCTCCCACACCATACGAAGTCCTGTGTGTGGGTACTTTATGTTAATGTTCCTGATTCTTTTGGCGTGTTTAGCTGACTCGCTCCCAAGCCACTTAACCAGTAGATCTAACTCTTCACTACTGGAAAGATGCAAGTCTCTGGTGACATTCTGGAAAGAGGCTCGCCATGCTCTGTAGCTTTCAGCTCGATCAGTGAACTTTACAAGTCCCTTGTTCACCAGCTCCCGGCGGGTAAAGAACCTTGCAAAGTTCATAGTGGCTGAGTCAGTGCCAACGTGAGCTGGTGTGCTGTTGTCATGCGGTGTATGTGGTGCATCCTCATACCTGGTAGCAGCTTCTGGCTTAGGAAAGTCTGTATAAGCCCGTTCAGTGGCGAAGGGTGTCCCTGTCAGTCTGGGCGGAGGCCGTACCTTCTGTTCCGTAAGATGGTAGTGGTGGTGAATGTCGTTTCGCAGTATACCTTCCTGCTTCCAGTACGGTGTTTGGAGGAAGGATCTCTGGTAATCTGTATAGGTTGTTTGGTGTAATGGATCAGAGTTGTCTTCTATTTTGGGATGTTGGCGGACATATTCTGAGACGCGTTGAGCAGGGTCCTGACGATCAAGGTCTGGTCCACGTAGGTCACTGTCACGCTCAGATTCAGGAAACTGCACGGCTTCTAAGAACTCAGCTTTGGCTATTGCGGCTGCTGCTTCTTTTTCAGTGGAAAGCCTTTCTAAGGTCGCTTGCAGGCAGGCTCTTTCTGCTTCTTGCTCTGCTTGCAGGCAGGCTCTTTCTGCTTCTTGCTCTGCTTGCAGGCGGGCTCTTTCTGCTTCTTGGCGGGCTCTTTCTGCTTGCAGGCGAGCGCTTTCTACTTCTTGGTCTGCTTGTCTTAACTTTAACTGCATCTCTTGTGCGGCGAAGGAGGATCTTACTTTCGCCGCCTCAGCTTCCGCTCGGGCGAGGGTGACAGACCTTTTCGAGGAAGACTTGCTAGAGCGGCTTGTTTGGGACCTCGTCCTGAGTGAAGATGTTTGACTTGCAGACATTTTATGTCCGTTTGCAGGCTGTAGGACGTCTCAGAGCGGGTAGGGGTGACTTCAGCGTGGACTGAGACGTGTGGTGCTTGGTGGGCTGCACTCTCGGTACTTGTGACTGTATGGCGGCCGCTGCGGTATCTGCAGGCAGTGCGGTGTGGTACAAGTGGCTGCGTAAGTGGTATTTGCTATCGCTGGCATCTAGCCTCCTTTTTACTGGCCTCCGCTGGTATTTAGCCTCCGTTTTACTGGCCTCCGCTGGTATTTAGCCTCCGTTTTACTGGCCTCCGCTGGTATTTAGCCTCCGTTTTACTGGCCTCCGCTGATATTTAGCCTCCATTTTACTGTCTTCATACACGTTGATACGGTGTGTGATCCAACATACAGCATAAACCACTTCTGTCTTCCGAAATAAGCAGACTGTTTTCTGCAGTCAACTTGTTTATTGGAAACAGGTATTGAAATGCGGTAAAACTATAAGAATACAAATGATTTGGGTAAGTATTGGGCAAATAACAGCACAACTGATACTTATAACTAGCAGGGAAAGCATACAGGATGATGCAACTTCTACATGCAACTACATACAATAACTGACAGATATTAGATTTCCCAGGTACTAGTTGCTATACAGTAATCACATTCCATAGAACACTATATTGCAAGAACAGGGATAGCAATCTTACCGGATAAACTAACCAGGGTGGCAAGTAAGTGAAGTAGTTCCAACACAGCAGATTAACACGAGTGTACAGGAAAATACACAGAGAGAAAAATGGGGAATTCCCCTATCCCATGATGCTTTGGTGCAACCCAGAATGCAACACTCTAATGATTACTAAGAAAAACACAGGTAATAAATTTATCCACCACTGGGTGGTGCTATAACACAGCAAAACCAAAACTATAGCAGTGAAACTTTAATGCTTGGACGAACCCCTGTCATTCATTAGGGAGGGCAGAACAACATGCGACTAGCTCTGAGCAGGTGGTAACTATACAGACCGCAGTTCCTGATCTTAACACAACACTAGCAGTAGCCGTGGGATGTTCCTGTCACTCCCTGGACACCTTGTCACAGCCGGAGAACTAGCTACCCCTAAAGGTAGAAACAGGAAAGCTATCTTGCCTCAGAGAAAATACCCAAAGGATAGGACAGCCCCCCACAAATATTGACTGTGAGAGGAGAAGGAAATGACATATGTAGTATGAAACAAGATTTAGCAAAGGAGGCCACTTCTAGCTATATACATAGTAAGGAAAGAACACTGTACGGTCAGTAATAAAAACTAGAAAAAGTCCACCGCAGAGATATGCAAAAATCTCCACACCTGACTAAAGGTCTGGAGGGCAAAATCTGCAGCCCAGAGCTTCCAGCTTAGCTGAATAGATCCATACTGATAAGCTGGGCAAATGAGCAAAACATAGAATGTGCTGAACAATAAAGTCCACAACAAATGGACTGCAAAAGGACAAGCAAGGAAGGACTTATCTTTGCTGAACTGGACAGAGTGTCAGGGAAATCCAAAAGAGCAGTGGCTCCAAGCAGGAACAATTGACAACTGGCATTGATTGAGGAATAAGGCCAGACTAAAATAGCCGAGCCAGAAAGACGATCAGTGGGAGCAGCTGCTGATGCTAAATCCAAGAAGCAGCTATACCACTCAAAACCACAGGAGGGAGCCCACGAGCAGAATTCACAAAAGTGCTACTTACAACCACCGGAGGGAGCCCAAGAGCGGAATTCACAACAGATTAGTCCCTCCCTACTCCCCTGCAGTCAGTGCCCGGCGCCCGCTCCATACTCTCCGCAGTCATGGCTCACACAGGGTTAAAGCCAGCGGTAACGGACCGCGTTATGCCATGGGTAACTCACTCCGTTACCGCTGCTATTAACCCTGTGTGACCAAGTTTTTACTATTGAGGCTGCCTATGCAGCCTCAATAGTAAAAACATCTAATGTTAAAAATAATAAAAAAAATAACAAATCATTATATACTCACCTTTCGCCGCCTTTCTGACGCTCCGGTGACCGGTCCATGCAAGCGGCAGGTTCCGGTGCTAAGGTTGGTGTGCGACAAGGACCTGCCATGATGTCACAGTCATGTGACCGCGACGTCATCACAGGCCCTGCGCTCCTGCGCGAGAAGGACCTGCCATGACGTCACAGTCATGTGACCACGACGTCATCGCAGGCCCTGCACGCCTGTGCGAGAAGGACCTGCCGTGACGTCATGGTCATGTGACCGTGACGTCATCACACCCTCGGACCGGAAGCTGCCGCCTGAACTGAACACAGGCGACAGAACTACAAGGGGTCCCTCGGAAGGTGAGTATATGTTTATTTTTTATTTTTTAACCTGTGACAATATACTACGTGGCTGGGCAATATACTATGTGGCTCTGTGCTGTATACTACGTTGCTGTGCAATATACTACGTGGCTCTGTGCTGTATACTACGTCACTGGGCAATATACTATGTCACTGGGCAATATACTACGCAACTGGGCAATATACTACGTGGCTGGGCAATATACTATGTGGCTCTGTGCTGTATACTACGTTGCTGTGCAATATACTACGTGGCTCTGTGCTGTATACTACGTCACTGGGCAATATACTATGTCACTGGGCAATATACTACGCAACTGGGCAATATACTACGTGGCTGGGCAATATACTACATCACTGGGCAATATACTACGTAACTGGGCAATATACTACGTAACTGGGCAATATAATACATGGCTCTGTGCTGTATACTACGTCGCTGTGCAATATACTACATGGCTCTGTGCTGTATACTACGTAACTGGCCAATATGCTACGTGGCTCTGTGCTGTATACTACGTAACTGGGCAATATACTACATCACTGGGCAATATACTATGTAACTGGGCAATATACTACGTGGCTGTGCAATATACTACGTAACTGGGCAATATACTACGTGGCTGTGCAATATACTACGTCACTGGGCAATATACTACGTCACTGGGCAATATACTACGTCACTGGGCAATATAATACGTCTCTGGGCAATATACTACGTGGACATGCATATTCTAGAATACCCGATGCGTTAGAATCGGGCCACCATCTAGTATAGTATATACCTGTGTGTCATCTCCTCCTGTATATAGTATATATCTGTGTGTCATCTCCTCCTGTATTAGACCTCGTTTACACGTTATTTGCTCAGTATTTTTACCTCAGTATTTGTAAGCTAAATTGGCAGCCTGATAAATCCCCAGCCAACAGAAGCCTTCCCCCCTGGCAGTATATATTAGCTCACACATACACATAATAGACAGGTCATGTGACTGACAGCTGCTGTATTTCCTATATGGTACAGTTGTTGCTCTTGTAGTTTGTCTGCTTATTAACCCCTTTCTGACCTCGGTTGGGATAGTACGTCCGAGGTTAGAAGCCTCGCTTTGATGTGGCCTCCGGCGGTGAGCCCGCATCAAAGCGGGGACATGTCAGCTGTTTTGAACAGCTGACATGTGCCCGTAATAGGCGCGGGCAGAATTGTGATCTGCCCATGCCTATTAACTAGTTAAATGCCGCTGTCAAATGCAGACAGCAGCATTTAACCGGCGCTTCTGGCCGGGCGGCAGGAAATGAGCGCATTGCCGACCCCGTCACATGATCGGAGGTGCTTCTACATTGCTTCTACATTGCCGCGACATTGCATTAAAATGCAATAACGGGCGATCAAAAGAACGTATCTGCACCGAAATGGTATCATTAAAAAAGTCAGCTCGGCATGCAAAAAATAAGCCTTCAACCGACCCCAGATCATGAAAAATGGAGACGCTATGAGTATCGGAAAATGGAGCAATTTTTTTTTTTTTTTTAGCAAAGTTTGGAATTTTTTTTCACCACTTAGATAAACAATAACCTAGTCATGTTAGGAGTCTATGAACTCGTACTGACCTGGAGAATCATAATGGCAGGTCAGTTCAAGCATATAGTAAACCTAGCAAAAAAGCCAAACAAAAAACAAGTGTGGGACTGCACTTTTTTTACAATTTCACCGCACTTGGATTTTTTTTCCGTTTTCTAGTACACGACATGGTAAAACCAATGATGTCGTTCAAAATACAACTCATCCCGCAAAAAATAAGCCCTCACATGGCCAAATTGACGAAAAAATAAAAAAGTTATGGCTCTGGGAAGGAGGGGAGTGAAAAACAAACATGGAAAAACGGAAAATCCCAAGGTCATGAAGGGGTTAATCAGATTTTTATTTTTGAAGGATAATACCAGACTTGTGTCTGTTTTAGGGCGAGTTTCATGTGTCAAGTTGTGTGTGCTGAGTTGCGTGTGGCGACATGCATGTAGCAACTTTTGTGAGATGAGTTTTGTTTGGCGACATGCGTGTAGCAACTTTTTGTGTGTCGCGTTGCATGTGACAGGTTAGTGTAGCAAGTTGTGTGCAGCAAGTTTTGCGCATGGCGAGTTTTGCGCGTGGCGAGTTTTATGTGTGGTGCATTTTGAGTATGTGCAAGTTTTGTGTGAGGCAACTTTTGCATGTGTTGCAACTTTTGTGCATGTGGCAATTTTTCCGCGTGTGCAAGTTTTGCGTGTGGTGAGTTTTCCATGAGGTGAGTTTTGCACGTGTGGTGAGTTTTGCGTGAGCCTAGTTTTGCATGTGGCGAGTTTTGAGCGGCGAGGCGACTTTTGTGTTTTGACTTTTATGTGGCGAGGTTGGTGTATGTGTGGTGAAATGTGTGCTGAGAGTGATATATGTGTTCAAGCACGTGGTAGTGTGTGGCGCATTTTGTGTGTGTGTTCATATCCTCGTGTGTGGTGAGCATCCCATGTCGGGGCCCCACCTTAGCAACTGTACGGTATATACTCTTTGACGCCATCGCTCTCACTCTTTAAGTCCCCCTTGTTCACATCTGGCAGCTGTCAATTTGCCTCCAACACTTTTCCTTTCACTTTTTCCCCATTATGTAGATAGGGGCAAAATTGTTCGGTGAATTGGAACATGCGGGGTTAAAATTTCGCCTCACAACATAGCCTATGACGCTCTCAGGGTCCAGACGTGTGACTGTGCAAAATTTTGTGGCTGTAGCTGCTACAGTGCAGATGCCAATCCCAGACATACACACATACACACATACATTCAGTTTTATATATTAGATATACCTGTATGTCATCTCCCCTGTATATAGTATATACCTGTATGTCATCTCCTCCTGTATATAATATATAGCTGCATGTCATCTCCTCCTGTGTATAGTATATACGTGTATGTCATATCCCCTGTATATAGTATATACCTGTATGTTATCTCCTCCTGTATATAATATATATCTGTATATCATCTCCCCTGTATATAGTATATATCTGTATGCCATCTCCTCCTGGCTGTCAATTTGCCTCCAACACTTTTCCTTTCACTTTTTCCCATTATGTAGATAGGGGCAAAATTGTTTGGTGAATTGGAATGTGCGGGGTTAAAATTTTGCCTCACAACATAGCCTGTGACGCTCTCGGGGTCTAGACATGTGACTGTGCAAAATTTTGTGGCTGTAGCTGCGACGGTGCAGATGCCAATCGCGGACATACATACACACACACATACACTCACCGGCCACTTTATTAGGTACACCTGTCCAACTTCTTGTTAACACTTAATTTCTAATCAGCCAATCACATGGCGGCAACTCAGTGCATTTAGGCATGTAGACATGGTCAAGACAATCTCCTGCAGTTCAAACCGAGCATCAGTATGGGGAAGAAAGGTGATTTGAGTGCCTTTGAACGTGGCATGGTTGTTGGTGCCAGAAGGGCTGGTCTGAGTATTTCAGAAACTGCTGATCTACTGGGATTTTCACGCACAACCATCTCTAGGGTTTACAGAGAATGGTCTGAAAAAGAAAAAAAATCCAGTGAGCGGCAGTTCTGTGGGCGGAAATGCCTTGTTGATGCCAGAGGTCAGAGGAGAATGGGCAGACTGGTTCGAGCTGATAGAAAGGCAACAGTGACTCAAATCGCCACCCGTTACAACAAAGGTAGGCCTAAGAGCATCTCTGAACGCACAGTGCGTTGAACTTTGAGGCAGATGGGCTACAGCAGCAGAAGACCACACCGGGTACCACTCCTTTCAGCTAAGAACAGGAAACTGAGGCTACAATTTGTACAAGCTCATCGAAATTGGACAGTAGAAGATTGGAAAAACGTTGCTTGGTCTGATGAGTCTCGATTTCTGCTGCGACATTCGGATGGTAGGGTCAGAATTTGGCGTAAACAACATGAAAGCATGGATCCATCCTGCCTTGTATGGAGCATCTTTGGGATGTGCAGCCGACAAATCTGCGGCAACTGTGTGATGCCATCATGTCAATATGGACCAAAATCTCTGAGGAATGCTTCCAGCACCTTGTTGAATCTATGCCACGAAGAATTGAGGCAGTTCTGAAGGCAAAAGGGGGTCCAACCCGTTACTAGCATGGTGTACCTAATAAAGTGGCCGGTGAGTGTACATACACACACACATTCAGCTTTATATATTAGATATTTCGACCCCTCCCCAACTTAATCATTTAGTTGCTGTTTTGGAGGTAGGATTAGTATAGTGTCACATAAGTAATGGAGAGAATTTCCTTAATAAACTCATAATGATAGTGCAGTGTTGTAGATGGAGTTTGATGGTTGTGTCTGACCGTACTGAAAAGAAAGAATCATTTGTGATCCCCTGCTGTAATATTTGTATACTTTTTTTCTTCACCCCCCAAACCCAGGAGACATGGTATAATCAGACCATGTCCCTGTATGGTCAGACAGAGCCTTTACACAGTACACATCAGGGGCACATATATAAGATTATCTCAGCACAGGAACATTTTATTTAACCCCTTTACCCCCAAGGGTGGTTTGCACGTTAATGTCCGGGCCAATTTTTCCAATTCTGACCACTGTTCATTTATGAGGTAATAACTCCGGAACGCTTCAACGGATCTTGGCAAATCTGAGACTGTTTTCTCATGACATATTGTACTTCATGTTAGTGGTAAAATTTCTTCGATATAACTTGCGTTTATTTGTATAAAAAATGGAAATTTGGCGAAAATTTTGTAATTTTCAAACTTTGAATTTTTATGTCTTTAAAACAGAGAAATATATCACACAAAATAGTTATGAAATAAAATTTTCCACATGTCTCCTTTATAGCCACTTAATTTTGGAACCAAAATTTTTTTCGTTAGGAAGTTATAAGGGTTAAAAGTTAACCAGTGATTTCTCATTTTTACAACATTTACAAAACCATTTTTTTAGGGACCACCTCACATTTGAAGTCACTTTGAGGGGTCTATATGGCAGAAACTACCCAAAAATGACACTATTATAAAAACTTCACCCCTCAAGGTACTCAAAACCACATTCAAGAAGTTTATTAACCCTTCAGGTGTTTCACAGGAGCAGAAGTAATGTGGAAGGAAAAAATGAACATTTCACTTTTTAGTCACAAAAATGATTTTTCAGCAACAATTGTTTTATTTTCCCAAGAGTAAAATGAGAAAATGGACCTCAAAAGTTGTTGTCCAATTTGTCCTGAGTACGCTAATACCTCATATGTGGAGGGGAACCACTGTTTGGGCGCACGGCAGGGCTCAGAAGGAAAGGAGCGCGTTTGACATTTTCAAGCTAAAATTGGCTGGAATTGAGATGGGACGCCATGTCGCGTTTGGCGAGCCCCTGATGTGCCTAAACAATGGAAACCCCCCACAAGTGACATTTTGGAAACTAGAACCCCTAAGGAACTTAGCTAGATGTGTGTTGTGCACTTTGAACCCCCAAATGCTTTACAGAAGTTTATAACGCCCGGGCATGAAAATAAAAAATCATATTTTTTCCACAAACATGATGGTTTAGTCCCCAATTTTTAATTTTCACCAGGGTAACAGGAGAAATTGGACCCCAAAATTGTTGTTCAATTTGTCCTGAGTACACTGATACCCCATATGTGGGGGGGACCACTGTTTGGGCACACTTCAGGGCTCGGAAGGGAAGTAGTGACATTTTGGAATGCATACTTTGATGGAATGGTCTTCGGGCATCATGTTCCGTTTGCAGAACCCCTGATGTGCCTAAACAGTAGAAACCCTGCACAAGTGACCCCATTTTGGAAACTTGACCCCCTAAGGAACTTATATAGGTGTGTGGTAAGAATTTTGAACCCCCAAGTGCTTCACTAAAGTTTATAATGCCCGGGTGTGAAAATAAAAAATCCTATTTTTTGCTTACAAAAATGATCTTTTAGTACCCAATTTTTTATTTTCCCAAGGGTAACGGGAAATTGGACCCCAAAAGTTGTTTGTCCTGAGTGCGCTGGTACTCCATATGTGGGAAAAAACTGTTTGGGCACACTTCGGGACTCAGAAGGGAAGCAGTGACGTTTTGGAATGTAGACTTTGATGGAATGGTTTGCGGACGTCATTTTCTGTATGTAGAGCCTCTGATGTGCCTAAACAGCCAAAAATTCCCACAAGTGGCATCATCTTGGAACCTAGACCCCAAGGAACTTATCTAGATTTGCCCCCTCTTTGGAACTAATCTACTGTTTCCTGTAAAGTAAATTAGTAGTGCATGGAGGTGTGTTACAATTTGAACCAATCCTTCATACACAGGCCAGGTTTGTCAGGGCAGGTGTCACATTGATAAGTGGTGTCCTTGCATATTTCTCTTTTGTAACACACTCGGAACCGTTTTGCGGCTTACCTTTTCTTCTAGTTGGTGATGCTGATCTGGTACGATACGAGCACCTTCAGTTCTGGACGTACTGGGGCCCGCTCCTTCCCGAGTGCCAAATATCAGGGCCTTAACCACTACCTCCTGGAACTGAAGGTATGACGTATCGGTGTGGCGTGCACATCTTGACAGCAGGAAAGCATTGATCATTGCCATTTGTACGATGTGCATGGACAGCTTTTTGTACCATGTCTTGGCCTTTCTCAAAGCACTGTATGGTTGGACGAGTTGATCGGAGAGATCAACGCCCCCCATGTTTTTGTTGTACCCCAGTACACAGTCAGGTTTGCTGACCTGTGTAGAGGTACCTTGTTCAGTGCTGAGGGTGCTGCCATCACTGTGTATGGTGGTCAAGAGAAGGACATCCCTCTTGTCCTTGTACTTGACCACCTGTGGGTGGTTGCTACATTGGGCTCTACTTTCACCCCTTCTGAGCATCTGCCCAAGTAGCGTCTTTGGGAGACCTCTCTGATTTTTGAGGACAGTACCGCAGGCTGCGGTACCTCATGCAGAGAGGGATTTGAAGAGAGGGATGCTGGAATAAAAGTTATCAGTGTAAATGTGATAACCTTTACCCAGCAGAGGGTGCACCAAATCCCACACAATTTTCCCACTCACTCCCAGGACAGGGGGACACTCAGAGGATTCAATCCTGGTGTCCTTCCCTTCGTATACTCTAAAGCTGTAGGTGAGTTTTATTCTGTACCTGGCTCTCTTGCTGGGCAGGTACTGATGGAATCTGAGCCTTCCCTTATAATGAACCAAGGACTCATCCACGCAGATGTCCCTTTGGGGCACGTACACTTCAGCAAACTTTTTGCTGAAGTGTTTGATGACTGGCCAAACTTTGAACAGATGGTTAAAGTTGGGGTCATCTCGTGTGGGACACTGTGCATCATTAGAATAATGCAGGAATTTATGGATGGCCTCAAAACGCGTCCGGGCCATGACCATTCGGAACACTGGAGTGTAGTATATAATATCAACACTCCAATATTGCCTAATTTCTGGCTTCTTCAGGATCCCCATATGAAGGACCAGGCCCCAAAACTGCATAATTTCAACAGCGTCTACAGGAGACCAGTTAGAGAATGATGAACTGGAGTTTTGCGACAAAAATTGCTGAGCATACAAATTAGTTTGCTCCACCATGAGGTTAATAAAGTCCACAAAGAAAAAGACTTTGAAAAAGTCTATTTCTGTGAGGCCGGCGATGTCAAACTTGGTTCCTGATTCTGCCACAAAATCAGGAATCAGTGGCTCTTAATTTTTGGGGGGCGAGGTCCATACGGGTTTGAAAAGGGGCATGCTGGTTCATCTTCAGGAGTGGGTGCTGCCTCATCTTCTGTCCTGTGACGTCTGCGTGCCACAGGACCCAAGGAGGAAGATGAGGAGGAGGAAGAGGAAGAATCCGAAAAGTAAAGAAATGTGGGATCCTCTCCCTCGCTATCAGTGTCAAAGGCAATGAAAGAATATGCCTCCTCCAATGAATAGCGCTGTTGGGATGAACGTGACGGGCGGGACATTTTTTGTGTGAATATGGTGCTTGGGTGTACTTTATTTATAACTGTATGTGTGTGTGTAGGGGGATAGTGATTGGTGCAAACTTGTCTGAAAAAGAAAAAGCTTAAAGAAAAAAGCAAATAGGGAGAAAAAAATGCTTGTGAAAAGAAAAGTCTAAAACAGCAGGCCCTAGCTCTGATAAGTGATCTGTGTTACTTATCAAAGTTTGTCGGCTGCTGGGTGTGCACACGGGGATGTGAAAAAAAAGGAAAACGGCAGGCACGAGAGCTTTAATAAGTGAACCGCGTCACTTATCAAATTTTGGTGGCTGCTGGGTGTGCGCACGGGGATGTGGAAAAAAAAAGGAAACGGCAGGCACGAGTTAGGCATGGCTGCTGGGTGTGCACATGGGGATGTGAAAAAAAAGAAAACGGCAGGCACGAGTTTGGCCCGGCTGCTGGGTGTGCGCACGGGAATGTGAAAAAAAAAAAGAAAACGGCAGGCACGAGTTAGGCACGGCTGCTGGGTGTGCGCACGGGGATGTGAAGAAAAAAAAGAAAACGGCAGGCACGAGTTAGGCACGGCTGCTGGGTGTGCGCACAGGGATGTGAAAAAAAGAAGAAAACAGCAGGCACGAGTTAGGCGCGGCTGCTGGGTGTGCGCACAGGGATGTGAAAAAAAGAAGAAAACAGCAGGCACGAGTTAGGCACGGCTGCTGGGTGTGCGCACAGGGATGTGAAAAAAAGAAGAAAACGGCAGGCCCGAGTTAGGCGCGGCTGCTGGGTGTGCGCACAGGGATGTGAAAAAAAGAAGAAAACAGCAGGCACGAGTTAGGCGCGGCTGCTGGGTGTGCGCATGGGGATGTGAAAAAAAGGAAAATGGCAAGCATGAGTTAGGCGCAGCTGCTGGGTGTACGCACTGGGATGTGAAAAAGAAAAGTGAGCACGAGTGTTGATCGGTGAACTGCCTCACCAATCAATGTTCGGCGGCGCAAAGGGGGGTGAAAGAGAAAAGCGAGCATGGCTGTTAATTGGTCAATTGCGTCACCAATCAACACTTGGCAACTGCTAAATGTGCGCACGGAGGTGGCGCAAAGTGGGGGTGGAGGGGGAAAGGGAAGGGGGGATAGGCGGGATGGGGGAGTATTAGGGTAGATGAAGAGAGATTGTGCCGGGATCGGAGATCAACACTTACGGTTGTAGTCTCTCTTCTTTCTTCTGTCTTCTTTCTTTTCCTCTGTCTTCTTTCTTCAGCAGGAATTGTGGTGTCACAGGTAACTGTGGCACCACAAGTCCCAGCACAGGTGGGGATCTGGCAGCATAACCGTTCTGCAGGAATCCTCAACTAGTGTGAGGATTCCTGCAGAGCAGTCAGAAAAGTCAGAGACAGGCGAGAGACAGGTCACAGAGCGGTCTTACCGCTGCTGTGATCTGTCATTGGTGGGATCGATGATCAAATCGATCCCACCAATCAGAGGTGGCCGTGGTGATGCCAGTGTTGCTAGGCACCGGCCTATGATTGGAGCTCACAGCTCCGATCCTAGGCAGGTCACCAGCAGGTCATCATCAGAGCACAACATCGCTGCTGTGCCCTGTGATTGGCGCGATCGACAATCACATCGATCACGCCAATCAGAAACTGCAGGCCATTCTGGCCCTGTCCTAGGCTCTTGCCTAGGATCGGTGCTATTATGGCACCTATTCAGGAAGGTACCGGCAGGGCACAGCACGGTAACACCGCCGCTGTGTCCTGTGATTGGTGCGATCGATGTGATCGTCGATTGTGCTGATCCGAGGGGTTTTGGCCAATGCCTGGCACCGGCCAAGGATCGACTACATCATTACTCGATCCTAGCCTGGGATCTCCCTGTTTCAGCCAAACAGATTGGCTGAAACAATGAGAAAGGCTGTGATTGGCTGTTCAGAATTGAACAGCCAATCACAGCGATCGGGAGGCCGGGGGGTGGAGACAGACCCTGGGATGCCGACACTATCTTCCTCCAGGTAAGATGGTGTCGGAATTTTAATGCGATCACCGCGACTTAAGTCGCAGTGTTGCATTAAAGGGCATGACGTACTATCCCGTCGATGGTCATATGGGCCCAGGTCACCTCGATGGGATAGTAAGTCGGATGTCAGAAAAGGGTTAAACACATCCAATTGTGGAAGTTATTATTCCAAGATCTATTGATTAAAATGAACATTTGTTCATGGGAAAGCCCCTTTAAATAGAAAAAAAAACATACATGTTTTGGCATCTGTGTACTGGTACTGAGCTGGAGAATCATATTGCCAGGTCAGTTTTGCCATATACAGTTATGCTCAAAAGTTTACATACCCCAGCAGAATTTTTGCTTTCTTGGCCTTTTTACAGAGAATATGAATTATAACACCAAAACTTTTTCTCCACTCATGGCTAGTGGTTGTGTGAAGCCATTTATTGTCAATCTACTATGTTTTCTCTTTTTAAATCATAATGAAAAAACATCCAAATAACCCTGATCAAAACTTCACTGGTGATTTTGGCCTGATAACATGCACAGAAGTTGACACAAATGGGTTTGAATGGCTACTACTGTATAAAACAGGAAAGGGATACAAAAAGATATCCAAGGAATTAATAATGCCATTCAGCAGCGTTCAAACTGTGATTAACAAATGGAAATTCAGGGGCTCTGTAAAAACAAAACCAAGGTCAGGTAGATAAACAGAAATGTCTTCCACAACTGCCAGGAAAATTGTTCGGGATGCAAAGAAAAACCCACAAATAACATTAGTTAAAATACAGGACTCTCTGAAAACTAGCGGTGTGGCTGTTTCAAGATGCACAATAAGGAAGCACGTGAAGAAAAATGGGTTGCATGGTCGAGTCGCCAGAATAAAGTCATTATTGTGAAATGCCACAAAGTATCTCACATACATTACGCAAAACATCACAGAGATAAGCCTCAAAACTTCTGGAACAAGGTAATTTTGAGTGATGAGACCAAAATTGAACTTTTTGGCCACAACCATAAACGTTACATTTGGAAAGAGGTCAACAAGGCCAATGATGAAAGAAACACCATCCCTACTGTAAAGGACGGAGGTGGATCGCTGATGTTTTGGGGTATGTGTAAACTGCAAAGGCACAGGAAACTTGGTCAAAGTTGAAAGAAAGATGAATGCAACATGTTATCAGCAAATACTGGAGGCAAATTTTCACTCATCAGCCCAGAAGCTGCGCATGGGACGTACTTGGACGTTCCAATATGACAACGATCCAAAACACAAGGCCATGTCGATCTGTCATTGACTAAAGCAGAACAAAGTGTAGGTTCTGGAGTGGCCCTCTCAGTCTCCTGACCTCAATATCATTGAGTCATACTGGGGAGATCTCAAGCGCGCAGATCATGCTAGACTGCCCAGGAATTTACAGGAACTGGAAGCTTTTTGACAAGCAGAGTGGGCAGCTTTAACATCTGAGAAAATAAAGAACCTCATCCACAACTACCACAAAAGACTTAAAGCTGTCATTGATATTAGAGGGGGTAATACACGGGTTAAAAAATTTGGCATATGAACTTGTGATCAGGGTCAATTGGATGTTTTGGGTTGTCATTATGATTTCAAAATAGAAAACACAGTAGTTTGACAATAAATGGCTTCACCCAACCACTAACCATGAGTGGAGAAAAAGTTTTGGTGTTATCATTCATATTCTCTGAAAAAAGGCCAAGAACGCAAAAATTCTGCCTCGAGTATGTAAGCTTTTGAGCACAACTGTAGTGTATATAGCAAATAAAAAACTTGTCTTAAAATTGCTGTTGGAAGAAGGCGATCTTCAAATATAAGAGCCCTGGAGAAGTTTACAAAAGAAGAGTGGTCCAAAATTCCAGCTGAGAGGTATAAGAAGCTTATTGATTGTTACAGGAAGGGATTGATTGCAGTACGGACATTTATTTATTCAAAATAAACCAAATATTAAGCTGAGGGGACCAACAATTTTTTCTGGCTCATCTTTGGGGTTTATTATGAAACTATGTCCAGTTTTCTTTTTTTGCATTTTTTTTGTGCTGTTCCTATACACTCAGAGGAAATAAACATGTGTATAACAAAATGTGTAATTGCAATAATATTCTAGCGTTCTAGGGAAAATACTTCATTTTCTGGAACAATTTCAAGGATACCAACTCTTTTGGCTATGACTGCATACATAATATATGTAACTGTGCTAAAGTGCTTATTTCACACTCCAAAAATGCAATTATAAAGTGCAGTGCCTATTAGAAGGAAATAAATATCTTAGCAATGAATTATGTGCCATAAATATGGCTGCAAGGTAAGTAAAGTAAATGTACCAATTCAATGGCTGAAACATCCCCACGCCTGACGCAAGTTTCGCCTCTGCTTCTTCCACAGGGGGATATCTAAGGTCAGTACCATAAGATTTATGCATTGTAGTTAATGAGGTATACTCCTCTCTTCCTACATAGTAGATTTTAGCAACTGTCTATTGGTGGGCACAAATATATACAGTACATTGTTGTTGTGTTGTTGATATACATTTCTTGTTTTTTTACCAATTAATTTAATATCCCTTTATCATTTAACTGTTTTTTTATGTATTTTATATTGCATTGTAATTATTGTATGATGAAATAATAAATTTTTTTAAATGATATATATTGCAGTCATCATTTTAGGTTTATTTATACACAGCTTGTAGGTAGAAAATATGCATAAAAATTATATTATGGTCAAAATAATAATAATCTTTATTCATATAGCGCCAACATATTCCGCAGCGCTTAACAGTTTAACAGTTTCAAACACAACAGTCATAAATTACAAAGTTAACAATGCAATAATTAAAGCAAAATAAGATGACCCTGCTCGTGAGAGCTTACAATCTACAATGAGGTGGGGGAGATACAAAGTAAAGGTGTGTATTTACAATGATGTATTTACAATGATAGTCCAGCCATCTTAACGGGGTGGAAGTAGTGAATGGGTTACACACACACAAGCATAAAATTACTTTGATTAGGGAACATGATAGGCCACTCTGAACAAATGTGTTTTGACTATGCAAAACTATGCAAATTGTGGATGGTCCTAATATCTTGGGGTCGAGCATTCCAGAGGATTGGTGCAGCACGGGAGAAGTCTTGGAGTCGGGAGTGGGGGGTACGGATAGTGCAGAGGTTAGTCAAAAGTCGTTTGCACAGCGCAGTGGTCGATTAGGCAGATAGACAGAAATGAGGGAGGAGATGTAAGGGGGTGTTGCATTGTAGAAAGCTTTAGGGTGAGAACAAGTACTTTGAATTGGATTCTATAATGAATGGGCAGCCAGTGTAATGACAGGAAAGAGTGGACACGTCTGAATACCGATTAGCTAGATGGACAACCCTGGCTGCTGCATTAAAGATGGACTGGAGAGGGGAAAGTCGAGTAATGGGGAGGCCAATTAATAGAGCATTGCAGTAGTCCAGGCGGGAGTGGATCAAGGCAACAGTGAGGGTTTTGTTGGTTCCATGGTGAGAAAAGGGCGGATTCTAGAGATGTTCTTTAGGTGTAAGCGGAAAGAGCGGGCAAGAGATTTTATATGCGATGTGAAGGAGAGATTGAATTTAATCATAACACCCACACAGCGCATGTGCTGCTGGGGTGTTATTATGGTCACAACCACGGAGAGGGAAATATCAGATTTAGGGATGATAGTAGATGGTGGGAGGAGAAGTTTAGTTTTGGAGAGGTTGCATTTCAGATAGAGAGTGGACATGATGCTGGAGACTGCGGACAGACAGTCACTGGCATTCTGTAGTACAGCGGGGGTAGGGTCAGGGGATGACGTGTATAGTTGTAAGTCATCAGCGTAAAAATGGTACTGAAAGCCAAATTTACTGATGGTCTGTTCAATTGGGGCTGTGTAGAGGGAGAAGAGAAAGGGGCCAAGGACTGAGCCCTGAGATACCCCGACAGCAAGAGGAAGAGGAGATGAAGTGGAGCCAGCAAACAAAACACTGAAGAAGCAGTCAGAAAGGTAGGAAGAGAACCAGGAGAGAGCAGTGTCCTTAATGCCTAGTGACTGGAGCCTAGAGAGTAGGAGATGGTGGTCAACAGTGTCGAAAGCTGCAGAAAGGTCGAGAAGAATGAGCAGAGAGTGGTCATCATTACATTTTGCTGTCAGAAGGTCATTGGTTACTTTGATGAGTGCAGTTTCTGTCAAAAGTACGGGGCAGAAGCCGGACTGTGAAGGGTCTAGGAGGGAGTGAGTGGAGAGGTAATGGGTAAGGTGGGAGTAGACTAGGAACTCCAAGAGTTTAGAGATGAAGGGGAGATTGGAGACTGGTTTGTAGTTATTTGTGCAGGATGGGTTGAGAGCGGGTTTCTTTAATAATGGAGTAATGATAGAGTGTTTGAAGAAGGATGGGAAAATGCCTGAGGAGAGGGAGAGATTAAAGATTGTAGTTAGGTTAATTGTGACGACTGGAGAAAGAGACTGAAGGAGATGAGAGGGAATGGGGCCAGTAGTGCATGTAGTTGGACAAGAAGAAGAGAGGAGCCTGGAGACTTCTTCTTCTGTGATAGGATCAAATGTGGAGAGTGAGCCAGGGGAAATGCAGGGAGGGATGCGAGTCAATGAACTTGGTGGTTTGGAGTGGATTTCCTGATGGATGTTATCTATTTTCTCAATAAAGTGGGAGGCCAGGTCATCAGCACAAATGTCTGTGTATATTATATACGATTGTGGATGTCATTTTCCAGTAAGCGCAGAATACATCCATTGCAATTTTCAGAAACGTCATTATGCACAAGTCAACATGAATATGTTCAACTATGAACTATAACCCTTCATTACCCCACCGCTACAGGGAGTGGGAAGAGAGAGGCCAAGTGCCAGAATTGGCGCATCTTCCAGATGTGCCTTTTCTGGGGTGGCTGGGGGCAGATGTTTTTAGCCACGGGGGGGCCAATAACCATGGACCCTCTCCTGGCTATTAATATCTGCCGTCAGTCACTGGCTTTAATACTCTGGCGGAGAAAATTGCGCGGGAGCCCACGTTAATTTTTTCCCGCCATTTAACCCTTTATTTTAGCAGCTACAGCGCTGAAATTTTGCATATACACACTACTAACATTAGTAGTGTGGAATATGCAAAAAAAAAGGGGATATGAGATGGTTTACTGTATGTAAACCATGTCTCATATCATGTCGGGTTTGTGGAGGAGAAATGAAAAGCCGGCAATTGAATTACCGGCTGTTCACAGATATCGCGCTGAATGAAATCTAAATACAGAATATATATATGTGTCTCAATGACATATATATATATATATACTGTATATATGTTTTCCCGAACATTTGAGCACATAAATCCATTAGATGTCGGTTTTGCAAGCCTACGCGAAAATCTCGCAGTACGGATGCCATACGGATTACATACGGAGGATGCCATGCGCAAAATATGCTGACACACCCTGACTACGGATCACTATTTTGGGAACATTTCTCCGTATTACGGCCGTATTACGGCCGTAAAATACGGACCGTATTGTCTTACGCCGAGTGTGACGCCGGCCTAATGGAGGTCCAAACCAAGCGGCCGATCTTAACACTTGATATTGAGCAGAATAAAGTCTGTTGATAAGCTGCTACTGTTAATTCATGCTACAATAGGGTTTATCGTAACATGTACAGTGGGGGAAATAAGTATTTGATCCCTTGCTGATTTTGTAAGTTTGCCCACTGACAAGGACATGAATAGTCTATAATTTTAAGGGTAGGTTAATTTTAGCATTGAGAGATAGAATATCAAAAATAATATCCAGAAAATTGCATTGTATAAATTATATACATTTATTTGCATTTTGCAGTGAGAAATTAGTATTTGATTCCCTACCAACCATTAAGAGTTCTGATCCTACAGATCAGCTAACCGCTTCTAATCAACTCGTTACCTGCATTAAAGACAGCTGTCTTACATAGTCCCTTTTATAAAAAAAAGTCAACAGACTTAATTAATCAGTCAGGCTAACCTCTACAACATGGGCAAGACCAAATAGCTTTCTAAGAATGTCAGGGACAAGATCATAGACCTGCACAAAGCTGGAATGGGCTACAAAACCATAAGTAAGACGTTGGATGAGAAGGAGACAACTGTTGGTGCAACAGTAAGAAAATGTGGAAGAAATACAAAATAACTGTCAATCGCCCTCAATCTGGGGCACCATACACAATCTCACCTCATGGGATATCATTGATCATGAGGAAGGTGAGAGCTCAGCCTAAAACTACACAGGGGGAACTTGTTAATGATCTCAAGGCAACTGGGACCACAGTCACCAAGAAAACCATTGGTAACACATTACACCATAAAGGTGTAAAATCCTGCAGTGCCCGCAAGGTCCCCCTGCTCAAGAAGGCACATGTGCAGGCCCATTTGAAGGTTGACAGTGAACACCTGGATGATTCTGTCAGTGATTGGGATAAGGTGCTGTGACCAGATGAGACAAAATTTGAAGACTTTGGCATTAACTCAACTAGCAGTGTTTGGAGGAATATAAATGCTACCTATGACCCAAAGAACACCATCCCCACTGTCAAGCATGCAGGTGGAAACATTATGTTTTGGGGGTGTTTCTCTACTAAGGACACAGGACTACTTCACTGCATCAATGGAAGAATGGATGGAGCCATGTACCATTAAATCCTTCCCTCCGCCAGGACATTAAAAATGGGTTGTGACTGGGTCTTCCAGCAAGATTATGACCCAAAACATAGAGCCAAGGCAACAAAGCAGTGCCTCAGAAAGAAGCACAGTCCTAGGCCTAGAAAGGCCTAGCCAGTCTCCAGACCTTAATCCCATTGAAAACATATGGAGGGAGTTGAAGCTCCGAGTTGCCAAGCGACAACCTCAAAATCTTAATGATTTAGAGATGATCTGCAAAGAGGAGTGGACCAAAATTCCTCCTGACTTGTGCGAAAACATCATCAACTACAAAAAAAATATGACTGCTGTGCTTGCCAACAAGGGTTTTGCCACCAAGTATTAAGTCTTGTTTGCCAGATGGATCAAATACTTATTTTTTCCACTGTATTCTACATGTAAACCATATAAACTAAATAAAGTTTATATAATGCAGTAAATGCCCTTGTATTTTGATCAACAGCTCCCGATACGATATAATGCCTCTCAATCTTTACACACTGTTTGATGCCCCCACATAAAATGATGTCATCACACAACCCCTACACAGTATGACATCCTCACAAAGCCTCACTACACAGTATTATTCCCCACATACTACTCCATGCTGAATGATATCCCCAAACAACCCCCTTATACATTATTATGTCTCCACACAGCCACCCATTTACAATTATGTCCCTAGACAGTCCCTTTGCACAGTATCATGTCCCCACATAGCCTCCTTAGACAGTATTATGTCCCCACACGGGCCTCTTAAACAGTATTGTTTCCCCACACAACCATCATTCAAAATAATGTCTCTACACAATCTCCTTACACAGTATTATGTCCTCAAGCAGCGTCCATGATGAAAAAAATCCCCACACAGTCCCACGACACAGTATTATGTCCTACAACTCTCTTCCACCGCAGAATTATGTAAAAAAAAAATCATCACACCTAACCCTCTTCCCTTGCAGATACAGTCTGCGCATTGTAATAATGCATTGCTGGCACAATGTAGTGATATCATCCATCACACCTGCTGCGCTCTTAGATGCACAGACCCAAAAATGAAACAGAAAAGGGAGCTGGCAGATGTAATAAATTTATCTGCAAAGCATTCTCAATTTTTCCTATTTTCTACAGCAGTAATGCAATTCATAATTTATATATTTCATGGTGGTTTTAAATACAGCAGGATCCTTCCTTCCCATGTAATTGTAGGATTCAGCCTAGGAGAGGATTCTCATTAGGATAGGGCCCAGCAGAGAGAATTGCCTTATTGTGGCTGCTGGATACACATGAATTGGCCAGTTTATGCGCAAAGCATTGTCAATTTTTCCTATTTACTGGAGCAGTAATCTAGTCCTCTTCTTCACTGAAGAGACAATTTGCTAGAGCAGTAATGAAATTCATATTTCATATATTTCATGTTTACATTCTATTGCGTACAGAGTGCAACTTTGTTAGTTATACTGCTCTGGCAAAATTAAGAGACCACTGCAAAACGTTCAGTTTGTCTGATTTTTCTCTTTATAGGTATATTTTTGAGTTGAATGTAAATTTTTCAATTATTCTATAAACTACTGACATCATGTCTCCGAATTTCCAAGCAATAAATTTTGTATTTTTTTTCTGAAAAGGAGAAATGGTTAAAATCCCCCCAAAGGGTGCTTTCAGACCTCAAATAATGCAAAGAAAACAAGCTCATAATCATTAAGAAACAACAATACGTATGTTTTAACTAAGGAAGAGTTCAGAAATCAATATTTTGTGGAATAACCATGATTTTTAATCACAGCTTTCATGCGTCTTGGCATGCTTTCCACCAGTCTTTCACGCTGCTCCTGGTGCAAACATTTAAGCAGTTCTTCTTTGTTTGATTGCTTGTGACTATCCATCATACTCTTGATTACATTCCAGGTTTTCAATGGGGTTCAGGTCTGGAGATTGGGCTGCCCATGACAGGGTTTTGATGTGGTGGTCTCTTAATTTTTGCCAGAGCTGTATATGGAGATGGCTACTCTACACCTGTACACATCTGTCTTTCTGTTTGGAAGCGACCGGCCAGTATTTTGATATTTGTAATATCCAAAAGCCACGCACACTAGGGTTCTATCGTGTACATGGCTAAAGTACATTCTTCTAAATTAGGCCATAAAGGGGTTGGTCACTTTCTTGTAAATATGTTTTATTATACATATAAAAATGCAAATTTACCTTAATTTTGAATTCTTCTGAATTTCTCATATTTACCTTTGCTATATCCCCATAACCAATACTCTACTGGTCAGCAGTTGTTTCTCAACTATCTGACACCTTAGGGTGAGAGTCACCAGACACATATACACATCTCTAACTCTGCGAGGGCTCCTTTCCTTTAGATTTTACTGCATATATCCCAAATGACCTGTGTGTTGTATATGTTGTATATGCAGTAGATGTGTTTCAGCGCTGCACTCATTTATCTTCTATTGTGCAAAGCAGAAGCAGTGTACTTATGTATTTATAGTAAATATTCTCCTTTATTACAGAAAAAATGACTTCTCCTTCACATTTGGTAAAACAAGTACAGTAAAGGTCAAGGGAAGCAATACTTGACCTGTAGAGACAGCATTAGTTATGAGGTTTACATCTACAGGAAATATCTGAATTTGTGCAGAATTTATGTTATTAATAATATACATATACTGTATTAGTAATCTTTGCAACTTTAAATACGATGTTTAAATAATTATATTTATAGGAGATTCTCCAACACATTATATATTTAACCAGAATAACTAAAGAATAACTTAACTACAGTAGATCCATTTATATTGTACTAGCTATTGATCCCATTCTACACCTGTGTGGTGAGCATTTTTAATGGTACATTTTTATAGTGTCTTCAATAAAATGGCACCGGAGATCGTGTTATGCGCACTTGTTGACTTTGGCGCCATTTTATTGAACAAATATTCTACTGTACAGCATTAACATAGCAGGCCATAGGGATAATGGCAACGGTCGGCACGTACGCACTGCTATGTTGATGTTGTACAATTATTCATTAAAATGATGCTGATGTCAGCGCCTCTGTGAACCGCCCTATCCAGCTCCATTTTTGTAAAGACACTGCGTCTGCAAATTCAAATACACAGTGCCTTCAATAAAATGATTCCATAGTATGGTATGCACACGTGTTGACTCTGGTGTTACACTGCACAGGCACCGCCTATCCCAACTTCCGACAGAAGGATGCATCCACGTTATATATAAGATGATTATCCAGGTTCTCTATAGACTGATCTTTAGGAATACTGTTAGTATTATTTATTATTATTATTATCTGTTTTCTCTCTTATTATCATACCCACTAGTGATGAGCGAGTATACTCGCTGCTCGAGATTTCCTGAGCATGCTCGGGGGGTCTCCGAGTACTTGTAAGTGCTCGGAGATTTAGTTTTTGTTGATGCAGCTGCATGATTTACAGCTACTAGCCAGGCTGAGTACATGTGGGGGTTGCCTGGTTGCTAGGGAATCCCCACATGTACTTATGCTGGCTAACAGATATAAATCATTCAGCTGAAATCTAAATCTCCGAGCACTAAAAAATACTCGGAGGTCATCCGAGCGTGCTCGGGAAATCTCGAGTAACGAATATACTCACTCATCACTAATACCCACCTTTTTTTAATTATATATGTTTTTTTCCATATTTCTTGGGAGTTGTTGCCTCACTAATAACAGCATTAGATATGAAGTAGTATTGCAACAGCAAATTTCTGCAGATTTCATTGTATTTCATTGTATTGCTAATTCATATGTATTACAAAATTTTACAACTTTGTGTATAAATAAACATATTTATAGTAGAGTTATTTGGCCAGAATAACCAAGAAATAAGTGAATTGGATTTCATTATTATCAATGTTATTTTGGAGTGATCTTTAGGAATATTGTTCTTTATTTGTCATCATTATTATTACATTACTATAGCTACTTTTTTCTCACATTATCTGGGGAAAAGTATTTTTTTTCCATTTGTTCTCATTCAGAAGACAATGCTCCCCCTATACATTGATGATCTTTTAGGCTTTTACAAAATTGCACAACGCGTGTTATTATTATTAGAGCATTTTAATTATTTTGTTACAATCTTTCCTTCTATTTAAACAACGTAACTTTTATAATACAGAAAACATTTCAGTACATGACACATTGTAGTCATAAAATTGTTGCCTTCAGTCTAGAAGGGAAGTGTCTCCTTATCCGGATCATTACCATTAATCAGATTTTAAGAGAAAATCTGCTTTCTCAATTAATAGGAAGGTGATGATCTTTCTGGGAATGTCAGACATTTCCTGAAAATCCCGTTTATCTGTTTTTCCCATGTTCCCATCACTACAGGTAGCTATAATTGGTAGTCAAGCAATTTGACCTCTATATGTTAGACTTCTAAACTTTATAACATGCATTAAAAGTATTCTACATCCACAACAGAAACAAACAAAACTTTATTTGGCACAAGTGGTTTAAATTAAATGGGTGTAAAGATCATCACATTTATTTTGCTAACATAACATCTTTCAGCAAGTGCTTTCATTTCAGTGAGTCTTTTCCCCTTGGACTTTTATCTTCCCCACTATAGTCTAGCATAGCCAAACACTAAGGAGCCAAGACCTGATTACTGCCGCACAGTTTACGATACAGTAAATTGGATACTCCTGCCATCATAGCCTTAGGGATGGATAGGTCCAGGGGAATAATGAAGGTTACATGTCCTGCTTTTCTGTCTGCAGATTATTGTTATTTTAAAACAGTTGATTTACTGAACATGTAAAAATCAGACAAGTTTATAACTAAGAGTTGCCAGGCTCATTTACATGGGAGCTCTAGCTTAAATAGAAATATAAGAAAATAAAAGAATTTCTCACTAATTGGTTGTGCAAGTAGAAAAATCAGGTTCATGTAACAAATTACTGTAATATCTAAAGTTAATCTAAATGACTATAGCCTAAATCTAAAGTCCAAATAGACCTTAAAAAAACTAATGGAGAATGTGCAAGTTCCTCCGTAAAATGGCAACATGACTATGTAAAAAGCAATATTGCATAACCTTTACAAAATATAGAAATAATTATTATAATAATATTAATGGTGTTTGACTGGTCTTTAGTGTAATGGCATGGTGGGTCATAGGGGCTGGTGCAAACTTAGGGTGCAGCAAGCACACATAGAAACACATAGGCTTGGTGCAAAATGTATATTTTTCTCCTCAGAGTTTAATAGATTCTTGTGTAGTTGAACTTGAATCAACAATTGGCACAGTGGTGGAACACCATGATAGTATACATTAATAAAGCTCTTGTGTGTAGTGTATGGGAATGATCATCCTCCCAGACTAGCTCAGACTCCATTGCTTGGCACTCCCCAAGTAATTTCACTTGGCAGCTGTGCAATGCCTGCTATTCACAACTAGCAGTCGCCCTCTTTTTGGTCTTTATATCGTCTCTCTGGCCTGACTTCCTTTACTAGGACCTGCAATAAAACAAAACAAAAATAAGCCACTTATCACATCTTTAGAATTTTGTACTGCTGGAGCTAAGGTAGACGTAGTCTGTGCAGTGTTTAATAATCTAATATTTCACACATTTAAAGTACTACTCCAGTGTATTTTTTATTTCAGCACTGGAGTGGTGCTACTAATCTAAACTAAGTTTCCTGCCCCTAGTAATATAATTACCAGCCGCCATCTTCAGCTTTTCCCAGCGCCATTCCGTTCCTGTGCCACTATCTTGTGACCGCAACTTCTGACTGATCAGAAGTCAGAGGTAATGGTCACAAGCTCTCAATACAAGTCTATGAGAGCCTTGTTCTGGCCTCCTTCTGGCCTTCATAGACTTACATTGAGTAGTAACCTCTGACTCTCCCAGCAAACAGAGGAGCGACCCGGCATTTCACAGCCTGCAGAAGATCGATTGGAGCGGCGCTGATAACAGATAAAGACTAGTAAGTATAGAACTAGGCAGGCAACTTAGATTAGTAACACCACTCCAGCGCTGCAATACAAAAAACACTGTAGTGGTGCTTTAACCAATGCTTCAACTGCAGCAACTCCAACCAATATCAAAGCTTGCATTAAAATAAAAAATTACTAAAAAAATAAACTCTTGATGTCTAAACATCCAAAAAAGTCATTTTAATACTCCTTTCCATCTTGGGGATCTCCTGAAAGACTTGCTTATATTCTCTAGCTCTACAGCCCACAATAATTATTCCAGTAATAAATTAGACAGAGCATATGTTTGAGTCTGTAGGAAATATAGGTAATTTATTAATTAAGGGGCACCCGTCAGGTCATTGGATTTGTCTATTTTAGTAAGTACTTTCAATCCTTATAAAATAACAATTCTGGAACATATTTTGTTAGAACCTTTATTCTTTGTCAAAATATACAAATATCATGAAAACTGGGTGCTACCAGTCCACTTGCCAATGTGGCATGTATTGTCCCTGCACAGGTTGACACTGCTTAGAATCTATGCCTTAGATTGTCAGGTAAACCTTAATGAAATGGAGAATGGTAACACCCAGTTGTAACTGTATTCATTATGCAAATTGCCTCCTCAGAGAGGAAGAGGACTATAACTTTAGTGCCACCTATGGGAAGCAGCGATACTAAATGTCAATATCAACCCTTATTAAGCCTTGCTACATGACTTAGGATAAAAGCCAAAAAGAGAATCTCAATTTGCAGACACAGTGTTTCGGGGTACTGCCCCTCGTCAGTTCAAAGAGTGAGATCTGGTTTGGCGAGGTGAGAGGTGTCTGACAGTGATCGAAGGAGTAACATTTCTCCTTGGATCCTCTCTGAAGAGACAAGTTACATATTTAATTTCCCAGAGGAGCATTGCAAAGCTTAAAAGTCTCCTCATCTTGGCATGTCAGGCTTAACATGTTACTTTCCACAAGCAGAAACATTACCCTTTGGATAACTGTATTCATTTAATTCAAGAAAGAATAATATTGGAGCAACAAGTTCTTTGAGCGTGTTATTTAATTGGCATCATTGTTGAATTTGCAGCGCTGTGGTCCTGGGTTCAAATCCAACAAAGACATCATCTATATGGAGTTAGCATGTTTTAACTGTGTTTGCATGGGCTTATTCTTGGTTCCCTGATATCGTCACAAACTCCAAAGTCACATTGGTAAGCAATTTAGATTGTGAGAACCTTAGGTGAAAACAATGTTTGTAAAGAGCTTCAAAATATTTTGGCATTAAAAAAGCATAAATAAGAATAAATACTTTGAGAATGCAAGTGTTCCCTTACATATTAATTTCACGTCAACTGATGAGACCACCTAAATGTCTAAAAATAGTATTTACTCCATATAAATTAAAGATTTAAAGCATAAATGGGGAAAAAATATCACCGAGCTATAATGAAGCTTGAGAAATGTGATGCTATCGTATCTTGTATCCCAATCTAGCTGGAAATGAATCTACTCTGTGCTTCATAAACTGCTACATGAATGGCTACTGCTCAAAGCAGTGTGAGATATAAGCAGAATCATCCTTCTTCAAATTCTGTATGATCTGCTTGGTTTCCACTCCTATCACCACTGCGTGAAGGGAACCAAGTGGTAAGATAAAGTTTGATGCAGAAATCAATGGCTAACAGAGCTTTCATCACCCTCATTCCAAAGGTAGCAACTCGACAGGTTATTGCTATTCCTCCTCCACACAGTTTCACACCATTAGGCCTTTGTTGTGAAATTGCTTTGGTTGTTTCTACTTGCAGGGATTCTAACATGATGGTGCTGACCTCAAGGTCACCCACTACTCGCTCAGAGTTCATTAAATAAAGTCTGAACACGGCAACTGTACTGCAAGTCCCTTGATGCAGGTATGGTATGGAAGCTTGGGGATAACGATGGAGATGAGGGAAACGTAAACATTTGCTTGTTTCATAGAAGCCCACAGCTGTGGGTATTGTGAGATTCTAGAGTTTGAAAAAACAGTAAATGTAAAGTTCAAGCCATTTTTTCCTTTAATTTTTCTATATGGTTCAACTTTAGTTTGTGATTTTTGGGATTAAAATATATTAAATTTTTAAAAAGGTACTTCAATGAAGATATTACCGTACCAATCGATGATATTAGTAACACAGAGGCAGAACTGTGATTACCTTCTGAGCAATTCATAAACATAGAGAATATCAAACGAAAGCAAAATGTGAACTTGGTGAACTTTATGAATGCCTGGCTAGCGAGCCAAAGAGAATTGGTGCGGGGATCTTCTATCGATAATTCACAGCATGGTATTTCCTACTCTTTCTTACAGCAATGGGTTTCAGTCTTACCAAAACAACAGGGATTTTCCATACTGTCCTATAGTAGCATGGTATTCTCCAGTTCTATTGCATACTTGGGTTGTCTAGTCATATGAACCTTGTCTTTATTTTGCCTAAAAGATGCAATAATATTTATTACTCTACTGGTAATATAATCAGTTGAACCCTTATGAAAATATTCTTTGTTTAGTATTAATGACCTGAAAATTGGAAAAGCATGGCAATTGGACACAGCTAAAAGAACAAATAATGATCCATAGAAAAGTCTGCAGCTTTTCGGCATGGTGGGACACATTTATAAAGACTGGCACTTGGTCGAGTGGTAAGGCAATCTAAAGAAGTTCTCTAACCTGCACTTTATTTCTCAACATGGCTCATTCCTGCTATGGTATACAGCAGATTTTATCAAACAAAATGAAAAGTTATTCCTACCAATTTTCACTGCAACCATTCTCGGTAGAAAAGTGATGGAAAATCTTGTCTTTTTGAAAAAGGTTGTTTGGAGAGATGAGCTAATCGATCAGTGGAGGATCAAGTTTGAATCGAATTTTCTGAAATTCACAGTTTCACATGAATTCTAACATTTCGAGATTCGATTCACAGTGCACAAAAAAATCATCTGCCACCATTTTGTTTTATGATCAATAGGGTCCTCTTTATCTTTCCTGTAGCGTGTAAGCTCTTAGGGTCAGTAAGGTCCTCTCAAGCTCTCGCTCTCCTGTACAGTAGAGTGTAAGCTCTTATGGTCAACCGAGTTCTTTTTCTCACTCTCAAACATGTGTTTTCCATGCAATCGCAAGCTTTCCTATATTGACATTTGCACAAATTTATTAGGTGCAAATTTGAAAATTCGGTGAAGTCGAAAAATTTGAATGTCAAAAGATTCGGTCATCTCTAGTTATTTGTGTCAGGAATGGTGTACGGAGATCTGGCAAACACCATCCAATACATTTGCTATAAATTTATGACATAATTGTATTGATACATGACCACCTATATATAGTGACCAGTCTGCCTCAAAAGACTTATTCATAATAAAGGAAGATTGTCACTATGCTGACAGTAGAGAATGGAAAGAGTAGACTTATGCATGTTATTACTTAAATTATGTCATTCCCCATTTAAACCTTTTAAACCTGCAATAATAATAAGATTTTTCTGGAAATGCTTAAAAAAATAAGATCGGTATTAAACCACACCATATAAAAACACCTTATTTAAAAATTACAAAATGCAGAATCCAAAAAATAGTTAATGATTTGAGATCACAGCTGCTGGTATTTCATCTCAAAAAGTCGTCTCTTTCATGGTGCTGAATAGGAGAAGCACTTTTTAATAAGGATTATTTGTGGGATAGTCCTGGGTTGTGCCGCTTGTATCTGTTCTAATGAATAGTTTATTATAGAGAAAGAAAACCTATGTCCTTTCTCTTATTTGTGTTGGCTGATGGATCACGAGGTCTCAAAGTGTGACATGATTTGGCAGCCAAAGGGACAGTATTAATGGGAACGAACACACTTGTGCTTTATGTGCACAACTTCCTTAGCAGCCAGAAAACACCATGCCTCAAATCTCTTGTCACAGTGCCCAGCTACATCTGTCTTACATAAACATAACCCAGCCTGCGTTTTGGGCTTCCAAGGGATGGCTTAGTGCTCTGAGAATTTCTTTTGCCAGTAAACACACCTTTTGTTGCAGCTACTGCACTAATGTGTTATCCCGACTTTTGCTACTCTTTGCTAGTATTGGCATCATAAATCAAACATGAATGTCTGAATCTGAGTGTAAGGACATGCGTATATTAAAAATATTTATAATCATCATTTTGTATAGACATGGACTGAATAAAAATGTTACTTTTGATTAAGGAAGCTCAGTCACCCGCAGACTTTGTGTATAGTCTTCCTTAAGGGGAAGCTCAGACAAATCTAGAAGGGATTATGAATATCTGTATGATAAATGTTTTTTTGTTGTTGCTGCCTTTATCATTTGGCATCAGATACCCAATATCAGATAACATAGCAATGTATTATACTCTAATGATGAATTTTCTATTCCTGAGTCAACAAGAATTAGCTTGCGTCACTCATATATTTACTATATAAGTCACTTATGTGACTGTGCACACATTTCATTCAGGTGCTGAAAAAATGCTGCAAAGTAAAACTGCTTAAAAAAAATTAAAGAGTTAATATATAATAATGAAACTGCGTAGTGTGCGCAAAAATACCATGTGAAATAATTTAATATAAATAATGCACCTCAAACCAACCAATAAATAAAACAAGATAGCAAAAGCACATACATATAGTATGAAGCAGGTTCCAGAAGAGAGCCAGATGGCTCCACAATATAAAATTAGGATGACTAGTGAAAAGTCTCTGAGTAAAAAGTCACAGAAATACAAAGCAAGTCCCAAGAGTGAGCTGAATAGCTCCACACAGCGTACAGTCAAGACAACTAATATGAAAGAGTCCCTCCTTAAGGGTTGTCCTTTCCAGATGCTGAAGTCCGTATTAGCAATTCTTCTTTATAGCAGCCAAAAAACGGAGGAAAGGAAAAAAATATACCTTACAGGAGCGTGGTCCCGGCTGGTGACACATGCTACCTGAGCCTGCTGGCCGCCAGCGTACGAGTGTGGATTAGCTCGTGCTTAATAAATAAAAATGGAAGTAACAAAGGACAGGAAACTATAACTCATGATCAGGAATGTTGGAAATAAGTCAAAATAAATACTGATAGATTATAACCTGAACATAGTATCTGCCATGGATTAAAATAATCAGACCAGCTACTAAACAATAGTAAGAACAAACAGGGGGGAAAAAAATCCAAACAATAGCCTATGGTCTTTTAATAAAAAAGTGCTTTAATGTGGAGGGCACAGAAGCGGACGCAGTAGTGGACAGCCACCATACAAACAACACAGAAAGGGCACTGGGCACCATACATGTCATACTATAAATAACAATAAATATAATAGATCACTAGTACATCCAGAGTCATACAAAAGATTTCATTGGCATACAAAAAAGCAAGGACTGATCACAAAAAATCAAACACGTCCCGGTTCATAATAGAGCCTAGAGTACATAGTAAACAAATGATATACCAAGAAAATCAAAGATAGAGATACATCACCAAAGATATGCAGGCAAGTGCTGGCAGGTAGGGGGTCCCAGTGCCCGCCCCAACGCGCGTTTCGGAACACCTTAGTCAGGGGGCACATATATGCGGGAAAGACAGGGGTTTAAAAAGGCCGCGTACCGGAAATGAACTGTGCATGTGCTCCGGAAGTAGAACGGTGTTCCCTAGCAACCATACACCAAGCGAGAGGCGGCGAAAATCAGGCTATGCGCTCGGAAACCATGTGGGGCCCCACGTGATCCGTAGAGCGCAGTGACCATGGACGTCACCATCCGCAATGGACCATGGGTAGGCGCATGCGCCGAACAAATTAGAAGTAAGGAGCCTTTTCTTGGTATATCATTTGTTTGCTATGTACTCTAGGCTCTATTATGAGCCGGGACATGTTTGATTTTTTGTGATCAGTCCTTGCTTTTTTGTATGCCAATGAAATCTTTTGTATGACTCTGGATGTACTAGTGATCTATTATATTTATTGTTATTTATAGTATGACATCTATGGTGCCCAGTGCCCTTTCTGTGTTGTTTGTATGGTGGCTGTCCACTACTGCCACCGCTTCTGTACCCTCCACATTAAAGCACTTTTTTATTAAAAGACGATAGGCTATTGTTTGGATTTTTTCCCCCCTGTTTGTTATTAGCTCGTGCTTGTAGTCCGTAGGAGTAGGACCTTCCGTGACGTAAGATGTCACGTGACTGGCGAGGTAAGGAGCGAGATGAGGACCAATTCCAACCCGTTTCAGAGAACACGGTCTCCTTCGTCAGGGATGGTCCTTGAAGAAACAACGGCTGCTTTATAGGTGAACGGCAAATGCTGCTGGAGGAGGGGAAATGTTAAGTAAATGCAAATAGTTCCACCTCACTGTTGAGGCCAGTTGGTATCAATGAATCCAAGTTAAATATCCATTTGCTCTCAGCTCTGGACATTTTTTTAATAAAATCACCCTTCCTCCAGTCTTTCTTAATTATTTCCAAACCTGTGATTATTGTGCCACTGATAGAGCCATTATGTTTGTCTTTATAATGTTTAGACAATATTAATATTTGCAAATGCTCATTTATTCTTACATTCAGTGAGTGTTTTCTACGACCCACATACATTTTACAGCAGGGGCATTTCAAGGAATAAATTACCCCAGGGGTGGTGCAAGTAATGATGTCCCAAATTTTCAGTTTAATCATACCATTAGAGATAACTGACTGTTTTGTAGTCCTCAAACATTTGCACACTTTACACTTCCGACATGGGCAAAAACCACACATTTTTCCGCCTGTGTATTGTACTTGCACCACCAGAGCTGAGAGCAAATGGATATTTAACTTGGATTCATTGATACCAACTGGCCAGTGAGGTGGAACTATTTGCATTTACTTAACATTTCCCCTCCTCCAGCAGCATTTGCCGTTCACCTATAAAGCAGCCATTGTTTCTTCAAGGACCATCCCTGACGAAGGAGACCGTGTTCTCCGAAACATTTTGGAATGGTCCTCATTTCGCTCCTTACCTCACCAGTCACGTGAAGTCTTACGTCACGGAAGGTCCTACTCTTACGGACTACAAGCACGAGCTTATCCATGCTCCTACGCTGGCGGCCAGCAGGCTCAGGTAGCGTGTGTCACCAGCCGGGACCACACTCCTGTAAGGTATATTTTTTTCCTTTCCTCCATTTTTTGGCTGCTATAAAGAAGAATTGCTAATATGGACTTCAGCATCTGGAAAGGTAACCCTTCAGGAGGGACTCTTTCATATCAGTTGTCTTGACTGTACACTGTGGAGCTATTCAGCTCACTCTTGGGACTTGCTTTGTATTTCTGTGACTTTTTACTCAGAGACTTTTCACTAGTCGTCCTAATTTTATATTGTGGAGCCATCCGGCTCTCTTCTGGAACCTGCTTCGTACTATATATATGTGCTTTTGCTATCTTGTTTTATTTATTGGTTGTTTTGAGGTGCATTATTTATATTAAATTATTTCACATGGTATTTTTGCGCACACTACGCAGTTTCATTATTTGTTTTACCTGACAATTTTGTGGTGTTGTCCTTTGTGTAGCAGCAAATACCTGTGCATGTGTACACTTTGCGCCAACTCATTCTTATTTTCATCAGTTAATATATAATGTTTATCAATTTACAAAATGAAAAATTGAATGAACAAAAGGGAAATCTAAATCAAATCAATACAGAATCAATTCGACTAGGTTTTTGCACAGTTTTTGAAGGAAATCGTCAGGGAGGTTGTTCCAAATATCTTGGAGAGTTAACCAGAGATCTGTGGATGTAGGCTTGCACAATCCTTTTGTATCTTCATGTAATCCTATACAGATGTAATAGTGTTGAGATCAGGGCTCTGTGGGGGTCATAAAATCAATTCCAGAACTTTGTTCTTCTTTCATTTTTCAGGTCATATCAGGTCATACACCATGGCAAGATTGAGCACAGCAATAAGACAAAAAGTAGTTATTCTGCATCAGCAAGGTCTCTTCCAGGAAAAGATACTAAAGCAGACTAGGGTTTGAATATGTGCTTCTTTTGAAGGAACACCAAGAGATAAGCAGTACTGGGAGAGTAGACACAATTGTTGGCTAATTAAACTTAGTGCATGTAATAGACATAATTACAAATCTGTGGCTGAGAAAAAATCTTGCTCCCTTCTTTGTAAACAGGTACAGTCATGGCCAAAAGCGTTGGCACCCTTGAAATTGCTCCAGAAAATGAAATATTTCTCCCATAAAAGAAAAAGGTAAATTGGACATAATTTCACACTATGCCCCAAAAATGAGCTGGACAAAATTGTTGGCACCTTCAACTTAATATTTGGTTGCACACTCTTTGGAATAAATAACTGCAATCAATCCCTTCCCATAACTACCAACAAGATTTTTACACCTCTCAACTGGATTTTTTAACCACTCTTTTGCAAACTGCTCTAGGTTTTTCATATTTGAAGGTGCCTTCTCCCAACAGCATTTTTAAGATCTCTACACAGGTGTTCAATGGGATTTAGATCTGGACTCATTGCTGGCCAATTCAGAGCTCTCTATCACTTTGTTGCCATCCATTTCTGGGTGTACTTTGAAGCATGTTTAGGGTCATTGTCCTGCTGGAAGACCCATGACCTAGGATGTAAACCCAGCTTTCTGCAAACCAAAATTCTCTGGCAATGTGCAGATTTCATGATGCCTTGAACACAGTCAAAGCACACAGTGCCTGAGACAGAGAAACAACCTCAAAACATATTTGAACATCCACCATATTTTACTATAGGTACTGTGTTCTTTTCTTTGCAGGGCTCATTTTGTTTTCAGTAAATAGTGGAATGATGTGCTTTACCCAAAAGACCTATCTTGGTCTCATCTGTACACAATACACTTTCTCAGAGGTATTTTTGCTTGCGTACAAATATTTTGGCAAACTAGCTTTTTTTGTGTCTATATGTCAGCAGCGGTATCCTACTGGATCTCCTGCCATAGCATTTAATTTCATTCAAATGTTGCTGAATAGTTTGTGCAGACACTGATGCACCCTGAGCCTGCAGGACATTGTGAATTTCTTTAGAACTTTGTTGGGGTTGCTTATCCACCATCCAATCTATCCTGCATTGCAACCTTTCATCAATTTTTATCTGCCGTCAACGTCCAGGTAGATTAGCTACAGTGCCATCTGTTGTAAACTTCTTGATTATGTTGCGAACAGTGGACAACCTTGTAACCTTGAGATTGTTGATATTTTTCAACAATTTTGGTCCTTAGACAATTTTCTTCTCTTTCTGTTCTCCAAGCTTAGACACAGACACAATGAAAATATTAAGTGAAATTCTCCCCTTCTTCTCTGGTTTCATGTGTGATTTTCTTATTATCCATACCTGATATGCTACGTTCACATTTGCGTTGTGCAGCGCAGCGTCGGCGGCGCAACGCACAGTGCATACACACCGCATGCAAAACGCATGCATAATGCTGCGTTTTGCGACGCATGCGTTGTGATTTTGGATGCCAAAAAAATGCAACTTGCTGCATCCTCTGCGCCCTGACGCTTGCGTAAAAAAAGACGCAAGCGTGAAAAAACGCAAGACAACGCATGTCCATGCACCCCCATGTTAAATATAGGGGCGCATGATGCATGCCCGACGCTGCGCTGCACAACACAAATGTGAACGTAGCATTAGTCTGTTACTTACCACACGTGATTTTGAATGAGCATCACACGCTTAAAACAAAGCAGTTTACACACATTTTTGGAAAGGTGCCATCAATTTTGTCCTGGCCATATTTGGGAGTTTAGTGTGAAATTATATCCAATTTGGTGGATCCCTCTGTTGATTTCTCAAGTGTCTACAGTACAATGCACTTTTGAGCTCAATGACATGCCTAGATAACAGCTTATCGTCTCCTGCACATAGGGACACAGAGCATGCATCCCTTTCTGAGAGAAATAATGACCAATCGGTATCTTCCAGTGAAGCTGATCACACATAAAAAAAAGCAGTGGAACCCAAGAAGTAGTATGGCAGCGACTAAACTTCTATAAGTTTGACCACGTTTGGCATGTGTATGACTGGGTGCATATGTTTTCTTTCTGGACACAAAATCATGTATTTATATACTAACGGTGCAAAGGAGCTGGTATAGTTGGGTGTATGAGTAGATGGTGATGGTGAGGACGTGCTACTTGATAATGCAAACTGGTTGTGTCAAAGGATGATAATAAGAAAAAGGATGAGGAAGACAGCTTGAGCCTTCCTCATTTTGCTGGCAAGTTTGATTTTCCAATATGAGCATGTGATGGTGCTTGATGTGCTGATGGAATTAGTTTGCAGCTTATTTTCCTCCTGCATAATCTGCACATTGTGAAAGATTCATCAGCCAGCAACATGGAATAAAATTCCCACACCCAGGATGACAGCACATAGAACTCACATCACCGCGACCATAACCAGAGCTTTCAGTCACTACTAAGCCTCCTTCACCATCAGCAGTTAAGGAATCATTTTCTCCTCCCAAACTGACTGCAGGAGAAGCATATCATCCCCTGTAGTATCTTTTGGCTAGATGTCAGCTCTGCTTCCTCTCTCCTCTTTGAAGACAACACATCTTTGTCACCCCAGTTTCGGTTCATAGGACCTGTCCTCCACAGAATCATTATTATCATCATATTTGACTCTGTAGACAGTTTGCTCACACCTCATTGTGGAAAATGTTGTGAGGTTCTTGCTCCCCACCATCCTTATTCCCACCACTAGATATGCCCTGTCTCAGAGTGCCACTTACACTTTGAATTTAAGTGCTCCTACCACCATGACTGCCAATTCAACTTCTACTGCTAATACTAAAACAGCTAGGCAATTACCCCGCATCTCATTGAAGTCCATATGTTGATTATTCTCATTACTAGAAGAAGTTGTTATGAAGCATCATCTCTAATACCTGGACCGCTGTCGCTTAGAGTATTGTGGGTCAGAAAATACAAAAATCTCATTGGCAGATTGGAAATTTCACAATCAAAAATGTAATTGTTATTGCAATGGCGGAGGAGGAATGTGTAGGGTTCAGACTCAAACTGATTGTATCACTGTTAAAGGTAACATCATATTGCTGTGGTTGAGATGACCTATGAGCCATATAATCCATAACATCGTCCATTTCCTTTCCTCTAATATGCTTGCCAGAGGTAAATGAGGAAAACTGTCAACTGCGTTTGTTAATACTACTGCCTGTAAGTCTCTTGCTTGTGGTGAGCTGCAGCCTTAAATGTAGATATTTTTTTTACTCCTCTTTTGCAATTTTAAAAGGAATCTGCAACCAGGTTTTTTTCTACATAATCTGAGAGCAAACAGAGACCTTAACTCCTGAGATATAGATTGCTTACTGTAGCTGTAACGTGTCGCTATCTCTACATTATACTACTATCAGAAAAAAATTGTTATTAAACAGAAAACATAAACAAGTTTAAATCAACCCCATTTCCCCTTTCAAAATTAAAGAAATTAAAACATTATATTATTAGCATAGTTATGCTTAAAAAAGTCAGTTCTATCAAAATACAAAATTATTTAAGCTGTATTTTAAACATTGAAACAAAAACATTAATGTTATAATTGCCAATATTTGGTTACTGCACTTCCCCCCCAAAATGCTATAAAAAGCAATTAAATGAAACACCAAAACGGTATTAATAAATACAAACATCAGTTCAGTCAGGACACAAAAACACATACAGCTCCATTTTTTATTTCACTGGTCTTGGATTTTTTTTCCCATTTTCCAGTAAATTGTATGATAAAATTTATGGTGTCCTTCAAAACTAAAATTTGTCCTACAAAAAAAACAAGCTTTTATATGGCAATGTCAACCAAAAAATAAAAGAGGGAAAGAAAAAATGGAAGTGCAAAAATGTAATAATCCTTAAGGGGTTAAATGGATTGGTGTTGTCTGGTTTAGAAAAGCTATGTTTTAATTCACTAACAGGACTAATAAAAGAAGGAGTTCCTCCTTTCAGAACTCTTAATCACAGTGAAATAGTTTACAAATATTATCTCTATTTCATAACTCCGAATGAGTATATAGCATGAACAGCCTAAATCTTTTTCGGGCGGGTTTCATGGTGGAAAATGCTTAAAAGAATGAACATGAACTTGCTATACATACATTCAGGCTTTTGAGCACCTTTTTACAACTTCAGGTTTCAAAAGATGCCAAGTGGCTAAAACAAGTGACGTGATCATTCTTAAGGCACTTTCCACTCTGAAGTACTCCATACTTTACACTACAAGTCAATGGGATGGCTGAAAACATGACCAGTTGTCTTTTTGAGTATGTTTGCTTCAGAATCTGCTTGAATGGAGAAAAAATGACATGAAAACGCCAGTAATAAAGACAAAAAAAACATGGAAAAACACTCCAACCTATTGAAGCAAGTTCTCAGGAAAAAAAAACACAGCAAAAAAATGCATTAAGACAAAAATTGTCAATGTGTTCTGAATAGTGATGAGTGCAAATGCTCAGTACTCGAGTTTACAGAGGGTATGCACCAAGTATCACAGGTGCTTGAGTGGGATGTTCGCGTCCCTGCAGTCGCATATTTCACAGCTGTCAGACAGCAACAAAACATACAGGGACTACCCATGTTTGTCAGGCAGTCCCAGCGTGTTTTGTGGCTGTCTACCCGCCATGAAAGATGGAGACGCGGACATCTCACTTGAGCATCCATGCTACTCAATGCATACTAGAGCACCCTCGGAAAACTTGAGTAATGAGCACTTGCGCTCATCACTAGTTCTGAAGTATGTTCCTCTTGAAAAACTTAGTGAATAGTCTAAATTTGTTGTATATACATAACCAGAGGGGGATTTCTGAGTTAAATAAAAAGCACTCAATAGACACTGATACAGTTCTAATATTAAAGGTAAAACGTTTATATACCCAATATTACTCCCCTCTATTCCAGCTTTCAATCCCTGATCCTCTCACTGGGCTTCTCTTCTTACCTTGGCATCACTTTTACCTCAACTGACACTGCAGCCAATCACTGTTCTCCATGGTAGAAAACACAAGATCTCTAAAGAAGAAGTAAGTAAAATGGTAAATGTATAATATATAAATTGTAACTATTTTTAGCATAAATCTATAGTACACCTGAAAATAAGAAACTTTGTAATATATTTCCAAACACAGAAATTTGCTTCTTTCTTCTCCATTTATTCTCGAAATTCTCAATTCGTGGGTAAAATCTGTCTTCAGTTAGTGCAGACTTTCCATTAGGCCGGGATCACACATACGAGAGATACGGCCGAGTCTCGCAGGTGAAATCCCTCCTCTGGCGCCGGCACTCCGGAGCGGAGCGTGCAGCCACACAGCAACACATGGAGCTGCACGCTCCGCTCCCAAGTGCCGGCACCAGAGGAGGGATTTCACCTGCGAGACTCAGCCGTATCACGCGTATGTGTGATCCTGGCCTTACCAAGATAGTGAGATAGAGAGAGGTGGTGGAAAGCAGACACAGATTCCCTGCTGTAAGTTTTCCTGAAACAACAGCTAAGCTTTAATATTCAAAGGAAACCTAAGTAAAATGATGAATAATGAGAACATTTGGGCATTGAAAGTGAGACAAAACAAGAAAAGTTCCTGCACATAAGACCTTATGATTTAACAATTTATTATTTTTTTTATATTTTATCTTTATATACCCATAAAGGGAATTGTGATGTACAGTACACATTGATTGACTGCTATCAATGTTTACTAATGGGTTATATAATTCTAGATTTATCACACATACTACTCATGAAAAATGAGCTACTCTTCTGACTTAATGGCCTTCTGTTTCAATTTTAGTTCAGCTTTAATTTGTCTTGAATTATTTTACCAAAAGTCTGAAAATCTGCTAATTTCAAAGGTTTTTAGTAACAGCCTATTCTGTATGCAAGACAATTGCCAAACTGTGGTTGATTTACATTGGGAGGATATGAGTCACACATCTTTGATCCACTGCTCAATGTTCATCAGTTTTCAGTCACCCCATGATACAAGGAGCCTGAATAAATCCATTAGAGCAAAGCTCTCGCTATTGTTTACATGAATTAACCAAATTATTCTGCTAAATGGGCATCTGCACACTTAAGTAAAGCTGAAAATAAGAGTCTAAGGATTAGTTTTCCAATGAAATGAGTTTAACTAGTTTTCCCCATTTTACTACTTTAGATGTCAAAGTTAAATTTCAATTCTTTTCTTAGGCAAGAAATCAAATATCAAAGACTGGTTGTCATTTCCATGTGTGACCAGCAGCCACGACAAGATAATCTTCTTTGCTGGAAACCTAGCCTAATGTTAATCATCTCCTGGGATGATAGCATACATTTTATGGGTAGGTGGGGTAGGATCCTTCTGTGATGGAACCACCATAAGCTGATGGGTGGAGTGTTCAGTCATGAGAGCCTTTGTGTTAGGCGCCGGGATACTTCCGCTGTGCGGGATAGATCCCAAACATTATCTGCTTCTGCGGTCTCCAAATCAGGTCCGGCCGCTCCGATTGCTGCTCAGCACAGATGTCAGACCCAGCATCTTGCTCAGGCTCGTGGTATATGTTTGATTACTGCTGCTTCTCCAGTCAAGTCTATGGTAACCAGCGATATACGGGTGCAGCCTTTCGCTCTGGAGTCTAAGTCCAGAGATCACACTACTGAGCATGTCTGTGAGGTGGTGGTTTCTCATTGGTGGTCAGACTTTAGCTGCTCTGATGATGTGGCAGTCCTGGAGTGGCCCGCCGGTGATGTCTCGGCCGATTGGGCATGAGTGTTTGAGGTGGAGCCTAGCGTATAAAAGGCTCTCAGCGGGGCACAGTAGCATCAGGGTTCATCTCTGCATGGTGGACCCTGGGTTGCGATTGCACTTTATTTATATTTTATTTTAGTGAAATCCGCCAACCCTAACTCTATGTATTCAAATATCAAAGACTGACTGTCATTTCCAAACAAAAGCAGATGTTTACAGGTGCTTACTAAGAGTAGCCATCTCCATACATACCTAACAAATAAAGTTGCACTCTGTAACACTATAGCATGCAAACATGAAATATGTGAAATTGAAATAGCATTGCTGCTCTAGAAAATAGGAAAAAAGAAAGATACTTAGCGCATAAATTGGCAAGTTCATGTATGCCCAGCAGCCATTACAAGGTGATCTTGTTTGCTAGGTACCTAGCATGATGTGAATCCTCTCCTGAGCTGATAGCCTATGTTTATATGAACAAATTATTACCCATATAAATTATATAACAAATTATCCCCTAACTAGGCATCTGCACACTAAAGTTGAAAATAAGATTCTAAGGATTCGTTATTAGTGTTGAGCGATAGCTTCCGATATCGGAAAGTATCGGTATCGGAAAGTATCGGCCGATACCGGCAAAATATCGGATCTCGCCGATACCGATACCCGATACCAATGCAAGTCAATGGGATGAAAATATCGGAATTAAAATAAACCCTTTCTTTCCTTGTAGGTTCATTCTACATGAAGGAAAACAACTAAGAATAATGTAGGATGTATTGGGGGAGGTGGCGGAGACATTAAAGGCATAGAGGTTTAGCCCAATCAAATAGGACCCCCTGACGAAGGAAATTGTCCGAAACGCACGTTGGGGGGCGCCAACACAGGACTCAGGCCATTAATAGGTAATTTATTGGTAAAATCATTGATAGTCTCCTCCGGCTCCTTGCACATGAATGGGATTTAGTATCGAATTGGTTGAGCTGAGAGCTGTGACACTTTCCACTTTCTCCTCCGGCTCTTTGCACATGAATGGGATTTAGTACCGAACTTGTTGAGCTGAGAGCTGTGGCACATTGCACTTTTTTATGCTGTCTCTTGGCACTGTGATATATATATATCCCTTTGAGCACTGTTGCACTTTCAGTATTTTTTATGTGGTTTTATTGCGCTGCACGGTGACATTAATTACAGCACTCGTATTGCACTTTATAAAAATCTCTGTTTGCACTAATTTGTTATATTTGAGCAGTGAGGATAAGGGACTACATATAATATATTCTTTATACCTTGGCCGGCATATTTTATGCAATTATCTTTTGTCCTGTGTTTGGTTTTAATATGATGTAATTTTATTGATGTATTTTATATTATTATATGTTGCTATTCCTGTGTATGTTGAATGAAATACACTTTAAATAAAGTTCTCTGTCTTGATAACCTCTGGTAATCCATATAAGGGTGTTTGGGTCTTTTCTACCAACTAGCGGTGTTAGAGCCCAGGGACAGCAGGAGGATCAGATAGGAGGTATTGCAGCACACACAGCAGGGGAGCAGCTGACGTTACTGAACCCCAATAACAGAGGAGCGACTGTTGACTGTGCGGACAGCACTTCCAGGCACCAACTAGCGGTGTTAGAGCCCAGGGACAGCAGGAGGATCAGATAGGAGGTATTGCAGCACACACAGCAGGGGAGCAGCTGACGTTACTGAACCCCAATAACACGGCAGCAAGTGTTAACTGTGCATCCAGCACTTCCAGGCACCAACTAGCGGTGTTGGAGCCCAGGGACAGCAGGAGGATCAAATAGGAGGTATTGCAGCACACACAGCAGGGGAGCAGCTGACGTTACTGAACCCCAATAACAGAGGAGTGACTGTTGACTGTGCGGACAGCACTTCCAGGCACCAACTAGCGGTGTTAGAGCCCAGGGACAGCAGGAGGATCAGATAGGAGGTATTGCAGCCCACACAGCAGGGGAGCAGCTGACGTTACTGAACCCCAATAACACGGCAGCAAGTGTTAACTGTGCATCCAGCACTTCCAGGCACCAACTAGCGGTGTTGGAGCCCAGGGACAGGAGGAGGATCAGATAGGAGGTATTGCAACACTCACAGCAGGGGAGCAGCTGACGTTACTGAACCCCAATAACAGAGGAGCGACTGTTGACTGTGCGGACAGCACTTCCAGGCACCAACTAGCGGTGTTAGAGCCCAGGGACAGCAGGAGGATCAGATAGGAGGTATTGCAGCACACACAGCAGGGGAGCAGCTGACGTTACTGAACCCCAATAACACGGCAGCAAGTGTTAACTGTGCATCCAGCACTTCCAGGCACCAACTAGCGGTGTTGGAGCCCAGGGACAGCAGGAGGATCAGATAGGAGGTATTGCAGCACACACAGCAGGGGAGCAGCTGACGTTACTGAACCCCAATAACAGAGGAGCGACTGTTGACTGTGCGGACAGCACTTCCAGGCACCAACTAGCGGTGTTAGAGCCCAGGGACAGCAGGAGGATCAGATAGGAGGTATTGCAGCACACACAGCAGGGGAGAAGCTGACGTTACTGAACCCCAATAACACGGCAGCAAGTGTTAACTGTGCATCCAGCACTTCCAGGCACCAACTAGCGGTGTTGGAGCCCAGGGACAGCAGGAGGATCAGATAGGAGGTATTGCAGCACACACAGCAGGGGAGCAGCTGACGTTACTGAACCCCAATAACAGAGGAGCGACTGTTGACTGTGCGGACAGCACTTCCAGGCACCAACTAGCGGTGTTGGAGCCCAGGGACAGCAGGAGGAGCAGAGGAACACTGTTTAGGCCGAAGCCTGATTGGAGCAAGTCGAAAGGGAACCTTTAACCCCCCCTAAAAGGCGTTTGTAGCTGAAAGAGCCAGCTTTTGCATCACAAAGGATGCCAAAGGAAAAGGTGGCTCTTTTCATTATGCTCCTTGCAAACACAGAACTAAACACTTATAAAATGTGTCCCCTCACACCGTTAAACCGTCCCGGAGGTGGGACTTTCCTTTGTAATGTGACGCAGCACAGCCGTCACTCCTACCCCCTTGGCGCCGTGCGCCGCCTCCTCAGCGTTGTTTGATTCTGTCCCGGAGCCTGCGCTGTTATGTTATCCCTTGGCCAGGCACACTTAGCGCTGCCCATCTTCTGACATCATTTGGTGTCAGGCTGGCTGCGCCTGTGCGGCCGCGCTGGCCTAGATCCCGCCTCGCAGTGTCGTCTAATGTAATCCCACCGCGGGCCTGGGATCCGTGGCCATGCGCAGTGCATATCCTCGCCTCTCACTCCCCTCCCTCCGGCTTCTTCAGACTGTGCGGTGTCATGGCCGTGGCATGCTATTAGGGATCAGCTGACGGCGCACAGTCTGAAGAAGGCAGAGGGAGATGAGTGACAGCCTGAGGTGAAGATATGCACTGTGCATGCCCATGGATCCCAGGCCTGCAGTGTGATTAAATCAGAAGACACTGCGAGGCGGGATCTCAGCCAGCGCGGCCGCACAGGCGCAGCCAGCCTAACACCAAATGATGTCAGAAGACGGGCACCGCAAAGTGTGCCTGGCCAAGGGATAACATAACAGCGCTGGCTCCAGGACAGAATTAAACAACGCGGAGGAGGCGGCGCACGGCGCTAAGGGGGTAGGAATGACGGGTGTGCTGCGTCACATTACAAAGGAAAGTCCCACCTCCGGGATGGTTTTACGGTATCAGTGGACACACTTTAAAAGTGTTAAGTTCTGCGTGTGCAAGGAGCTAAATAAAAATAGTTACCTTTTCCTTGTGCAGCATTACTGCTGCACAAGGTGGCTATTTCAGTAACAAATGCCTAGGGGGGGGATAGGTTCCATTACATTTCAGTTGTTGTGTCAGCGTGGCGGTCGCAGGACAAATTGCCGGCTACACAGCTGGGGATCAGCTGACGTTACTGACACCCAATAACACTGGGTCGTATGTTTTGACTGTGCAGACGGCACTTCTGAGCCTCAACTGGCGGTGTTGGAGCCCAGGAATTACAGTTCAGGTGGTAGAAAGATGAACACAACAGGAGACCTGGATACTGTAGACAGTCACCCAATTATTTAATCAGGAAGAGGAGTGGCAAATTCCTGCGAGATCCAGGCCTGGTTCATTTTCAGGAAAGTAAGCCGGTCAATGTTATCGGAGGATAGTCGCATGCGATGGTCTGTTAGTACACCACCTGCAGCACTAAAGACGTGTTCCGATAATACACTAGCAGCAGGGCAAGCCAGCACCTCCAATGCATACTGGCTTAGCTCTGGCCATGTATCCAGCTTAGAGACCCAAAACTTGAAAGGGGAAGAGCCGTCTGGGAGTACAGCAAGAGGGCAAGACATGTAGTCTGTCACCATCTGACGGAACCGTTGCCTCCTGCTGACTGGAGCCGTCTGTCATGGTGTAGACATTTGTGGCGGGCACAAAAAGCTGTGCCACAGTTGGGCCATACTGGTCTTGCCTTGGGCAGAGGCACTGCTTCTGCTCCCTCTTTGTGCAGAGCCTCCTCCACTGCCTGGACGCACTGAGCTGCTTTGTAAAGCACTAGCAGCACTTCTCTCAGTTAGACTGGAGAAGATGATGGAATTCACCAGTGTGTCTTGGTACTCCCGCATTTTACGCTCCCGGTTCAACGGTGTGATGATGAGGCTTTGTACGTTGTCCCGGTAGCGAGGATCGAGGAGGGTGAACACCCAATAATCAGACATGTTGAGAATGTGGGCGATGCGGCGGTCGTTTCTCAGGCACTGCAACATGTAATCAACCATGTGCTGCAGACTGCCAACTGGCCAAGAAAAGCTGTCCCCTGCTTGAGGCGTGATCTCTGCCCGCTCGTCATCACCCCACCCTCGCTGTACACACTGACTACTGGACAATTGTGTAATTCCCTCCTCTGGAATGATGTCTTCCTCCTCCATTGACTCCTCCGCATCCTCCTCACAAAGTGTCCCCTGCCTACGCATTTGTGAGGAACCACGTGGCGCGGACTGTCCAGAAGATGATGGAAATGGTGAATCCTCATCCTCCACCTCTTCCACAACATCATCTCTTAGCACTTGTAGTGATTTTTCAAGCAGGCAGATAAGGGGGACAGTCATGCTGACTAGTGCATCATCTGCACTCGCCATCCACGTGGAATAATCGAAGGGACGCAAAACCTGGCAGACGTCCTTCATAGTGGCCCACTCTGTGGTTGTGAAGTCTGAACGGCGCGGAGTGCGACTTCTTTGCGCCTGATGCAGCTGGTACTCCATTACTGCTTGCTGCTGCTCCCACAACCACTCCAACATATGTAACGTGGAATTCCACCTGGTAGGTAGGTCACATATGATGCGATGTTCCGGAAGGCAGAATCGGCGCTGCAGAGCCGCAATGCGCCATTTTGCCGTGTTGGAACGCCGCAAGTGAGCACACTCTAGGCGGACCTTGTGCAGCAGTGCATCAAGATCCGGATAGTCCCTCAAAAAACTCTGCATGACCAAGTTGAGCACATGTGCCAGACATGGGATGTGAGTGAGGTTGCCGAGGCCCAGAGCTGCCACCAGATTTCGGCCATTATCACACACTACCATGCCTGGCTGGAGATTCGCTGCCACAAACCACACATCGCTCTCCTGCTTGATGGCATTCCAGAGCTCCTGCGCTGTGTGGCTTTGATTCCCCAAAGAAATTAATTTCAAGACGGCCTGTTGACGTTTGGCCACGGCTGTGCTCATGTCGGTCGTAACAGGTAAACGTTCACGGGTCCATGTGGAGGTGGACTGTGACAGCTCCTGCAGCAATGATTCTGAGGAACTTGTGTAAGAGGAGGAGTCAATGCGTACAGACTGGATTCCTGCAATCCTTGGAGTGGGCAGGACACGTCCTGCGCCACTCGCACGATCTGTACCCGGCTCAACAACATTAACCCAATGGGCAGTGAGGGAAAGGTATCGCCCCTGTCCATGGTGACTGGTCCACGCATCGGTGGTGAGGTGGACCTTGCTACTGACGGCATTCAGTAGTGCGTGTTTTATGTGTCCCTCCACATGCTTGTGCAGGGCAGGGACGGCTTGCCTGCTGAAATAAAAGCGGCTGGGCACATTGTACTGTGGGACTGCCAATGACATCAAGTCACGGAAGCTGTCAGTCTCCACCAGCCTGAATGACAGCATTTCCAGTGACAGAAGTTTGGCAATGCCTGCAGTCAGAGCCTGTGCTCGTGGGTGGTTTGCCGAGAAAGGCCGCCTTTTCTCCCATGCCTGTACTACCGATGGCTGTAGACTGGGCTGGGAGTGTGAGGATGACTGGGAACGTGGTGCTGCGGGTGGAATTACAGTGGGTCTCTGGACAACAGTGCCAGAGGTTCTTCCATGGCGATCCTGGGAGGAAGCCGAACCAGCTGTGTGTGAGCTGGAGGAAGAAGCAACACGAGCTGAAGAGGTGGTAGCTGCCGCTGTTGGTTGGCCTAGATCTTCAGTGTGTTTTTGTAACTCCGCCGCGTGCCTGGTCCGCACATGTTTCCACATATTGGAGGTATTGAGGTTGCTGACATTTTTCCCTCTTTTGATTTTATGATGACACACCTTGCATTTGACATAGCAAATGTCATCTGCAACTGTGTCAAAAAAGGACCAGGCACTGCAAGTCTTGGGAGCGCCCTTTTTGGCTTTTGGAAGAGACATGCTCCTAACGGGTGCCAAAGTGGAGGCTACAGGATCCGCAGTCTTCCCCCTCCCTCTCCCTCTTTGGCCCGTTTGGGGAATCTCTTCCTCAGAGCTGCTCCCACCACCTTCCTGTCCCTCACGCCACGATGGGTCAAGGACCTCATCATCTACACTACCCTCTGCCACCAACTGCTCCTCCTGGGTAGTTTCAGCAGCACAGAACGCACCCGAAAGTGGCACCTGAGTGTCATCAGCGGATGCGTTCTGCGGTGTGGTGACCAGAGGCACTGGCCCACCCACCTCTTCAGACTCAGAGAGAAAAAGCTGTTGGGCATCACTGCACACTTCCTCTTCTTCCATTTCTCCAATGCTGCTTGGCTGGCTGTTGTGAATTAGACTTTTTGGCTCCCTCTTGTGGTTACTAGTGATATGACTCTGGGATTGTCTTTCCTCAGTTTGGCACCCACCTGGGTCGTTAGTCCAGGGGAGTTGCTATATAAGCTTCCTGGATCCTTAGTCCAGGGCCTGGCATCGTTGTAATCAGATCCTTTCTGTTTGCTCCTGTCTGCTAGTCCGGGTTCGTGCAAAATTAAGCTAAGTCCTGCTTCTTTGTTTTTTGGTTATTTGCTTGCTCTCATTTTTGTCCAGCTTGTACTAAATGTGATTCCTGACCTTGCTGGAAGCTCTAGGGGGCTGGTGTTCTCCCCCCGGGCCGTTAGACGGTTCGGGGGTTCTTGAATATCCAGCGTGGATATTTTGATAGGGTTTTTGCTGACCATATAAGTCATCTTACTATATTCTGCTATTAGCTAGTGGGCCTCTCTTTGCTAAATACCTAGCTCATTCTTACGTTTGTCTTTTCCTCTTACCTCACCGTTATTATTTGTTGGGGGCTTGTATCCAACTTTTGGGGGTCTTTTCTCTGGAGGCAAGAAAGGTCTTTCTTTTCCCTTCTAGGGTTAGTTAGTTCTCCGGCTGGCGCGAGACGTCTAGAACCAACGTAGGCACGTTCCCCGGCTACTGCTATTTGTGGTGCTAGGATTAGATATATGGTCAGCTCAGTTACCACTGCCCTATGAGCTGGTTTTTTGTGTTTGCAGACTTAGTTATTATTTCTGAGACCCTCTGCCATTGGGGTCATAACAGCTGGCCCCCTGTTTCCAAGCCAAGAGATTCAGAGAACAGAAGTAGAGACGGCTCCTGTCCTGGGCTCTCTGTCTGCCTGGGCAATTTGGCAGGTGGCGAAGAGACAGATGGGTGCTCTCCAGTGCTCTGTGTCTGAGAGGATGTGGCACTAATTGAAGTCGATGCGTTAGCTGCCATCCATCCGACAACGGCTTAAATTTGGTCTTCACGCAGCAGCGGTGTACGGCGCTCTCCGACAAAGCTGCGCATGAAGGACTGTTCCCTGTTGAAACTGGGTGATGATGAGTCACCGGTGCCCGCAGCAGGCACAGAATCCCCACGTCCTCTCCCTGCTCCGCGCCCACGCCCACGTGCCTTACTCCCTGCCTTCTTCATCTTGGTTGACTGATTAAGATAAGCAGAAAAGCACTAACGGCTTAGTGTGCTTATTCCTGAACAGCTCCTAACAGGTATAAGAAACACTAATTTTCTAAAGTGTGGACTAGACTTTAATATGAGCTAATGTGGCCTACACAACTGTAAAGTGGTGTGTTTGGTGAACTTTATTATTTATTTATTTTTGGGGGGCTGAACTGACAACAGGGCGAGCTGCACTCACACGGAGACCGTGCAGACAGCCGTAAACGGCGCTGCAAGGCCCCAAAAACCTCCTCTACGTTATCCTATGTAGTGTATTTCCACAATTTAGCTGGATACGGGTGGAAAGCCACTAATAGGAATTATTTGAAAAAATGTGCAGCGGCCTGCACTATTTGCAAAAAAGGACAATGGAATGGATAGAACTGTATGAGTCAGTGAACCACCCTGAGCTGGATACAACCAGCTGTGGCTGCACACAGACTACAGGGCGAGCTGCACTCACATGGAGATCGTGCAGACAGCCGTAAACGGCGCTGCAAGGCCCCAAAAACCTCCTCTACGTTATCCTATATAGTGTTTTTCCACAATTTAGCTGGATACGGGTGGAAAGCCACTAATAGGAATTATTTGAAAAAATGTGCAGCAGCCTGCACTATTTGCAAAAAAGGACAATGGAATGGATAGAACTGTATGAGTCAGTGAACCACCCTGAGCTGGATACAACCAGCTATGGCTGCACACAGACTACAGAGTGGGCTGCACTCACTCACACACACACACACACACACACACAGAGACCTTGCAGATCGCTGTGAAAACAGCGCTGCAAGGCAAAAGCAAGGTGAACACACAGCGGTTGCTAAATTAGCCTGGGAAAAGCACAAAGAAGCAAATCGCTATCTCAACTGGCCCTCAGTCAGAACACAGCGTCCTATGCCTAACTGAATTCACAGCAGAGTGAGCCCAAAATGGCGCCAGCGACTTTTAAACTGCAGCATGACATCAGCACAGCCAATCACAGCCTTGCCAGTAGTTTCATGCCCACCATGCTGAACAGGATGTGCCCACACTTGTAATCAGTCCTCATTGGCTGAATTTGTGCTGTTTCAATTGAGAACTTCCGATTCCGGTATCCGATATGCGACAAGTATCGGATCTCGGTATCGGAATTCCGATCCGCAAATATCGGCCGATACCCGATACTTGCGGTATCGGAATGCTCAACACTATTCGTTATCCAAGCAATGAATTGAACTAGTTTTCCCCATTTTACTAATTTAGAAGTTAAAGGGCCACTGTCAACCCCTCCAGCCGTTATAAACTAAAAGAGCCACCTTGTGCAGCAGTAATGCTGCATTCTAACAAGGTGGCTCTTTTAGTTTTTGGTGCATGTATTCCCAAAATAAGGCGTTTTATAACTTCTCCAAAATACCTGTCTTTCGCCAGGGAGGCAGGTCCTCACCCCCCTGCTTGAAACGCCACACTGCCGTCACTGAAATCTTCAGGGGCGCCGGGCGCCCCCCCCCCCTCCACGCTGTTTTAGCGTGAAATCCAGCGGCCGCCCTGCTTGTGAATCCCAGCCCTGCACTCTGCATAATGCATAACACACGGCGGGGCTGGGATTTACAAGGTGGGTGGCCGCACTGGCCACACAGGCGCAGTCTGCAAGCCTCGCTGTGACGTCAGATGGCCAGAGCTCACTGCGCCTGCACCAGACAGTACTACACAGCGCAGGCGCCGGATTTCATGCAAAAACAGCGTGGAGGGGGCAGCGCCCTGCGCCCCTGAAGATTTGAGTGACGGCAGTGTGGCATTTCAAGCAGGGGGGTGAGGACCTGCCTCCCTGGCGAAAGACAGGTATTTTGGAGAAGTTATAAAACGCCTTATTTTGGGAATACATGCACCAAAAACTAAAAGAGCCACCTTGTTAGAATGCAGCATTACTGCTGCACAAGGTGGCTCTTTTAGTTTATAACGGCTGGAGGGGGTGACAGTGGCCCTTTAAAGTCTGATTCCAAGTCTGTTCTAAGACAGGGAGTCATCTGCTGCTCCCCCAGGTCAGTGCTATTTCAGAATTGCTGTCATGGGAGTTGGGACAGGTAAGATTTAGTATCCTTACGGTACAAGGATGTTAGTAACTTCACTTTCACTACAAAAATCACATGATATGATTATATATAGGTCTGAGGCTTTATGCAACAGGTTTGGTAATGTTATTAAAAAGCTATTACAATTATGGCCTTGTTCTACGTAATAGAATTATTGTTAATAGCAACATCCTGGATTGAGGCTCCACACAGCAGGCCAATCTAGTGTCATCATTGCGCCGGCTGTGCTGAGAGTCAGACATACAGGTTAATTGCTGGAACAGGGAGCCCACCTTGTATACCATAAACTACTGTATTTCTAAAGATGCAGATACTGTTTAAATTGTGACACTATTACCAGTACATTACTGACTGTATTGGTACACTAGTAGCTTATATGTGATGGTGCAAATAATGTCATGGACCATATACTGTATATTTATTTTTTGTACTGTACACTTACAGTATATAAGAACAGAGTGTATAAACCATGGTACTGCAACCAGTCACTTTTCACCTTATGCAAAACTACTACTTCAAGCAAGATTGTAGTGTAGGCAAACATAATGAAAGTTGTAATGCTCAACAGCTGAAGAGTCACATATTGTAGAAATATGTAGCATATAAAACATACCTATTAGTGCTTATAATACTATTATCCAGCTACTGTATATGTTAGTTTGTAAAGAATAATTGTCACTCTGGTGGGTGTGGACCCACTGCCCACGGACCTGGGAGAGCCTGCAAGGGCGGAACTAAGGCCGGGTTCACAATTGCGTCTGTGTGCACAGCATACGATCCGCATCAATCTATGTACATATCTTTAACATTGTGTATGCAGTGACATGTTTTTGCATGCATTCGTTCGTGGATGCATACGCATGCGTCGTTTGGAGGTGTGCGGCGGGTTCCGGCGAATGCAACATGTTGCATTTTTTGTAGAGGCAAAATTTGTGAAATCATCCGCATGCATACGATTGCGGATGATTGCGTAAAAAAAGTGCATTACAGTCTATGGGAACACATGGTTACGTAAGGACATGCGTACGCTTGCGTTCAATACGCATGCGTACTTCTGACTAATTTTGCCTTGGAAATTATGTAACCACCTGAAAATTGCCAGCTGTATAAAAGGGGGCCTGGATACAGGAAGTCCATTACTCTCAAGACTCTTGAAGCGGCCACAGGACCATTGGAAGAAGGGAGAAGACTCTGGATGCGGGCACAGAACATTGGATGAAGGCAGAAGGCTCTGGATGTAAGAATAGAAGCTTTGAAAAGGTCTGTCTGTCTCTCACTGTAATCTGTACTCTGTACTTATGTTTTTTTTCTGTTGCTTCTAGACTGTTTGCTGCTGCCATCCTGATGCCGCTGTCTTGGTCCCAGTGCCGCCTTCTTGGTGCCAGTGGCTCCGTCTTGGTCCCAGTACCGCCATCTTGGTCCCAGTGCCGACGTCTTGGACCCAGTGTTGCTGTCTATATGTAAGTATAGAAGATGTGAAAATGTTTTACTGTACTCTCTACAGATTTTTTTTTTACATTCCTTGTAGATTAGGTGCTCCTGTCTTGGTCCCAGTACCACCGTGTTAGTCCTAGTACCGCTGTCTTGGTCCCAGTGCCTCCATCTTGGTCCCAGTGCCGCCGTCTTGGTCCCAGTGGCGCCGTCTTGGTCCTAGTGAAAAGACTATAAACATAAGGATGAATGACCCTCTCCCCGAGGTCATTAAACTCTGAAACAGCTGTCTGTGGATGGATACCATGTTTTGGCATAGGTGGTTTTCCTTTATTGGATGCTGCCGTTCCCGTGGTTGTTCCTTCCTAGTGAAAGACCTGGCTATTCATTGCTTGCGTTGAGAAACACGTGATGGTGTCTCCGCGGCTTTTTCTACATGCATTTGCATATTTCCCTTTAGGGATGGGGGCAGTGTTCTGGATCACTGCGTTGAGAAACACGTGATGGTGTCTCCGCGCTGTTGGATGTTTTGATCTCCCCGAGGTCATTCATCCTTATGTTTATATGTAAGTATAGAAGATATGAAAATGTCTTTCTGCCTTTGCACTTTGTACTCTGTACAGATATTTTTTTACATTCCTTGTAGATGAGGTGCTGCTGTTTGGTCCCAGTACCGCAGTCTTGGTCCCAGTGCCTCCACCTTGGTCCCTGTCCTGTCATCTTGGTCCCAGTGCCGCCATCTTGGTCCCAGTGGTGCCGTCTATAAGTATGTATAGAAGATGTGAAAATGTCTTTGTCTTTGCACTCTGTACTCCGTACAGATTTTTTTTTACATTCCTTGTAGATTAGGTGCTGCTGTCTTGGTCCCAGTACCACAGTCTTAGTCCCAGTGCCTCCATCTTGGTCCCAGTACCGCCGTCTGGGTCCCAGTGCCGCCATCTTGGTCCCAGTGGTGCCATCTATAAGTAAGTATAGAAGATGTGAAAATGTCTTTCTGTCTTTGCACTCTGTACTCTGTACAGATTTTTTTTACATTCCTTGTAGATTAGGTGCTGTTGTCTTGGTCCCAGTACCGCCGTCTTGGTCTCTGTACCTCCGTCTTGGTCCCAGTACCACCGTCTTGGTCCCAGTGCCTCTGTATTGGTCCCTGTCCCGCCATTCGATCAAAGTGCCTCCGTCTTGGTCCCAGTTCCGCCGTCTTGATCCCAGTGCCTCCGTCTTGGTCCCAGTCCCACGTCTTGATCCCAGTACCTCCATCTTGGTCCCAGTGCTGCTGTCCTGTTCCTGGTGCTGCTGTCTGGGGCCCAGTGCTGACGTCTATGTAAGTATAGAAGCTTTGAAAATGTCTTTCTGTCTTTGCACTCTATACTCCGTACAGATACAGATTTTTTTTTACATTCCTTGTAAATTTGGTGCTGCTGTCTTGGTCCCAGTACCTCTGTCTTGGTCCCAGTGCCTCCGTCTTGGTCCCAGTACCACCGTCTTGGTTTCAGTGCCTCCTTATTGGTCCCAGTCCCACCATCTTGATCCCAGTGCCTCCGTCTTGGTCCCAGTCCCGCCGTCTTGATCCCAGTGCCTCCGTTTTGGTCCCAGTCCCACCGTCTTGATCTCAGTACCTCCGTCTTGGTCCCAGTACTGTCGTCCTGTTCCTGGTGCTGCTGTCTGGGGCCCAGTGCTGCCATCTATGTAACTATAGAAGCTTTGAAAATGTTTTTCTGTCTTTGCACTCTGCACTCCGTACAGAATTTTTTTCCATTCCTTGTAGATTAGGTGCTGTTGTCTTGGTGCTGGTGCTGCTCTCTTGATCCCAGTGCCTCCATCTTGGTCCCAGTTCTGCCGTCTTGATCCCAGTGCCTCCATCTTGGTCCCATGTAGAAAAGCCGCGGAGACACCATCACGTGTTTCTCAACGCAAGCAATGAATAGCCAGGTCTTTCACCGGGAAGGAACAACCACGGGAAGGGCAGCATCCAATAAAGGAAAACCACCTATGCCAAAACATGGTATCCATCCACAGACAGCTGTTTTGGGGTATTTGCCCCTCATCAGTGTGGAGTAGGAAACTGGCTATTAGGAGCAGTGCCTAGTGAAAAGGCTATGAACATAAGGATGAATGACCTCGGGGAGATCAAAACATCCAACACTGCGGAGACACCATCACGTGTTTCTCAATGCAGTGATCCAGAACACTGCCCCCATCCCTTATGGGAAATATGCAAATGCATGTAGAAAAGCCACGGAGACACCATCACGTGTTTCTCAACGCAAGCAATGAATAGCCTGGTCTTTCACCGGGAAGGAACAACCACGGGAAGGGCAGCATCCAATAAAGGAAAACCACCTATGCCAAAACATGGTATCCATCCACAGACAGCTGTTTTGGGGTATTTGCCCCTCATCAGTGTGGAGTAGGAAACTGGCTATTAGGAGCAGTGCCTAGTGAAAAGGCTATGAACATAAGGATGAATGACCTCGGGGAGATCAAAACATCCAACACCGCGGAGACACCATCACGTGTTTCTCAATGCAGTGATCCAGCCGTTCCGTTTCCTTGCGAAACATTCATTCCTGCACTCAGAGTGTCAAAGGTCATCATCAGCTTATATTCCCAGATCCTTTTGTCTCGCTGAGATTTGAAGTTACCCTTAAAATACAAGTAATTTCATGATAATCGGGTGCCTCTAGTAGTCATCTGGTGTCCTACACCAAAGTGAGTGTGCATATTCCAAATCTGAGCTCAGAATTGTTATAACACATCGGGAAATGTTGTTATGCATAAGTTTGCCCAAATGAATTAAGCACTTGGAATGCATTGAATAATTTTGCACCAATAATTGCCAGATCTTCTTCAAGGTTTTCATAGTAAACAGTATTAGAAAATGTAATAGAATAACAAAATTTCAAAAAATCTCATATTCCAGTTGAAAAGTCTTGCTTGAGGAAGGCCCACTATTATGCTTCAGGCATCTACTTTTGTGCTTGTGATCGGTCATATTTGCCCGTTGCAAAAAATAGCAGTAGTCCACCATCCTGTTGGGATTCCAGCAGCCTTGATATCTGTTCTCCATTGTAGAAATATATTTATGGAACCTCTCTCCATGTTCTTCACTTAAATGTTCCAAATTGTGTTGAAAAAAGTCAAAATGGGAATGTAAGAAATACATTTTCAATAACATTCGACAGCCAAGTCCCATGTTGTCTAGTAGTTCAGCAACTCAGCTCAACTGTTCCCAAGAAAATCCTTCACTACTAACACAAATGCATCCCAATATGCAAGTTCCAGACGGTTCAGTTGTTCTGAATATGTCATCATGCATTAGTTTGTTGATTTTGGAGCCACTAAAACTTCCTGCTCAGTTTTCAGTGTGCTACATTTCTCCTTCAAATACTGGAAACTATTTCCAGCACGGCCAATTGCAACTAGAACATTTTTCATTAAACCAAGTTTACTGTGAAGTTGTGGAAGATAAACTTGAAGTGGATAGACAAATGATTTGTACATTGTTCAACTGTGTGCTCTACTCTAAGGGGCCACAGTTTCATTTTGTAATGATTCCTGTCATCACGACTGTTCCATAGGCACAAGAAACACATATGCTTTGTGCACCCTAAATGTAGACCGAGCAGCAGTGCTACCACTTTCAGGTCAGCACAAATTTTCCATTTATGTTGTGAGTATTTGACCATTTTCAAAAGTGACTCCATACAAACCTGAGTCTTTCTTTCGAACCACGTGAGCCAATGGAACATATTTTTTTGTTATCCTTGTGCAACAAGACAGCTTTCAAATTTGTTTGGCTAGAGTCCACGAATAGCCTCCATTCATCGAGAACATGTGTACTATCTAACTCCATCATAAGACCATTTACATTGGTACAGAAACAGACATCGCTTTCCATTGCATTGTATGCAGCTAACTTGGTGTGTCGATGACGAAAGTGTAAAGCTGTGGTACCTCATTGTAGCAAATTCCATTCCAGAAGTCTGGAAGTTAGTCGTTGTGATTTGTCTATAGATAATGACAGATCTCTTACCAGATCATCTAAATCTGATAGGCTTAGCAAGTCGGCTGACTCTTCGGTTGTACTGGATCAGGAAATACATCATGAAAATCAACATCTTCTTCCTCATCAGGATCAGAACCGTCAGTTTCAATGACCATTCTTGCTGCTGAGGGATAGGCAGTGGATGTTCTACACTGTGGGGTACTGGTTTAAGAGCAGTTCCACGGTCAGGGTACACAATTTGTGACTTGCTTCTCTTTGATTTTAAGTATTCAAAAATAACAGTGTGAATGGTGATTTTTCCACTTGCGCCAAACCATCACCATTGCAAAAGACAGTACTCTCCTTTTACCATTCAACCACTGTGTCAACCAGAGTAATTACACACAGTGAAACAAGAAGATCGGCTTTTCTCTTGATCTCCAATTTGACAAAGTAATACTTGTAAGCAAGACGCACTCACTTTATCACATTCTTACGCTGATCATAAGTAGTGTATTTGCCACATATGTAGCAGAAGTTGTCTGGATTGTTAACACATTTTCATCTATCCATCTCAAGCTTCAAAACTGATAGCACTATAACAGATCATTTTATTGAACTCTGTCAAGCTTGCCTTATATACTGTTGACATCAGAGAATACATCGGTTTGAGCACGTCTGGACAGGTCTAGGTTTGTCCATTAAAATATTTCCAGTATATAATGCATTAATGTTATAAGTGAATAGGCTTGGAATGTGTAACTTAAAATCTAGCCATGTCAGGCAAATTCAGAGTTCATATTTGGAATTGGAGCATTCAATTTAGTATAAATCACATGTTTTACTCTCAGAAAAATATTTAGAATTGAGAGTCCTCGGTGATTGATACCTTTTAATGGCTAACTGAAAAGATGGTAACAAATTGCAAGCTTTCGAGACTACTCAGGTCCCTGTTTTACTCTCAGTAGCAAAATCATTGTTGTGTAGTGTAATCATACCAGTGTATCTTCTGAGTGTCATGAATTTATCCTCAATCATGTCCAGTTAACAGCCCCATCATCAATCAGTTCCCTTATGGTCATGTTCAATTTCATAAAAATGCAGCAGACATTTGCCTCCATGGTGGTCATCATCTTGCATTAACTGAGTTCTAACTTCAGTTTCTTAGCTTTTTGATAATTTTTTTAAGTACCATTAAAATTGGTGTCTAACTTGACTCAACTAATGTACGAAACCAACACGATGAATGATTTAGTCAACAGGTCAGAAGAGGCTTATCACATTTCAATATTATATATCTTTAAGAAAAAATAATTACCAATGCTATGTACATGTAATCTACATTGTCCAAAGTCAGCAACAAAAGTCTAGTTTTATACTACCTTTAATTTACTCTATATGACACTTTTTTGACAGAGGGCTGTAAATAACACTTTTTGTTATCAAAGAGAAATGATTGAAAAAAAGGAGCCAATTTTAATGTATCTGTTCCAAATAATTTCTAGGTATGGGAGAATAATATATCTGCTGAATTTGCTGAGCAGGGAAAAACCTTTCGTAAGATAGAGAGTGTGGTTGTAAAACATTGGCATGACAAGGTGAAACTGACAGATTTACTTCATCTTCAGAAACACTGATAAAATAACATTGTAAAGCTGATATGTTAAAGCACTATTTGTATAGGGGTACTAAAATGATAATTAATTTTCCAACAGTCAATTATAACAAAATAATTTAGGGAAATAGAAGTAGTTTGGTTTTCACTTTTCACTTATGAACAAAGTATATAGAGGCATTATTATGCTACTGTAAGTTGTTTCTACAAAACAGGCAGGAGTCATAATGTATTAACCCCTTCATGACCCAGCCTATTTTGACCTTAATGACCTGGCCATTTTTTGCAATTCTGACCAGTGTCCCTTTATGAGGTAATAACTCAGGAACGCTTCAACGGATCCTAGCGATTCTGAGACTGTTTTTTCGTGACATATTGGACTTCATGTTAGTGGTAAATTTAGGTCGATAATTTCTGAGTTTATTTGTGAAAAAAAACGGAAATTTGGCGAAAATTTTGAAAATTTCGCAATTTTCACATTTTGAATTTTTATTCTGTTAAACCAGAGAGTTATGTGACAAAAAATAGTTAATAAACAACATTTCATACATGTCTACTTTACATCAGCACAATTATGGAAACAATTTTTTTTTTTGATAGGAAGTTATAAGGGTTAAAATTTGACCAGTGATTTCTCATTTTTACAACAAAATTTACAAAACCATTTTTTTTAGGGACCACCTCACATTTGAAGTCAGTTTGAGGGTTCTATATGGCTGAAAATACCCAAAAGTGACACCATTCTAAAAACTGCACCCCTCAAGGTGCTCAAAACCACATTCAAGAAGTTTATTAACCATTCAGGTGTTTCACAGCAGCAGAAGCAACATGGAAGGAAAAAATTAACATTTAACTTTTTAGTCACAAAAATGATCTTTTCGCAACAATTTTTTTATTTTCCCAAGGGTAAAAGGAGAAAATGGACAACAAACTTTGTTGCCCAATTTGTCCTGAGTACGCTGATACCTCATATGTGGGGGTAAACCACTGTTTGGGCGCACGGCAGGGCTCGGAAGGGAAGGAGCGCCATTTGACTTTTTGAATGAAAAAATGGCTCCAATCTTTAGCGGACACCATGTCGCGTTTGGAGAGCCCCCGTGTGCCTAAACATTAGAGCTCCCCCACAAGTGACCCCATTTTGGAAACTATACCCCCCAAGGAACTTATCTAGAAGCATAGTGAGCACTTTAAACCCCCAGGTGCTTCACAAATTAATCTGTAAAAATGAAAAAGTACTTTTTTTTCACAAAAAAATTATTTTAGCCTCAATTTTTTCATTTTCACATGGGCAACAGGATAAAATGGATCCTAAAATTTGTTGGTCAATTTCTCCTGAGTACACCGATACCTCACATGTGGGGGTAAACCACTGTTTGGGCACATGGTAAGGCTCGGAAGGGAAGGAGCACCATTTGACTTTTTGAATGAAAAATTATCTCCATCGCTAGCGGACACCATGTCAGGTTTGGAGAGCCCCCGTGTGCCTAAACATTGGAGCTCCCCCACAAGTGATCCCATTTTGGAAACTAGACCCCCCAAGGAACTTATATAGAAGCATAGTGAGCACTTTAAACCCTCAGGTGCTTCACAAATTGATCCGTAAAAATGAAAAAGTACTTTTTTTTCACACAAAATTTCTTTTAGCCTCAATTTTTTCATTTTAACATGGGCAACAGGAAAAAATGGATCCTAAAATTTGTTGGGCAATTCTCCTGAGTACGCCGATACCTCATATGTGGGGGTAAACCACTGTTTGGGTGCACGGTAAGGCTCGGAAGGGAAGGCGCGCCATTTGACTTTTTGAATGGAAAATTAGCTCCAATCGTTAGCGGACACCATGTCGCGTTTGGAGAGCCCCTGTGTGCCTAAACATTGAAGCTCCCCCACAAGTGACCCCACGTTGGAAACTAGACCCCCAAGGGAACTTATCTAGATGTGTGATGAGCACTTTTAACCCCCAAGTGCTTCACAGAAGTTTATAACGCAGAGCCGTGAAAATAATAAATGTGTTTTCTTTCCCCAAAAATATTTTTTTAGCCCAAAATTTTTTAATTTTCCCAAGGGTAACAGGAGAAATTTGACCCCAAAAGTTGTTGTCCAGTTTCTTCTGAGTACGCTGATACCCCATATGTGGGGGTAAACCACTGTTTGGGCACATGCCGGGGCTCGGAAGGGAAGTAGTGACGATTTAGAATGCAGACTTTGATGGAATGGTCTGCGGGCATCATGTTACGTTTGCAGAGCCCCTGATGTGCCTAAACAGTAGAAACCCCCCACAAGTGACCCCATTTTGGAAACTAGACCCCCAAGGAACTTATCTAGATGTGTGGTGAGCACGTTCAACCCCCAAGTGCTTCACAGAAATTTACAACGCAGAGCCGTGAAAATAAAAAATCATTTTTCTTTCCTCAAAAAAGATGTTTTAGCAAGCAATTTTGTATTTTCACAAGGGTAACAGGAGAAATTGGACCTCAATATTTGTTGCCCAGTTTGTTGTGAGTACGCTGATACCCTATATGTGGGGGTAAACCACTGTTTGGGCACATGCCGGGGCTCGGAAGGGAAGTAGTGATGATTTAGAATGCAGACTTTGATGGAATGGTCTGCGGGCATCATGTTACGTTTGCAGAGCCCCTTGATGTGCCTATAGAGTAGAAACCCCCCACAAGTGACCCCATTTTGGAAACTAGACCCCCAAGGAACTTATCTAGATGTGTGGTGAGCACGTTCAACCCCCAAGTGCTTCACAGAAATTTACAACGCAGAGCCGTGAAAATAAAAAATCATTTTTTTTTCCTCAAAAAAGATGTTTTAGCAAGCAATTGTTATTTTCACAAGGGTAACAGGAGAAATTGGACCCCAATATTTGTTGCCCAGTTTGTCCTGAGTACGCTGGTACCCCATATGTGGGGGTAAACCACTGTTTGGGCGCACGTCAGGGCTTGGAAGGGAGGGAGCACCATTTGACTTTTTGAACGCAAGATTGGCTGGAATCAATGGTGGCGCCATGTTGCGTTTGGAGACCCCTGATGTGCCTAAACAGTGGAAACCCCTCAATTCTAACTTCAACACTAACCCCAACACACCCCTAACCCTAATCCCAACTGTAGCCATAATCCTAACCCTAATCACACCCCTAACCACAACCCTAACCCCAACACACCCGTAACCCTATTCCCAACCCTAACCCTAATCCTAACCCTAATCCCAACCCTAACCCTAATCCCAACCATAACCACAACTGTAACCCCAACACGCCCCTAACCCTATCCGTAACCCTAACCACAAGCCTAATCTTAACCCTATTTCCAACCCTAGCCCTAATTCCAACCCTAACTCTAATTCCAACCCTAACCCTAAGGCTATGTGCCCACGTTGCGGATTCGTGTGAGATTTTTCCGCACCATTTTTGAAAAATCCGCAGGTAAAAGGCACTGCGTTTTACCTGCGGATTTACTGCGGATTTCCAGTGTTTTTTTGTGCGGATTTCACCTGCGGATTCCTATTGAGCAACAGGTGTAAAACGCTGCAGAATCTGCACAAAATTGACATGCTGCGGAAAATACAACACAGCGTTTCCGCACGGTATTTTCCGCACCATGGGCACAGCGGATTTGGTTTTCCATAGGTGTACATGGTACTGTAAACCTGATGGAAAACTGCTACGAATTCGCAGCAGCCAATCCGTTGCGGATCCGCGGCCAATCCGCTGCAGATCCGCGACCAATCCGCTGCAGATCCGCAGCCAAATCCCCACTGTGTGCACATGCCCTAACCCTACCCCTAACCCTAACCCTACCCCTAACCCTACCCCTAACCCTAACCCTAACCCTACCCCTAACCCTAACCCTAGTTCTAACCCTAGTTCTAACCCTAACCCTAGTGGAAAAAGAAAAAAAAATATTTTCTTTTTCTTATTATTGTCCCTACCTATGGGGGTGATAAAGGGGGGTTCAATTACTATTTTTTTTATTTTGATCACTGTGATAGGTTATATCGCAGTGATCAAAATATACCTGGGACGAATCTGCCGGCCGGCAGATTTGGCGGGCGCACTATGCATGTGCCCGCCATTTTGGAAGATGGCGGCGCCCATGGAGAAGACGGACGGACGCCCGGAGGCTCGGTAAGTATGAGGGGGGGGGTGATCTGAGCACGGGGGGGGATCTGAGCACGGGGGGTGGCATCGGAGCGCGGGGGGAGTGGACAGGACGACGGGGGAGCGGGCAGGACGACCTAGGGGGGGCGGACCACATAACGGAGGACTGGGGAGGAGATTGGTGGGTGTGGGGGGGGACAGATTAGGTTTTCCAGCCATGGCCGATGATATTGCAGCATCGGCCGTGGCTGGATTGTAATATTTCACCAGTTTTCATAGTGAAATATTACAAATCGCTCTGATTGGCTGTTTCACTTTCAACAGCCAATCAGAGCGATCGTAGCCACGGGGGGGTGAAGCCACCCCCCCTGGGCTGAAGTACCACTCCCCCTGTCCCTGCAGATCGGGTGAAATTGGAGTTAACCCTTTCACCCGATCTGCAGGGACGCGATCATTCCATGACGCCACATAGGCGTCATGGGTCGGATTGGCACCGACTTTCATGACGCCTACGTGGCGTCAAAGGTCGGGAAGGGGTTAATAATAATAATCTTTATTTATATAGAGCCAACATATTCCGCAGCACTTTACAGTTTAACAGCTTCAAACACAACTGTCATAAGTAACAATGTTAACAATACAATAATTAAAGCAAAATAAGACAACCCTGCTCGTGAGAGCTTACAATCTACAAATGTATTGAAATGACATTTCTCTTTCTTCTTGTGTTATTCATTAAGGTTTTTGAATCAAATTCATCAAAATGGTGCAGGTGGTTCATGACTTTGACGCAAAATCAAAAATTTTCTTTATTGTCTTTAATCCTTTATTTGCAACTTTTTAACAGCAAAACACACAAATCACTTAAAAAGTTTTGCAGTGATATAGCAAAATGCCTAAAAGATAATGTCTATAATAACAACAATGAGCATAAAAGTACCCAGGATGCAACAAAATGTAAAAACAGTATAAGACATGAAATCAATAATATGTACAAATGGGATGAGACTCAAAGTGAGAATATTTTCATTCTCACTTTGAGTCTCATCCCATTTGTACATATTATTGATTTCATGTCTTATACTGTTTTTTGACCTTTAATGAAACATTAAACATATATAAAAAAAATGAGAATGCACTATAATGCGAAAGGAAAGGGAAGCAACCTGATTATAGTAAACCATATTTATTCTAAATATACAAATACAGTCATGGCTGAAATATTGGCACCCTTGAAATTGTTCCATAAAATGAAGTATTTCTCCCAGAAAATGATTGCAATTGCAAATGTTTTGTTATACACATGTTTAGTTCCTTTGTGTGTATTGGAACAACACAAAAAACAGAGGAAAAGGGCAAATTGAAAAAAAATTCACACAAAGCTTCGAAAATGGGCCAAACAAAATTGTTGGCACAATTCCAAAATTGTGGTTAAGCAATTTAGTTTCAAGCATGTGATGCTAGTTCAAACTCACCTGTGGAAAGTAACAGGTTTTGTCAATATGAAAATCATGCCTGAAACCAGATAAAAAGGGGAGACGTTGACTCAATCTTTGCATTGTGGGTCTGTCTTGCTACACTAAGCATGGAGGACAGAAAGAGGAGACAAAAACTGTCTGAGGACTTGAAAACAAAAACTTTTGAAACATATCAACAATCTCAAGGTCACAAGTACATCTCCAACGATCTTGATGTTCCTTTTTCCATGGTGTGCAACATAATCAAGGAGTTTACAACCCATAGCATCGTAGCTATTCTCTCTGACATAGACAGCAGAGAGAAATTGATGAAAGATTGCAATGCAGGATAGTCCGGATAGTGGATAAGCAACACCAATAAAGTTATAAAGAAATTAAAGCTGTCCTGCAGGCTCAGAGTGCATCAGTGTCAGCACGAACTATTAGTCAACATTTAAATGAAATGAAACACTGTGGCAGGAGATCCAGAAGGACACCACTGTTCATAAGGATTTTGGGTCCCAATGTAGTGCCCATTGTCAGAAAGCTGGGTTTGCATCCTAGGTCATGGTCTTTCAGCAGGACAATGACCCCAAGCATACTTCAAAAAGCACCCAGAAATGGATGGAAACAAAGCAGTGGAGAGTTGTGAAGTGGCAAGCAATGAGCCTGGATCTAATTCCCATTGAACACCTATGCTGTTGGGAGAAGGCAATCTTCAAATATAAGAAACCTGGAATAGTTTGCAAAAGAAGAGTGGTCAAAAATTTCAGCGAAGAGGTGTAAGAAGCTTTTTGATGTTTATAGGAAGCGATTGATTGCAGCTATTTATTCTAAAGGGTGTGCAACCAATATAAAGTTGAGGATACCACAGGCATACTGATTGCATAGAATGACTCACCCTCTTCTCAGCACATGTTAACAGCCACTGTCAGAGTTTGACAGCAGCATTTACAGTTTGTTTGTTGAAAGGCTGTATACATATCTGTAGGAGTACTGTGCCTTTAAGCTGCTGTGTGTACTCTGCACCCCTGTCTGTGGGAGTACAGTGCCTGCGCGCTGCTGTGTACTCTACGCCCTTGCCTGTTAGAGTCTGTGCCTTTAAGCAGCTGTGTGTACTCTGCACCCTTGCCTGTGGGAGTACTGTGCCTTTAAGCTCCTGTGTGTATGCTGCACCATTGCATGTGGGAGTACTGTGCCTTTAAGCTGTTGTGTGTTTTCTGCACTCCCGCCTGTTACAGTACTGTGCCTTTAAGCCACTGTGTGTACTCTGCAACCCCGCTTTTGTGAATACTGTGACAAAAAGCCGCTATGTGTACTCTGCACCCATATCTTTGGGAGTACTATGCCAAAAAGCAGCTGTGTGTACTCTGCACTCCCTCCTGTGGGAGTACTGTGACTTTAAGCTGCTTTGTGTACTTTGCAACCCTGTGGGGGGAGTACTTTGCCAAAAAGACACTGTGTGTACTCTGCAAGCCACCTTGGGTGTACTGTGCCTTTAAACAGCTGTGTGTACTCTGCAGCTCCACCAATGGGAGTACTTTGCCAAAAAGTTTCTGTGTACTCTGCAGCTGTGTCTGTAAGAGTAATGTGCCTAAAAATATATTTACTATGCAGCAATGTTAGGTGTCGAGTTCCCGCCACTGCAGCAATGTTAGGTGTTGAGTTCCCGCTGCTGCACAAGGGGAATCTCGCACCATGTCCTCTGCAGTCTCCCATTTTTCCCCAGCTGCAGTGGAGTCTGTTCAGCAGAGACATTGGTCCCAGAGTCTGGCTCAAGCTGATACTGTGCATCTGGTTACAGCTGCCGTCCCAGGTTCAGCCTTTGTAACCAACATTAATTAGTAGCAAGCAGACGTTCTAGGGACTAAGTCCTGCTTTTCATCTACTGAGCATGCCCGTGGGATGACCTCTCATTGGAGGCCAGAGGTCACATGCCCAGGGTCTGTAGCAGCTCTGATTGGACCACCAGGAAGGTCCTGGAAGGCTGTGACTATAAAAGGTTTGCATGGCCGCTCGGCCATGCGCTAGAATAGACTTGACTATCTATGTGTGTGCTGAGAGATTGATACTGGTGAATACTCATAATTGATCCCCATCCCTTTGATTGTTGTCTGGGTATTAGGGTGAGTGGAGCCAGCAGTCAGAGCCTAATAATGGCTTTACAGCTACATTAACACTACTGGTCAGTGTAGGGTGGGAATTCCGGCTTGATCTCAGCATCTGACTCAGGGCGCCCTCAGGAGCAGGCTCAAAAACCACCGAGGGTCAGAGGGAGATCAATCACCAGTGTAGTGGGGGTGAATTTCAGGGATCCCACTTCATCCATCTGCTGCATCCTGTGACTGCTAGCAGGGCATAGCGTTTCCTTTGTTTCTCTGCATCTCTGTGAAGCAACAGAGTTCACATCAGTTCATAACGGGTGACAGAACCCGTGTTTATTCTGGCATAGTACCGCCATATAGTGCCGCCATTACCTAGCAGCAGGTTCCATCTCTGCATGGTGGACCCTGCGCTGCGAACGCACCTTATTACTATACTTATAATTATTCAGTGCATTCCGCCAGCCCTAACAAGCGGTCTCTTTGCCATTTGTAGGTCAAAAAAAATAATTTTACTGTACCGCTACATCTATATGATTAGTGTGGCAAAAAATATCATTCTACTGTGCAGTCTTCTCTTTGTGATTTTTGGTCCAAAAAAGTTATTCTACTTTGCATCCATGTCTGTATGAGTAGTTTGCCTAAAAAATAAATATATTCTGCAGCAGTCTCTTTGGCATTTGTAGGCCCAAAAATATATATTTTACTGTACCACTGTGTCTATATGAGTAGTGTATCCAAAAATGATTCTACTCTGAAGTTGTATCTATTGTCTATTCGAATAGTGTTACAAAAAAATAAATCTACTCTGCAGCCGACTTTCTGCCATTTTTGGCCCAAAAAGTTACTGTACTCTGCAGCTGTCTCTTTGCAATTTGTAGGCCAAAATATTATTTTACTGTACTGTTGTGTCTATAAGAGTAGTGTGGACAAAAATAATTGTACTCTGCAGTTGTGTCTATGGCTACTTTCACACTAGCATTTACCTGATCTGCGGCAGGCTGCAGACTTCCTCCGTGAAGCCCCGCCCTCGGCTGCACCTCCGCCGCTAGCTCCGCCTACTTCTGCATGCGGCCCGCATGCGACCTGCATACCTATCTTTAAAATTAGGTACGCAAGTCGTACGGCTGTATGCGGATGCTGCCGCATGCGTCGTTTTGACGATGCGGAAAAAAAAATGCTACAGGCTGCGTCCTACGCTGGTCGCCGCATCGTCAAAACGACGCATGCGGCAGCATCTGCATACAGCCGCACAATCTGCATACCTAATGTTAAAGATAGGCACAGAGGTCGCATGTGGGCCGCATGCAGAAGTAGGCGGAGCTAGCGGCGGAGGTGCGGCCGAGGGCGGGGCTTCACGGAGGAAGTCTGCAGCCTGCCGCAGATCAGGTAAACGCTAGTGTGAAAGTAGCCTATGCCATTTTTGGTCCAAAAAGTTATTGTACTCTGCAGCCATCTCTTTGCCATTTGTAAGCCAAACAAATAATTTTACTGTACCAATGTCTATAAAAGCTGTGTGGCAGAAAAAAAAACTTCCGCCATCTCTATGCGAGTAGTGTACAGAAAAAAAAGTTCCAAAAATGAGGAGAGTATCAAATAGGGGACGTCAACGTGGCCGTGGTGTTGCTGGTGTAGCAGCTTATGGTGTTGGTGGTGTAGCTGCTGCAGGGAGAGAAAGTAATCATTCTGTTCCTGCTACATGCTCAAATACAACACCTTCCTCTGGTGCACACAGGCAATAGGACTTTAAGCGTCCTTTTGTATGGCTGAGCACAGCTGCACTAATGGTGAGGCCACAAAATGTTGAAAAGGTGTTAGATTGGATGGCCGAGAGTGTTTCCAGTTAATACGTATTATCTTCCACTTGGTTCACTGTAGAAACCGCAGAGTTGACATCCAGCTTTCACCTCACCCCCTTGCGAATCAGACAGGCAGTCTGAGCCTCAAGTCATGCAGCAGTCTTTTCTGCTTTTTGATGACTCCGCTGACTGGGGTTCCAAGGCCCATCCACCTGGCCCTGTTGCCCAACCTGTTGACAGGTTGGAGGATGGGTACGTGGGAGCACTAGTGCACACAGTCATAAAACCACCGCAGCACATCTCAGAGGATAACAAAACACAGTTGCCAACTGCAGAGTCATTCTGCAGTGTGCAGACCAGCAAGGAGGGCAGGGATGAGGAGTGGGTGGAAGATGATGCAGGGTATGATGAGATCCTAGACTCCACATAAAGCAGAAGCCATCCTAGTGACATGCACAGTTCGGTGGAAGAGGGGGTGGCCACGCTGCCGCAGCATGACAGCAAAAGATGGAGCAGGGTGAAAAAAGGCATAGCCAGTACAACGACTGCTACACCACGCCACTGAAATCAGCATACCAAAGCCAGTTCAAAAGAACTTCCTGGCATGGTATTTCTTCAGGTGAAATCTTGACAACAAGCGATGGGTGGTTTGCACGCTGTTCCGTCAGAGCCTGAAGCAAGTCTTAAATCTTCCAAATCTGAGCACCACCTGCATGACGAGGCATCTGAATTCTAAGCACGAGGTGCAGTGGAGTGCACACCTTAAAAACATGACAGATCTGAGCCTCATCCTGCTCTCTTTTCTCCTGGGATGTTAGCAAATCCCTTCATTGTTTCCTAACTCCACAATGTATGTGTTAGGAATACCCGCTGTGGACGCAATCGTCCTTCTCTAGTTTCCAAACTGCTCCATCGTTTGGTCCGTGCAGGGGGAAGAGCTACCACGCACTTGGGTGGTGCGACTACACACGATGGTGCCTCATGTGTGGAAGTTGTGAGTGATGTGGGAACCCCGGACACTGTGCTTCCCACTGATTTCAAGACATGGGAGATATGAAACACTCTGTCTCCCAGATGCAAAGCAATGCAGGATGCTGCCTTGCCTGGTGTTAGAAAAAGGTGAGAATTTGCACACCCTGCTGTTCAAATGAGCAGGGAGTGGCCTTCTGGACATGACTGGGAGGAATGCATCACCTGATTATTATCCTTGGATTAGGACTGGCTTTATAGGGCCTGCTTCTAATCCAGTCAGTGCTGTTTATTAAGTTCCCTTACGTAGGTGTATGGTGCGTGCTTCTTTTTGACCTCTTTTTGTTTCTTAGACATGACATATGAAATAAATGAAAAAACAATATTGATAATAATTGACCTATTTGTAAGAAACTTGTCAATCTAATTAAATTCCCATCAGAGGACTAAAATGTTTCCTAATAAATGACCTTTTATTCTTTAAAAAAAAATAAAAGGGGGGGGACTTTTGAAAAGAAAACACCTTTTTTATATGTCATGTTTTTATATATATTTAAAAGAGCAATGTAGGATGAATCACTCCTCCTCTTCCTCTTTTGTCTCCCCTCCCTCACTCACACTGGGAAAGGGCTATATAAGAAGGATCAAATTCATTTTCTCCATATACCTGTAGAAGGCTGCAAACAGCCAAAATGCGTTGTGAATATAGTTTTTATCAGTTTGAATAAAATTTTACCTACAAGCAACCTGAAATTTCTGTACCTATATTTCTCTCGGTGGCAAAGACAGTGCCATTCTCTGGTCCTCCTGTATGGCATCTACTTTGTGGGATATTCCTGTTTTGGGTTCCAATCCTTCCTCACCAAGTTGGCATCATTCTCTTGCAAATACATCCATTCTTCAAGTGGGATTTGTGCCTCTGTGTGCACAATTGTATCAGGTGAGAAAATTCCTATAGATACTCACCTTCTCATTTGATTGATTCTTACTACACTTAGATAGTGCCACATTTTTATCCTTTAGGAACTTCAACACTGTTCATATTTAACTGGAGGTCTTCATCAGAATCACCGATTCCCCTTCAGGAGAAACTCTGAAGACAGTAGTATGCAGCTGAACTAAGAAGAATGGAATACTTCTCAACATGACTGGAGTCTAGGAAGGAGTTAATATCCTCTCTAATTGGTGGTGAATCGGACCAAGGGCGGATCTCTACCAGACCAGAAATACTGAATAAAGATCAAGATGCATGTAAGAAAATTATTGAACTATTTTCTGCATTTGAAAAAGGCTTGCTGACTGAGATTAGACACCAATTAGATGCAGGCTTTTTGGGAATTTGGACTGCAGAGAAAATAATACCTAAGGTTTGAAGATAAATATTTCTTCAACTTTTCCTGATGACAAGATTTTTACTATAGACTGGAACTTGCAGTTAGAAACATGTTCTATGAATTCATTAAATATCCTGATTATGAAGTGAAGGAATCTGGCTTCCCAAGCGGCATCTCGTGTGAAGCCCTACTATCAGTTCTAGACAATTACAATTCTTTCCCCTCTTATGATGAACTAAACAAAAATACAACTTCTAGATTGAGAACATATGAGAGAGAACTGGCTTAAAAAAAGCCTGCAAATTGAAACGAGATACATACGCACACAGTGATTCATCCCTGCTGACAGCGGCAATCACAAATTCCAACTGTAAAGTGCCACCAAAACCATACAATACTTCCTATATAAATAAAAACAATTATATAAATAAAAATAGACTCACTCATAAACCAAATGGATCTCCTCTTATTGCCAATGGAACAATAAAATCCTGGTCTTTTTTCCCACAAATCCAAAACATCAGCAGGAGTCCAACTGGTCCTGACAAAGAAGTTATGTGAACTTTAAAACGCTTTTAGTGAATAGAGAATAAAATGCCAATTTTTTATCCATATACTGGGATTGTGATTTCTACAGCAGCGCGGTTAATATCCACTTTTCCTTCTACCTGATACAATCATCAAACCAGGCATGCAGATGCACCGATCTGGAGGCTAAGAAAGCAGATACAAATTCCCATAATATTATCAGCAATAAACACCACTTTTGATATCTTCATTTCCAGCACCAAATCCTGGTTACCTTCCCGGCAGGGAAACAATAACCATCCCTCTTCCCCTCCTCCAGTTCATCCATCTATCATTCCCTCTTTACCAACAGCATCACATCCCTTCAGTCATACTACTACAGAACTGAATGAGTCTATTACTCTTGGGTGTCTACCAACTACCAATTCCATTACTACGCTATCCTCTAAGCTCTCAGCTTTTCAATCACCTCATGAAGAGTTCTTAGATCTTCCACTGGATCTCAGTGAACTCACTCTACATGATTTCTCCTATCACTCCTCCACACAGAACACTATGCTACAACAGCTCTCTCCATTTTCTGCTTCTCCCTCCTCAGTCAGTAATGCTTCACATATCTCTTTTTTAGAAATAGGAACCACATGTCCACCACCTCCACAATCGTCCACAATGCAATCAGCCCCCTCAACCCAGACTGCGACAGCACCACTTCATTCGGAGCAGAATACAAAAAAAAATATTTTGTACCTCTTGACTTCTGCAAAAGAAAAGAAAAAACAGGGAAAAATGAGGAGGAAGAAAACATAGAAATAAACTTTAAACAAAAATAAAAATCCACTTTCATTAAAATGAGGACTGACTATAAAAAAATCAAATAAATCACAAACAGTTAATATTTTTAATCTCTCTAGACATACTCTTACTGAAGGGGAAAGCTCCTTATTAAGCAAAGGTCTAAAATTTGTCCTGCATAAAACAGCAATGATTTTTAACTTTTTCGAGATCTAAATAATTTTGTGAGGAAACTAACATTCAGCAGATATTTTGCCCTGATGAAACACTCACATGCTGAAACCAATGTCAGTTGAAGATCGTTATAGACATCAGGATGTGAGACCTAGCTCTAATTTTTACTCTCTTCACCATAGGGGATATCATTTGGATACCTTCTATTTCTTGGTGGCAGAAGATTTTTAAAAAGTGGTACTGCACAAAAAAGAGAAAACAATCTCACCAGAAAAGAGAAAGAAGCATTAAATGTTTTACACGATACAGATAATGATATTATGGAAGGCATATAATATTCTGTCCGACAACAAATATTAAACATTAGTTGATACAGATCCATCACCCCAATTTACGGTAAGTTAAAATATTCACAATTGATTAACAAAGCTTGCAACGAAAAAGTACTAAACAAAAAAGAAAACTGTTTTTTGACTAACTCTGTCCCTACTAGAGCAATATTTTATTTTCCAAAAATTTACAAGAAGAAAAAAAAACAGGATGCCCCATTATATCGGGCATAGGATCCCTAACTATCTCCCTATCACACTATATAGATCTCTATCTACAGGCGTTCATTATCCAAGTTCCCTCATATTTGAGAGATTCGGCACAACTGATTAGAGAGACAAGAGAAATTATACGGGACGAAAATTACAGGTGCTTCTCACAAAATTAGAATATCATCAAAAAGTTATTTTTTTTCAGTTCTTCATTACAAAAAGTAAAGAGTCATTACAAATAGAATGATCTATTTCAAGTGTGCATTTCTGTTAATGTTGATGATTATGGCTTATAACCAATGAAAACCCAAATGTCATTATATCAGTAAGTTAGAAAAATTAGCAAGTTTTGAAGTTTTGAACAGCTGACATGTGCCCGTAATAAGCGCGGGCAGATTCGCGATCTGCCCGTGCCTATTAACTAGTTAAATGCCGCTGTCAAACGCAGACAGCGGCATTTAACCGGCGCTTCCGGCCGGGCGGCCGGAAATGAGCGCATCGCCGACCCCGTCACATGATCGGAGGTCGGCGATGTTTCTGCATTGTAACCATAGAGGTCCTTGAGACCTCTTTGGTTACTGATCCACAGTAGCTGTGAGCGCCACCCTGTGGTCGGCGCTCACAGCACACCTGCTTTTCTGCTACATAGCAGCGAACATCAGATCGCTGCTATGTAGCAGAGCTGATCGCATTGTGCCAGCTTCTAGCCTCCCATGAAGGCTATTGAAGCATGGCAAAAGTAAAAAATAAAAGTAAAAAAAAAGTGAAAAAAATAAATAAATAAAAGTTTGAATCACCCCTCTTTCGCCCCAAACAAAATAAATCAATAAAAAAAAATCAAACCTACACATATTTGGTATCGCCGCGTTCAGAATCGCCCGATCTATCAATAAAAAAAAGCATTAACCTGATCGCTAAACGGCGTAGCGAGAAAAAAGTTTGAAACTCCAGAATTACGTTTTTTTGGTCGCCGCGACATTGCATTAAAATGCAATAATGGGCGATCAAAAGAACGTATCCGCACCGAAATGGTATCATTAAAAACGCCAGCTCGGCATGCAAAAAATAAGCCCTCAATCGACCTCAGATCATGCAAACTGGAGACGCTACGAGTATCGGAAATGGCCCAATTTTTTTTTTTTTTTTAGCAAAGTTTGGATTTTTTTTTCACCACTTAGATAAAAAATAACCTAGTTATATTAGGTGTCTATGAACTCGTACTGACCTGGAGAATCATAATGGCAGGTCAGTTTTAGCATTTAGTGAACCTAGCAAAAAAGCCAAACAAAAAACCAGTGTGGGACTGCACTTTTTTTTACAATTTCACCGCACTTGGAATTTTTTTCCTGTTTTCTAGTACACGACATGGTAACACCAATGATGTCGTTCAAAAGTACAACTTGTCCCGCAAAAAATAAGCTCTCACATGGCCAAATTGATGGAAAAATAAAAAAGTTATGGCTCTGGGAAGGAGGGGAGTGAAAAACGAACACGAAAAACGGAAAATCCCAAGGTCATGAAGGGGTTAATTGTCGTTAACCTTATGTCCAATCTGTGTATTCTAATCATTTTAATTGTTTGACCTATAGGCTTGTTGCACATATTATTTAATGGTGTTTCTTTTGTGATAAGGTATGATCATGAGTAAGATGCATGTCGAGATGCATTGATCTGCCTTAACTGTGTGCGGTGCTTGACAATATGTGCTTTTCATTTTGTGCAATTCTACATTAAAATTTATTTTTTAGCCACCTCTGCCCATCGCTGGAACTTGTTTCCTTTTCGATAAAATTATATATCTAGATTTGGAATTATTTCACACAGATAGGAATTATCATAAGCAAAACACACTTAAAACAGTTGATCGAAATTAGTATCAACTGTATATGACTTCAACAGTGCTCATTTCCCGAAATGGAAAAACAATATTCCATCAAGTCAATTTCATCAAATCAGGAGAAAGACACTGAATGCTAAAGAATCATTTTGGATATTTAAACTGCAAAGTATATTTCCGAATGTTTTTTTTTTTTTCAAAAGTTTTTTCTTCAAAAGTTTTTTTACCTGTTTTAAGAATAGAAGGTCATTTATTGGGATACATTTTAGTCTTCAGATGGGAATTTTATTAGATTGACAAGTTTCTCACAATAGTTCAATTATTATCAATATCTTTTTTTATACATTTTATGTGTCATGTTTTATATATTTAAAAGAACAATGTAGGATGAATCATTCCTATTCTTCTTTTGTCTTCCTTCCCACTCTCACACTGGGAAAGGGCTATATAAGAAGGATCAAATTCATTTTCTCCATTATCTGAAGAAGGCTGCAAACAGCCAAAATGCGTTTTTATCAGTTTGAATAAAATTTTACCTACAAAAAACATGAAATTTCTGCACGTGGATTTCTCTCGGTGGCAAAGGCAGCGTTATTCCCTGGTATATACTTTGTGGCATACTCCTGTTTCAGGGTCCAATCCTTCCTCACCAGGTCGGCAGCAGTTTCTAGCAAATACATCCATACTTCAAGCGGGAGTTGTGCCTCTGTTTGCACAACTGTATCTGGTGAGCAAATTCCTATAGATACTCACCTTCTCAATTGATTGTTTCTTACTACACTTAGAGCCACATTTTTCTTCTTTAGGAACTTCAACACTATCTCCAATGCATATTAATTTGATCACTGCCTGATTGTAGTGAGCTATGGCTGTGCAGTATGGATGTGGGGGATTCTATCTGCACTGTTGGAACGAGCGTCTGATTGACGGAGAGGTTGAGGGCACAGGTGGAGGCCCTAGAGGATGTGGAGGAGCCAGAAGCAGTGGAGGATGTGGAGGAGCCAGAAGCAGTGGAGGATGTGTTAGATACTGTCTCACAAGCCGTCTTGATTCAAACAATTGTGGAGCAGCCCCTTGATTGCCTGGCCCCACAGCCACCAGAGTCACCCAGTGCAAAGTCACCGAGATGTAATGCCCATGCCCATGTTTGCCTGTCAAGGTTTCAGTGGTGACATGCACACTGGCAGACAAAGATTTTTTCAGGGAATGGGTGATGTTGTCTGCAACATGCTGGTGTAGTGTGTTATGATCCCAGTGGCTTAGGATCACAAATCTAACCAGCTAAGTCAGAGATAATAGGACAAGCTCTGGGGATGTGGTAACTGGACTGACCGCAAACCTGATTCTAACCAAACACACTAAAGGTAGCCGTGGAACGTTTCCTGAAATCCTAGACGTCTCTTCACGGCCTGAGAAACTGACTACCCCTAAAGAGAAGGTAAAGACCTCACTTATATCAGTAATAGTATACCACCAAGTGTATACAGGTATGCGCAGAGAAAAGCACAATCATAAAAAGACTATAAGCCTCCTTCACAGGATAGTGACCTATTGTTACAATGTCCAACCATGCGGTGGTGAGGTGGGACAATAAAAATGAACAGCAAACTAGACCTCTAATAAATAAAGGATAAGTATAAATAAAAGAATAAATATGAGAGTCTTCCTACCTCCGTAGGTAGATGGGAGTCCGCAGCGTTTCTGCTTTCGGTCTGATATCCGACAGAGAGTAAGGTAGAAACAGGTGGCTGCCCCGGCCGGCAGCAAGCCACCACTAACTAACCTCCGATGAAAAGCAGGGTCCGGCAGAGTCAATGCCGCGAGGTGTTCCAGCGGTAAGTGCGAGCGATGTGCAAGTGTGCAGGACCTGCGTGACGCGCTTGGTCACGTGACCGTAGTTCTCAGAAGGTGAAGTACGGAGTACGGATGGGATCAAAAACCAACGCGTTTCGGAGACTCCTGTCTCCTTCCTCAGGACTCCACAGGAGTCTCCGAAACGCGTTGGTTTTTGATCCCATCCGTACTCCGTACTTCACCTTCTGAGAAATACGGTCACGTGACCAAGCGCGTCACGCAGGTCCTGCACACTTGCACATCGCTCGCACTTACCGCTGGAACACCTTGCGGCATTGACTCTGCCGGACCCTGCTTTTCATAGGAGGTTAGTTAGTGGTGGCTTGCTGCCGGCCGGGGCAGCCACCTGTTTCTACCTTACTCTCTGTCGGATATCAGACCGAAAGCAGAAACGCTGCGGAATCCCATCTACCTACGGAGGTAGGAAGACTCTCATATTTATTCTTTTATTTATACTTATCCTTTATTTATTAGAGGTCTAGTTTGCTGTTCATTTTTATTGTCCCACCTCACCACCGCATGGTTGGACATTGTAACAATAGGTCACTATCCTGTGAAGGAGGCTTATAGTCTTTTTATGATTGTGCTTTTCTCTGCGCATACCTGTATACACTTAGTGGTATACTATTACTGATATTTGTATTATTCCACAAACCGTTAGTGGAGGTTTGTTTGGTAGGGCTGCAGGAAACCTATACTAGCACACATACTCTGCGCCACCTTTTTGATTTTTTAAAGACCTCACTTGCCTCAGAGAAATACCCCAAAGATATAGAAGCCCCCCACAAATAATAACGGTGAGTTAAGAGGAAAAGACAAACGCAGAGATGAAACAGGTTAAGCAAATGAGGCCCGCTAACGCTAGATAGCAGAAAATAGCAAGGGATCTGTGCGGTCAGTAAAAAACCCTATGCAAAAATATCTACGCAGAGAATGCGAGAACCCCCACACCAACTAACGATGTGGGGGGAGCAACTCAGCACCCCAGAGCACCAGCAAGCAGGGAAATCACATATTAGCAAGCTGGACCAAACACATCATATACTAGGACACATCTTGAACACAGATGAGCAAAAATAAGCAAACAAAACTTAGCTTCTCTTGGAGAGACTGATAACGGATGTAGACAGGAGCAATCAGAATAGCACTGAATACAACGACAGTAGGCAACCACTGAGAGTCCAAGTGAGCTAAATAGGAACCAGCTAACAGATAACGAGACAGCTGATCCAACCTCAGACCTGCAGAATGACAAAAGAGACACCAGAGGGAGCCCAAAGACAACACTCACACAGTACCACTTGTGACCACAAGAGGGAGCCCAAAAACAGAGTTCACAACAGTACCCTCCCCCCCTTGAGGAGGGGTCACCGAACCCTCATCAAAACCCCCAGGGTGATCAGGATGAGCCACATGGAAGGCATGAACCAAATCGGCCGCATGAACATCAGAGACGACAACCCAGGAATTATCCTCCTGACCATAGCCCTTCCACTTAACCAAATACTGAAGCCTCCGTCTCGAAATACAAGAATCCAAGATCTTCTCCACCACGTACTCCAATTCGCCCTCAACCAGCACCGGGGCAAGGGGCTCAACAGAAGGAACCACAGGCACCACATACCTCCGCAACAAAGACCTATGGAACACGTTATGAATGGCAAACGACGCTGGGAGGTCCAAACGAAATGACACCAGGTTAAGGATTTCCAAAATCTTATAAGGACCGATGAAGCGAGGCTTGAACTTAGGAGAGGAAACCTTCATAGGAACATACCGAGAAGACAGCCATACCAAATCCCCAACACGAAGTCGGGGACCCACACCGCGAACGGCGGTTGGCAAAGCGCTGAGCCTTCTCCTGTGACAACTTCAAATTGTCCACCACATGGTTCCAAATTTGCTGCAACCTATCCACCACAGAATCCACCCCAGGACAGTCAGAAGGCTCAACCTGACCTGAGGAAAAACGAGGATGAAAACCAGAATTGCAGAAAAAAGGCAAAACCAAAGTAGCAGAGCTAGCCCGATTATTAAGGGCAAACTCGGCCAACGGCAAAAAAGTCACCCAATCATCCTGATCAGCAGAAACAAAACATCTTAAATAAGTTTCCAAGGTCTGATTAGTTCGCTCGGTTTGGCCATTCGTCTGAGGATGGAAGGCCGACGAAAAAGACAAATCAATGCCCATCTTAGCACAAAAGATCCGCCAAAATCTGGACACAAACTGGGATCCTCTGTCAGACACAATATTTTCAGGGATGCCGTGCAAGCGAACCACATTCTGAAAAAATAGAGGAACCAAATCGGAGGAGGAAGGCAACTTAGGCAAGGGCACCAAATGGACCATTTTGGAAAAACGATCACACACCACCCAGATGACAGACATTCTCTGAGAGACTGGAAGATCCGAAATAAAATCCATGGAAATGTGCGTCCAAGGCCTCTTCGGGACAGGCAAAGGCAAAAGCAAACCGCTGGCACGAGAACAGCAAGGCTTAGCCCGAGCACAAATCCCACAGGACTGCACAAAGGAACGCACATCCCGCGATAAGGAAGGCCACCAGAAGGACCTAGACACCAAATCCCTTGTACCAAAAATCCCAGGATGGCCTGCCAACACCGAAGAATGAACCTCGGAAATAACTCTGCTGGTCCATCTATCTGGGACAAACAGTCTCTCTGGTGGGCAACGGTCAGGTCTATCCACCTGAAATTTCTGCAGCACTCGTCGCAAATCTGGGGAAATGGCAGACAATATCACTCCCTCTCTAAGGATACCAGCCGGCTCTGAAACTCCCGGAGAATCAGGCAAAAAACTCCAATAAAGAGCATCAGCCTTCACGTTCTTCAAACCAGGCAGGTACGAGACCACGAAATCGAAACGGGAGAAAAACAACGACCAACGAGCCTGTCTAGGATTCAGCCGCTTGGCAGACTCGAGATAAATCAGATTTTTGTGATCAGTCAAGACCACCACACGATGCTTAGCTCCCTCGAGCCAATGTCGCCACTCCTCAAATGCCCACTTCATAGCCAACAACTCCCGATTACCAACATCATAATTCCGCTCGGCAGGCGAAAACTTTCTTGAAACGAAAGCACAAGGCTTCATCACAGAGCAATCAGAGGTTCTCTGCAACAAAACAGCCCCTGCTCCAATCTCAGAAGCATCAACCTCAACCTGAAAAGGAAGAGAGACATCAGGCTGACACAAAACTGGAGCCGAAGAAAACCGGCGCTTCAGCTCCCAAAAGGCTTCCACGGCCGCAGGAGACCAATTAGTCAAATCAGAACCCTTCTTGGTCAAATCCGTCAAGGGTTTAACCACGCCAGAAAAATTAGCAATGAAGCAACGGTAAAAATTAGCAAAACCCAAGAACTTCTGAAGACTCTTAACAGATGTAGGCTGAGTCCAGTCATGAATAGCCTGGACCTTGACTGGGTCCATCTCAATAGTAGAAGGAGAAAAAATAAAACCCAAAAAGGAAACCTTCTGTACTCCGAAGAGACATTTTGAGCCCTTCACAAATAAGGCATTAGCACGCAGGACCTGAAATACCATCCTGACCTGCTTCACATGGGATTCCCAGTCCTCAGAAAAGACCAAAATGTCATCCAGATACACAATCATAAATTTATCCAGATATTCTCGGAAGATGTCATGCATGAAGGACTGGAACACAGAAGGAGCATTAGAGAGTCCAAAAGGCATCACCAAGTACTCAAAATGGCCTTCGGGCATATTAAATGCTGTTTTCCATTCATCCCCCTGCTTAATACGCACAAGGTTATACGCACCACGAAGATCTATCTTGGTGAACCAACTGGACCCCTTAATCCGAGCAAACAGATCAGATAATAATGGCAAAGGATACTGAAATTTGACCGTGATTTTATTTAGAAGACAATAATCTATACAAGGTCTCAGAGAACCATCCTTCTTGGCCACAAAAAAGAATCCTGCACCAAGAGGGGAGGAGGACGGGCGAATATGTCCCTTCTCTAAAGACTCCTTTATATAACTCCGCATTGCGGCATGTTCTGGTACAGACAAATTAAAAAGTCGTCCCTTAGGGAACTTACTACCAGGAATCAAATTTATAGCACAATCACAATCCCTGTGAGGAGGCAGGGCACCGGATCTGGGCTCATCAAATACATCCTGGTAGTCTGACAAAAACTCAGGGACCTCAGAAGGAGTGGAAGAAGCAATTGACACCAAAGGAGCATCGCCATGAATCCCCTGGCAACCCCAACTTGAAACAGACATAGCTTTACAATCCAGAACTGGATTATGGCCTGCAGCCATGGCAGACCCAAAACGACCACATCATGCAGATTATGCAGCACAAGACAGCGAATCACCTCCTGATGTACAGGAGTCATGCACATGGTCACCTGAGTCCAATACTGAGGCTTATTCTCAGCCAATGGTGTAGCATCAATACCCCTCAGTGGAATAGGGAATTCCAAAGGCTCCAGGACAAAACCACAGCGCCTGGCAAATGACAAATCCATCAGGTTCAGGGCAGCACCTGAATCCACAAAAGCCATAACCGAGTAGGATGACAAAGAACAAATTAAAGTAACAGACAAAATGAATTTAGGCTGTATAGTACCAACGGTGACAGATTTAGCAATTTTTTTTACGTGCTTAGAGCATGCTGAGATAACATGAGTTGAATCACCACAGTAAAAGCACAACCCATTTTGACGTCTATGATTTTGCCGCTCAATTCTGGTCAGAATTCGGTCACATTGCATAGACTCAGGTCTCTGTTCAGAAAACACCGCCAGATGGTGCGCAGACTTGCGCTCCCGCAACCGCCGATCAATCTGAATGGCCAAAGCCATTGAGTCACTCAGACTTGCAGGCGTGGGGAACCCCACCATAACATTCTTAATGGCTTCAGAAAGACCTTCTCTGAAATTTGCAGCCAGGGCACACTCATTCCATTGAGTAAGCACCGACCATTTCCGAAATTTTTGACAATACACCTCAGCTTCATCCTGGCCCTGAGAGAGAGCCAGCAAGGCCTTTTCTGCCTGGTTCTCAAGATTAGGTTCCTCATAAAGCAATCCAAGCGCCAGAAAAAACGCATCCACATTCAGCAATGCAGGATCTCCCCGGCGCCAGGGAGAAAGCCCAATCTTGGGGGTCGCCACGTAACAGGGAGATAACAATTCTAACTTGCTGAGCGGAATCACCAGAGGAACGAGGTCTCAAAGAAAGAAATAATTTACAATTATTCTTAAAATTCAGAAACCTAGATCAATCTCCAGAAAACAACTCAGGAATAGGTACTTTTGGCTCAGACATAGGACTGTGAACAACAAAATCCTGAATGCTTTGCACCCTTGCAGCAAGATGATCCACACTAGATGTCAGACTCTGAATATCCATGTCTGCAGCTGAACTCAAAGCCACCCAGAGATTAAGGGGATGAGAGAAGCTGGACAGACTGCAGCAAAGGGAGAGGAAAAAAAAAAAAATTGTACTCAGGACTTCTCTTATCCCACTTCTGCGATGCATTAAACACTTTTAAGGCCTGCTGTACTGTTATGATCCCAGTGGCTTAGGATCACAAATCTAACCAGCTAAGTCAGAGATAATAGGACAAGCTCTGGGGATGTGGTAACTGGACTGACCGCAAACCTGATTCTAACCAAACACACTAAAGGTAGCCGTGGAACGTTTCCTGAAATCCTAGATGTCTCTTCACGGCCTGAGAAACTGACTACCCCTAAAGAGAAGGTAAAGACCTCACTTGCCTCAGAGAAATACCCCAAAGATATAGAAGCCCCCCGCAAATAATAACGGTGAGTTAAGAGGAAAAGACAAACGCAGAGATGAAACAGGTTAAGCAAATGAGGCCCGCTAATGCTAGATAGCAGAAAATAGCAAGGGATCTGTGCGGTCAGTAAAAAACCCTATGCAAAAATATCCACGCAGAGAATGCGAGAACCCCCACACCAACTAACGATGTGGGGGGAGCAACTCAGCACCCCAGAGCACCAGCCAGCAGGGAAATCACATATTAGCAAGCTGGACCAAACACATCATATACTAGGACACATCTTGAACACAGATGAGCAAAAATAAGCAAACAAAACTTAGCTTCTCTTGGAGAGACTGATAACGGATGTAGACAGGAGCAATCAGAATAGCACTGAATACAACGACAGCAGGCAACCACTGAGAGTCCAAGTGAACTAAATAGGAACCAGCTAACAGATAATGAGACAGCTGATCCAACCTCAGACCTGCAGAATGACAAAAGAGCCACCAGAGGGAGCCCAAAGATAACACTCACACAGTACCACTTGTGACCACAAGAGGGAGCCCAAAAACAGAGTTCACAACAGTAGTGCAGTTACAGCTTTCTTAGAGAAGTAATGGGGATTGGGCAACTTGTGCTGGGGGACTGCGACAGCCATTCAACTTTCTGAAATAGTCTGCATCCACCAGGTGGAAAGGCAACATTTATGTGGCCAAAAAAATTGGAGATGGTGGAATTAAAACTCTTAGCTTTGGCCTGTGTAGAAAGAAACCTTTTTACATGACGACAACTGCGTGACCGAGGGCTGGCTGCTGTGCTGAGAAAGGGAGGATAACGAAGAACAGGACAAACTGCTGGACTGTGAGTGAGGTGCAGATGTTATTGTGGATTGAAAAAGATGTGTTGTGCTAGGTGACACACAAACAGCAGTCATGTCCATTTCTGTGACAGCTGACGGGCTCTCAATTTCCCCGACTGTAGGTGGTAAACTGGTGGAGTTTCTGAGGCAGTAAACCCATGTGAGATGACTTGGCAATTTGACAGAGCAGGAAGAAGCAGCAGATGTGGTTGATGGGACAGCCGGTGGTTGGTGAGGCCTGCTCATCGGCATTTTAGCACATTGAGATTCCAACACCAAGGCTCGTTGATCGCACATGTGCCGGTTCATGCATCTAGTTGCCAAATTACTGCAATTTTTGCCTCTACTGATTTTTTTTTGCAAACTTTGGTCATCGCTTGTGGTCTCAAAAGAGGCCCTCTTGGCTGCACAACAATATTAGGCCTAACGATTTTTAAATGGAAATCTGGCTTTCTGATTTCTAACTGATTATAATCAGGTGGCAGCGGTACCTCTTACTGAGGTTACCCTAAGGTAATTGTACGTGATTATATTTATTGAGCACTGTTTCTTATACGGGTATGTTGATTATGGTAGTTGGGTGATGCCGCGGGTAGGTGGACATACATAGGTCAGAACTAATGTGTCACTTACATATTTGTGTGACACAATTATGACTATATTTGTGTTTAAATCTATGATAATGTCCAACAGGGCATTATTTGTTCTGCTCTTTGTGATGTAATGTATTATTGTCAGCCCCCTATATGTATTTGTGGCAGCCGCCTTTACCTGGACCTGTGCGTCGTTAATGGGTGATAATGAGTAATGAGCTTATCTGTCCACTCCTACTTTCCCCGTTTTGGCAGTATGGTTTTAAATGATGTTTTTTCAATAAAAATTTTATTTTTTGATGGATAAACATTAGCCTTATGATCATCTTTTTTCTTTGGTTCTACTGTATGTAGTAATTGATGATAGGGTTTAGTAATCCAGCTATATACATGGTTAAAAAATTCTTGAATTAATGGTATACCATGTTTTTCTGTCATACCTGTTGGTATCTAGTTAGATGCTGGAAGTTCGACTTTAACCCCTTTACCCCCAAGGGTGGTTTGCACGTTAATGACCGGACCAATTTTTACAATTCTGACCACTGTCCCTTTATGAGGTTATAACTCTGGAACGCTTCAACGGATCCTGGTGATTCTGACACTGTTTTCTCGTGACATATTGTTCTTCATGACAGTCATAAAATTTCTTTGATATTACCTGCGTTTATTTGTGAAAAAAATGGAAATTTGGAGAAAATTTGGAAAATTTTGCAATTTTCCAACTTTGAATTTTTATTCTGTTAAACGAGAGAGTTATGTGACACAAAATAGTTAAGAAATAACATTTCCCACATGTTTACTTTACAATAGCACAATTTTGGAACCAAATTTTTTTTTTGTTAGAGAGTTATAAGGGTTAAAAGTTAACCAGTGATTTCTCATTTTTCCAACAAAATTTACAAAACCATTTTTTTAGGGACCACCTCACATTTGAAGTCACTTTGAGGGGTCTATATGGTAGAAAAAACCCAAAAGTGACACCATTCTAAAAACTGCACCCCTGAAGGTACTGAAAACCACATTCAAGAAGTTTATCAACCCTTCAGGTGTTTCACAGGAGCAGAAGCACCGTGGAAGGAAAAAATGAACATTTTACTTTTTAGTCACAAAAATGACATTTCAGCAACAATTTTTTTATTTTCCCAGGGGCAAAACAAGAAAATAGACCTCAAATTTTGTTGTCCAATTTGTCCTGAGTCCACTGATACCCCGAATGTGGGGGAGAACCACTATTTGGGCGCACGGCAGGGCTCGGAAAGAAAGGAGCACCATTTCACTTTTTCAAGCTAAATTTGGCTGGAATTGAGATCGGACGCCATGTCGCGTTTGGTGAGCCCCTGATGTGCCTAAACAGTGGAAACCTCCCACAAGTGACCCCATTTTGGAAACTAGACACCCTAAGGAACTTATCTAGATGTGTGATGAGATTTTTTATCCCCCAAGTGCTTCACAGAAGTTTATGACGCCCGGGCGTGAAAAAAAAAATCCTATTTTTTCCACAAACATGATCGTTTAGTCCCCAATTTTTTATTTTCACAAGGGTAACAGAAGAAATTGGACCACAAAAGTTGTAGTCCAATTTGTCCTGAGTACGCCGATACCCCATATGTGGGGGGGAACCACTGTTTGGGTGCATGGCAGGGCTCAGAAGGGAAGGAGTGCCTTTTGACTTTTCCAAGCTAAAATTAGCTGGAATTGAGATTGGACCCCATGTCGCGTTTGGTGAGCCCCTGATGTGCCTAAACAGTGGAAACCTCCCACAAGTGACCCCATTTTGGAAACTAGACCCCCTAAGGAACTTATCTAGATGTGTGATGAGCACTTTTATCCCCCAAGTGCTTCACAGAAGTTTATAACGCCCGGGCGTGAAAAAAAAATCCTATTTTTTCCCCACAAAAATTATCTTTTAGTCCCCAATTTTTAATTTTCCCAAGGGTAACAGGAGAAATTGGACCCCAAAAGCTGTTGTCCATTTTGTCCTGAGTATGCTGGTACCCCACATGTGGAAGAAAACTAATGTTTGGGCATACGTTGGGGCTCGAAAGGGAAGTAGTGATGTTTTGGAATGCAGACTTTGATGGAATGTCCTGCAGGCATCATGTTCCGTTTGCAGAGCCCCTGATGTGCCTAAACAGTAGAATCCCCCCACAAGTGACCCCATTTTGGAAACTGGACCCCCTAAGGAACTTATCTAGGTGTGTGGTGAGAATTTTGAACCCCCAAGTGCTTCACTAAAGTTTATAATGCCCAGGCATGAAAATAAAAAATCCTATTTTTTCACACAAAAATGATCTTTTAGTCCCCAATTTTTAATTTTCCCAAGGGTAACAGGAGAAATTGGACATCAAAAGTTGTTGTCCAAATTGTCCTGATTACGCTGGTACGCCATATGTGAGAAAAAACTGTTTAGGCACACGTTGTGCCTAAACAGTAAAAAAAAAACACAAGTGACATCATTTTGGAACCTAGACCCCCAAGGAACTTCTCTAGATGTGCTCCCTTTTTGGAACTAATGTACGGTTTCCTGTGAAGTAAATTAGTAGTGCATGGAGGTGTGGTACAATTTGAAGCAATCCTTCATACACAGGCCAGGGTTTTTCGGGGCAGGTGTCGCATTGATAAATGGTGTCCTTGCGTATTCCCCTTTTGTAACACACTCGGCACCTTTTTTCGGCTTACCTTTTCTGCCAGTTGGCGGGACCACCCCCGGAAAATGCTGGCCTGGTACGATACGAGCACCTTCAGTTCCAGAAGTACTGGGGCCCTCTCCTTCCGGAGTGCCAAATATCAGGGCCTTAACCACTACCTCCTGGAACTGAAGGTACAACGTATCAGTGTGACGTGCACATCGTGACAGCAGGAAAGCGTTCAGCATTGCCATTTGTACAATGTGCATGGCCAGCTTTTTGTACCACACCTTGGCCTTTCTCAAAGCACTGTATGGTTGGAGGAGTTGATCAGAGAGATCAACACCCCCCATGCTTTTGTTGTACCCCAGTACACAGTCCGGTTTGAAGACCTGTGTGGAGATACCCCGTACAGTGCTGAGGGCGCTGCCATCACCATGTATGGTGGTCAAGAGAAGAACATCCCTCTTGTTCTTGTACTTGACCACCAGCAGGTGGTCGCTACATCGGGCTTTGCTCTCACCTTTTCTGAGCATCTGCCCAAGTAGCGTCTTTGGGAGGCCTCTCTGATTTTTGCGGACAGTACCGCAGGCTGCAGTACCTTGCACAGAGAAGGATTTGTAGAGTGGGATGCTGGTATAAAAATTATCGGTATAGAGGTGATAACCTTTATCCAGCAGTGGGTGCACCAAATCCCACACAATCTTCCCACTCACTCCAAGGACAGGAGGACACTCAGGGGGTTCAATCCTGGTGTCCTTCCCTTCATACACTCTAAACCTGTGGATGTACCCTGAGGTACTCTCACACAGCTTGTAGAGTTTGATTCCGTACCTGGCCCTTTTCTTGGGCAGGTATTGACGGATTCCGAGCTGCCCCTTAAAATGGACCAAGGACTCATCCACGCAGATGTCCCTTTTGGGCACGTACACTTCAGAAAACTTTTTGTTGAAGTGGTCGATGACCGGCCGAACTTTGAACAGACGGTCAAAGTTGGGGTCATCTCGTGCGGGACACTGTGCATTATCGGAATAATGCAGGAACTTATGGATGGCCTCAAAACGCTTCCGAACCATGACCATTCGGAACACTGGAGTGTTATATAAAATATCTACACTCAAATATTGCCGAATTTCTGGCTTCTTCACGATCCCCATGTGGAGGACCAGGCCCCAAAACTGCATCATTTCAACTGCGTCTACAGGAGACCAGTTGGAAAATGATGAACCGGGGTTTTGCTCCAAAAATTGACGAGCATACAAATTAGTTTGCTCCACCATGAGGTTAATAAAATCCTCAGAGAAAAAGACTTTGAAAAAGTCTGTTTCTGTGAGGCCGGCAGTGTCAAACTTGATTCCTGATTCTGCCATAAAATCAGGAATCAGTGGCTCGTAATTTTTGGGGGGCGAGGTCCATACGGGGTCCGCAGTGGGGAGCGCTGGTTCAGGAATGGTGGGCGATGCCTCATCTTCTGTCCTGGGGCATCTGCGTGGCGGTTCCGCAGGACCCGAGGAGGAAGATGAGGAGGAGGAGGAGGAAGAAGAGGATGAGGATGAAGAATCAGAAAAGTAAAGAAAAGTGGGATCCTCTCCCTCGCTATCAGTGTCGAAGGCAAGGAAAGCATATGCCTCCTCCAATGAATAGCGCTGTTGGGACGAACGGGGCGAGCGGGACATTTTTGTGTGAATATGGTGCTTGGGTGCACTTTATTGATAACTGTATGTGTATGTGTGGGTGGATAGTGATTTGTGCAAACTATTATCTGAAAAGAAAACGCTAAAAGGAGAATAAAAACCTGTGAAAAGAAAAGTCCAAAACAGCAGGCCCTAGCTCTGATAAGTGAACTTGCGTCACTTATCAAAATTCGGCGGCTGCTGGATGTGCGCACGGAGATGTCAAAAAAAGTAGAAGTGTCTAAAACAGCAGGCCTAGCTCTGATAAGTGAACTGTTTCACTTATCAAAGTTTGGCCGCTGCTTGATGTGCGCACGTGGGTCGGACAAGGGGGGGGGGGTAAAAAAAAAAAAAGAAAAGGAAAACGGCAGGCACAAACTGTGATAAGTGAACTGCGTCACTTATCACAGTTTGGCGGCTGCGGGATGTGTGTACGGATGTTGCGCAAAGGGGCTGAGGGAAAAAAAGCGAGCGTGAGAGTTGATCGGTGAACTACTTCACCAATGAATGCTCGGCGGCTGTTAAATGGGCGCACGGAAGGAGGTGCAAAGGGGGGTAAAAAGAGGGGGAAGGGGGATGGGGGTGGATTTGGGGATTGGGCAGGGATCAGTGATCAAAACGTACGGTTGTAGTCAGGTGGCGCAAAGGGGGGTGAAAAAAAAAAAAAAGAAAACGGCAGGCACAAACTGTGATAAGTAGTGTTGAGCATTCCGATACCGCAAGTATCGGGTATCGGCCGATACTTGCGGTATCGGAATTCCGATACCGAGATCCGATACTTTTGTGGTATCAGGAATCGGAATCGGAAGTTTCCAGTGTATGGTTCCCAGGGTCTGAAGGAGAGGAAACTCTCCTTCAGGCCCTGGGATCCATATGAATGTGTAAAATAAAGAATTAAAATAAAAAATATTGATATACTCACCTGTCCGGAGGCCCCTGGACATCACCGCTGGTAACCGGCAGCCTTCTTTGTTTAAAATGAGCGCGTTCAGCACCTTCCATGACGTCACGGCTTCTGATAGGTCGCGTGCCGCTCATGTGACCGCCACGCGACCAATCACAAGCCGCGACGTCATCCCTCAGGTCCTAAATTCCCTTCTAGGAATTTAGGACCTGAGGGATGACGTCACGGCTTGTGATTGGTCGCGTGAGCGGTCACATGGGCGGCCGCGACCAATCACAAGCCGTGACGTTATCTAAGGCCCTGAACGCGCTCATTCTTAAGAAGGAAGGCTGCCGGAAAGAAGCAGGGCGCGTCCGAGGGTGAGTATATACCTAATAGGAATATACTCACCCTCGGCTTCTTTCCAGCAGCCTTCCTTCCTAAGAATAAGCGCGTTCAGGGCCTTAGATGACGTCACGGCTTGTGATTGGTCGCGGCGGCCCATGTGACCGCCACGCGACCAATCACAAGCCGGTCGTTTGAACGCGCTCATTTTACGCGCTCATTTTAAGCAAAGAAGGCTGCCGGTTACCAGCGGTAAGGTCCAGGCTGCGTCGGAGAGGTGAGTATATCAATATTTTTTATTTTAATTCTTTATTTTACACATTAACATGGATCCCAGAGCCTGAAGGAGAGTTTCCTCTCCTTCAGACCCTGGGAACCATCAGGGATACCTTCCGATACTTGAGTCCCATTGACTTGTATTGGTATCGGGTATCGGTATCGGATCAGATCCGATACTTTGCCGGTATCGGCCGATACTTTCCGATACCGATACTTTCAAGTATCAGACGGTATCGCTCAACACTAGTGATAAGTAGTGTTGAGCATTCCGATGCTGCAAGTATCGGGTATCGGCCGATACTTGCTGTATCGGAATTCCGATACCGGGATTCCGATACTCTTGTGGTATCGGGTATCGGGTATCGCAACAACATTAATGTTAAAATGTGTAAAAGAGAGAATTAAAATAAAAAATATCGCTATACTCACCTCTCCGACGCAGCCGGGACTTCAGCGAGGGAACCGGCAGCGTTGTTTGTTTAAAATTCGCGCTATTACTTGGTTACGTGAATTCCCGGCTTGTGATTGGTCAGGTCGGCCACGTTGCCGGGACGCGGACCAATCACAGCAAGCCGTGACGAAATTACGTCACGGCTTGCTGTGATTGGTCCGCGTCCCGGCAATATGGCCGCCCTGACCAATCACAAGCCGTGACGTCACGGGAGGCTGGACACGCGCCCATTTTAAAATGAGCGCGTCCAGCCTCCCGGCTTGTGATTGGTTGACCGCGGCGCAACCAATCACAAGCCGTGACGTCACGGGAGGCTGGACACGCGCCCATTTTAAAATGAGCGCGTCCAGCCTCCCGGCTTGTGATTGGTTGACCGCGGCGCAACCAATCACAAGCCGTGACGTCACGGGAGGCTGGACACGCGCCCATTTTAAAATGAGCGCGTCCAGCCTCCCGGCTTGTGATTGGTTGACCGCGGCACAACCAATCACAAGCCGTGACGTCACGGGAGGCTGGACACGCGCCAATTTTAAAGTGAGCGCGTGTCCAGCCTCCCGTGACGTCACGGCTTGTGATTGGTCAGGGCGGCCATATTGCCGGGACGCGGACCAATCACAGCAAGCCGTGACGTAATTTCGTCACGGCTTGCTGTGATTGGTCCGCGTCCCGGCAACATGGCCGACCTGACCAATCACAAGCCGGGAATTCACGTAACCAAGTAATAGCGCGAATTTTAAACAAACAACGCTGCCGGTTCCCTCGCTGAAGTCCCGGCTGCGTCGGAGAGGTGAGTATAGCGATATTTTTTATTTTAATTCTTTCTTTTACACATTTATATGGTTCCCAGGGCCTGAAGGAGAGTTTCCTCTCCTTCAGACCCTGGGAACCATCAGGAATACCGTCCGATACATGAGTCCCATTGACTTGTATTGGTATCGGGTATCGGTATCGGATTGGATCCGATATTTTGCCGGTATCGGCCGATACTTTCCGATACCGATACTTTCAAGTATCGGACGGTATCGCTCAACACTAGTGATAAGTGAACTGCGTCACTTATCAAAGTTTGGCGGCTGCGGGATGTGTGTACGGATGTTGCGCAAAGGGGCTGAGGGAAAAAAAGCGAGCGCGAGAGTTGATCGGTGAACTACTTTACCAATGAACGCTCGGCGGCTGTTAAATGGGCGCACGGAAGCAGGTGCAAGGGGGGTAAAAAGAGGGGGAAGGGGGATGGGGGTGGATGTGGGGATTGGGCAGGGATCAGTGATCAAAACGTACGGTTGTAGTCAGGTGGCGCAAAGGGGGGTGAAAAAAAAAAAGGAAAATGGCAGGCACAAACTCTGATAAGTGAACTGCGTCACTTATCAAAGTTTGGCAGCTGCGGGATTTGAGTACGGAGTTGGCACAAAGGGGCTGAGGAAAAAAAGCGAGCGTGAGCGTCAATCAGTGAACTGCGTCACCAATCAACACTCGGCGGCTACTAAATGTGCGCGCAGAGGCGGCGCAAATGGGGGTGGAGGGGGGTAAAAAGAGGGGGATGGGGGGGATTGGGGGGGATGTGGGGATTGGGAGGGATGTGGGGATTGGGGTGGATGAAGGGGGATTGGGCAGGGATCAGGGATAAAACTTACATTTAGTTGTCTTCTTTCTTTAGCAGGGATTGCGGTGCTACAGGCTGCTGTGGCACCACAATACCCAGCACAGCAGGGAGATCCAGGCAGAAGATCCAGCAGTATGACCGCTCTGTAGGAATCCTCAGCTAGAGTGAGGACCCCTGCAGAGCAGTCATACACAGGTCAGGCAGGTGACGAGACAGGTCACAGAGCGGTCATACTGCTGCTGTGACCTGTCATTGGTGGGATCGACCATAACATCGATCCCACCAATCAGGGCTTACCTCGTCACCCTGGCAACTGCTAGTGACCTGGCTGTGACCTGCCTGGATCGGAGCTGCTAGCTCCGATCCTGGGCAGGTCACAGCCAGGTTACCTGCAGGGCACAGAGCGGTCACCGCTTGACTGCTGCAGTGCCCTGTGAATGGCGCGATCGACGATTACATCGATCGCGCCAATCAGCTCCTGCAGGCCCTGCTGGGCCTGTGCTACATTCTATCCTAGGATCGGTGCTATTAGAGCACCGATCCACGCAGGTTTCGGCAGGGCACAGCGCAGTAATACCTGTGTCCTGCGATTGGCGCGATCGATGCGATCAGTGATCGCGCCAATCCGGGGTGATTTTGCCGGTGCCTGGCATTGCCAGGCACCGGACCTAGGATCGAGTACATCGGTACTCGATCCTAGCCTGTGACCTCATTGTTTCAGCCGCTCCGATTGGCTGAAACAATGAGAATGGCTGTGATTGGCTGTTCAGAATTGAACAGCCAATCACAGCGATCGGGAGGCCGGGGGGGTGGTCACAATGCCCTGGATGCCGACACCATCTTCCCTAAGGTAAGATGGCGTCCGAATTTTAATGTCGCGGTATCGCATTAAAGGGCATGACGTACTATCCCGTCGAGGGTCAGATAGGCCCAGGTCACCTCGACGGGATAGTACGTCTAAGGTCACAGAGGGGTTAAACAGGACAAGATCCTAACTAGTTAAGGCCGGGTTCACATTAGCATTTCTGTGCACAGCGTATGATCCGCATACATCCACATGCGTACATATCTTTAACAAGGTGTACGCAGGAACATGTGTTTGCATGTGTTTGCATGCGGATGTGTACGCATGCTTCATTTCGCAGTGTGCGGCAGTGTCCGGCAAACGCAACATGTTGCATTTTTTGAGGCGTCAAATATTGCAATCGTCCGCATTACTGTCTATGGGAACACATTGGTACACAAGGACATACGTACGCATGTGTTCGATACACATTCGTACTTCAAACTGATCATGTCCAGGAAATGATGTCACCACCTGCAAAATCCCTGATGTTTTAAAGGGGTTCTGGAGACAGGTAGTCCATTACTCTCAAGACTGGATGCAAGCACAAGACTTTGGACAAGACTCCGGATGTAAGTATAGAAGCTTTGAAAATGTCTGTTTGTCTTTGCAGTCTTTACTGAGTACTATTTTTTTTCTGTTCCTTGTAGACTGTTTGCTGCTTCAGTCCTGTTGCTGCCATCTTGTTGCTGCAGTCCTGTTGCTGCGGTCCTGGTGCTGCTGCCATCTTCCTGGTGCTGCCACCTTCCTGGTGCTGCCACCTTACTGGTGCTGCCGTCCAGGTGCTGCTGCCGTCCTGGTGCTCCTGCAGTCTTCCTGGTGCTGCTGTCTTCCTGCTGCCTTCCTGGTGCTGCTGCCTTCCTGGTGCTGCCACCTTCCTGGTGCTGCCGTCCTGGTTCTGCTGCTGTCCTGGTGCTGCTGCCATCCTGGTTCTGCTGCCTTCCTGGTGCTGCTGCCTTCCTGGTGCTGCTACCTTCCTGGTGCTGCTGTCCTGGTGCTGCTGCCATCCTGGTGCTGCTGCCATCCTGGTGCTGCTGCCACCATCCTGGTGCTGCCACCTTCCTGGTGCTGCCATCCTGGTGCGGCTGCCATCTTCCTAGTGCTGCCATCTTCCCGGTGCTGCTGTCTTCCTGCTGCCTTCCTGGTGCTGCTACTTTCCTGGTGCTGCCGCCTTCCTGGTGCTGCTGCCACCTTACTGTTGCTGCCATCTTCCCGGTGCTGCCATCTTCCTGCTGCCTTCCTGGTGCTGCTGCCTTCCTGGTGCTGCTGCCACCTTCCTGTTGCTGCCACGTTCCTTTTGCTGCCACCTTCCTGTTGCTGCCGCCTTACTGGTACTGCCGCCTTCCTGGTGCTGCCACCTTTCTGTTGCTGCCACCTTCCTGGTGCTGCTGCCTTCCTGGTGCTGCTGCTGTCCTGGTGCTGCTGCCATCCTGGTGCTGTTGCACTCCTGGTGCTGCTGCAGTCTTCCTGGTGATGCCGTCTTCCTGGTACTGCCATCTTGGTGCTGCTGGATGTAAGTATAGAGGCTTTGAAAATGTCTGTTTATCTTTGCAGTCTGTACTCTGTACTAATTTTTTTCTGTTGATTGTAGACTGTTTGCTGCTCCAGTCCTGCTGCTGCCATCCTGTGGCTGCCATCCTATTGCTGCCATCTTACTGGTGCTGCCATCCTCATTCTGTTGTCCTGGTGCTGCCTGACTGCTGTGCTGTTAGACTACTGCCTGTAATGTAAGTACTGGTGTCCATTGTTTTTGGGGGGGAGGCTACATTGTGTTTGACTCTTAACAAGTTAAATTTTTCTTATCTGTTCTTTTCTCTGGTTTTTCACTTGACTGCTGCCTGGTCTTCCAACATGTCCTCCACTGAAGCTTCTGAAAGTGGACATGACACTGATTATGTAATCACATTTGATTTACTGATTGGTATGTATTGACTGTCAATACTACACATGTGTTTAATCATGTATTTTCTTTACAGGTACCTTCCAGTGCAGAAGAGCAGGAGCAGTCAAGTGGAAATGATTCTTTCCTGGGTCGTCGGCCTCAAGTTGCTGAGGAGGAAAGATGGGGTGTAAGTAGCCTTTATCAGAGTTGTAATTGAATTTGTTTTCAGTTTTACTTACAAACTTTTTTTTGTATTTTATCTATGGGTATGACAACGTGAGGAAGGACAACGTGATATCGATAATGACGCCCTTATTCAAGCTGTGCAGGAGCGAACAGTGCTGTGGGACCCCCGTGATCCGAATCATTCTGACTCAGCCTTGATCCGTCGACTCTGGGAAGAAGTGACCAGATCGCTGTTGGATGCTTGGCACCATGCAAGACCACAAGTCATAAAGGATTTCCGTAAGAATTGCAATGTGGTCTTACATGTCGGTTTTGCTGTAAATGCTGGTGTCTTTTCACAATTTTTTTCCTTCCCCCTTCACAGTGAAGAGAGTAAAGGCTCATTGGCATTCGATGAAGGATCGCTTCAATAAGGACATGAGAGTGGAGTTTTGTATTAGAAGTGGTACTGCTCAAAAAGTCAGAAAATATAAGTACCATCATCGGCTTTCTTTTCTGAGGCCTGTGCTTGCTCAGTGAGCGTTAGTATCTTTTGTGTTACTATTATTTAAACTTTTAATTTTTTTACTAATGTTTTTCATTTATTTTCCACACAGAACCTCGTGCAGCACCACACAACCTGGATCGTCCTCTGTTGGAGCAGCCCCTCATCGACCAGCCAATGAACAGGCCCAATCCCAATCATCCACCAGCGATGGAGCAACCAGGCAGGCTTCATAGGCTGGGGAACAGGAAGCCATTCCATCTGGTTTTCCCCTCTCCCAGCCCTCTGCCACTACTTTATTTAAGTCTGCTCGCCAGCGGCAGAGGGCCTGGGAGAGGTCAGTCATTCCCAAGTTTATTCACTTAACCTCAGTCTTCCAGACTGGGATGAAGGCGGTTGTAGAAAGATTGGAAAGTGGGTTCACTCAGTTGAACACACTTTTCCAGGACGTCCACAGACGCCTTGACCGCCTGGAAGCCAACCTTAATAGACCGGCGCAACATTATTTTTCCTCTATAGAACAGGGCGTGACGGAAAACCTTAGTCCTCATCTCCAGCTCTATGTGATGAAGGCCTGTCAGGTTGCTTACACTGAGGCCATGCAGCTGTCCTGATATCAACAGCAAGCACAAACTTCATTCCCTACAGGTCAACAAGCTCCAGGACAGCATCAGTGGCAGAATCCGCCAGCACCTTTCCCAACATCTCAAGGACATGGATACCAGTCATCTCACCAAGTGACCTATCCACCACCACCACAACCACCGCTGGACATTAGGACTGTTCCAACAGTATCCAGCTACACCATGCAGCCAAGTGCAGCAGCCCAGCCTTCCACTTCAACCATGCAGCCGAGTGCAGCAGCCCAGACTTCCACTCCCCCCAGGTCCACCATGCAACTCCCTCCTGTAGACTCCAAAAGCAAATCACATTTTCCTTTTTTATTTAAAATTTCAAATTGTTTTTATTTTTGTTAGTAAAAATTCTTTTTTTTTCACAATAACTGTCTCACTGTGTTTTCTTTATTTAAACATATGTGTATTGTTGAGTGTATTGTTGAGTGAAATGGGTGTTACAGTTAACAATAATAATAATAATAATTTTATATATATAGCGCCAACATATTCTGCAGCGCTTTACAAATTATAGAGAGGATTTGTGCAGACAATAGACATTACAGCATAACAATAATCACAGTTCAAAATAGATACCAAGAGGAGTGAGGGCCCTGCTCGCAAGCTTACAAACTATGAGGAAAAAGGGGAGATACGAGAGGTGGATGGTAACAATTGCTTTCATTGTTTGGACCAGCCATAGTGTAAGGATCGGGTGTTCATGTAAAGCTGCATGAACTAGTTAACAGCCTAAATATGTAACAGTAGAGACACAGAGGGCTATGAACTGCATAAAGTGTATGAGAACATGATGCGAGGAACCTGATTATGGCTTATGTTTTTTGAATGGGCCACACAGGGATGGTTAAGTTAATTAGTTGAGGTGGTAGGCCTGTCTGAACAAATGCGTTTTTAGAGCACGCTTAAAACTGTGGGGATTGGGGATTAATCGTATTAACCTGGGTAGTGCATTCTACAGAATTGACAAAGCATGTGAAAAGTCTTGGAGACGGGAGTAGGAGGTTCTTATTATTGAGGATGCTAACCT